>NC_056726.1:1705178145-1705460645 GCF_019279795.1 Protopterus annectens | reverse complement strand
CACTTATCAAGGGTATCAGAACTTGTCAGCGATTTGGGATGCAAGGCTAGGCTTAAAAATGCCCTTCTGGTCGTTAGCCTAGTAACACCTATGAACTGGCTGATTTTAAAAGTAAACATCCAAAAACACATAAAGTGAACCAAAGCAATGTAATAGTCCAATGAGGCAGTCACAAATTATATAAAATAAACTTTTGATAAACTTAAGTGCTTTCACAGTACTTAGAGCACTGCTTCCTCAGACATTAAAAGACAACAATGATCTCCCAATAAGTAATTAAGAATCAAGTATCAAAACCAATCACACACGATAATAATTAATTGTCTAGGTAATAAAGCTACTCCCTATTTGTATACATATCCATTTAGAGAAACAGTGTTATGTTTCTACATAAACCATATAAAATATACATATATAAATAGGTTTACTATCATTTCCATGAAGTGGCATCCATCGAATGCTGACATCACCGAACTGGAATGCTGAAAATAAAAACGTTGTTCCGCCCCCTTGTTGAACCATGTTAATAGTGATGGCTCAACATTCGCTGTTTTGGAAATGTGGCCATTGGAGTACATTGTACCATTCAATCTGCGATGTTGTGGTTCGCTGACTTTTTGTTCAAGATCTAGCTGCTTGGAAATTTGCTTTTTGATGTTGCCATCTACGACGGAATTCACTTTGTGGAAATTATAGTAAACCTATAAATATATATACATACACATACTCTTCTCTAAATCATTCGAAACACTTCCAAATAAGATATCTATAAAAATTACTATATATATATATATATATATATATATATATATATATATATATAAAAATATAAAAGTCAAAATAGTCAGTAAACCGGGGGATAAAAGCTCCGTAGTCACAAAAATAAACAGATAAAAATATGTAGCACAAACCAACTACAGAGCTACCATGTTGCAGGTAAAGTAGCCAAACGAAGGATACTTCCAAATAACAATCAGGCAGAATGGTACTCAGCTTCAATCCAACTTAGACAGATTTTAAAGATCCACACAGGAGCACAAACCATGTAGCAGGTAAAGCAGCCAAACGAAGGATACTTCCAAATAACAATCAGGCAGAAAGGTACTCAGCTTCAATCCAACTTAGACAGATTTTAAAGATCCACACAGGAGCACAAAGACCAGAATAAAACTCATGTTTTATTAAAACAAGAGGTGAGCGCTTTCGCTATGAGCTTCTTCAGACCTAATAACATCTACATTCAAAATAACCAAGGTATATATAGTTTCCTTTGAGTCAATTAAAAAATCAATTAAGACATCAATTAGCTACTAGAACATCTTAAAGGTAGAATACACTATATTTAATTACTACACGAATATATAAAAAACCTTTTTCATATACTGCATCCACATATAAAAATATGCATATAAAACCATATACTTATGCTACTATGATAAATTTACAAAAATAATAAAATATCACATATATATAAATACAGAAGTATATATAGGGAATATATGTATAAAAAGCAACACTAATAGATGGATCATTTATGTAGTCTTCTTCTTTTCAAGGCAGGTTTAATGGATGCACGTTCATTCAAACCTTTACCCCTATCACCCCTCAAAACGATGATTCAACATGTTTCCCTGCACTCTGTGTATGTCCTAATATCCCCTTGTCTAAGACTGTTGTTAATGGATTCAATGACCCTAAAATTAAAGGAGTGCTCTGTACCTGATTCATTTACATGTTTAGAGAGTGCATTATTTAATAACTTCTTCCTGATACTATACAAGTGTTCTCTAATACGATTGCGTAAGACTCTATTAGTCTTCCCAACGTAGAATACATGGCAGATATTACATACTGCCAAATACACTATATTAGTGGACATACAATCATGATGACCTAAAAATTTAAAGGATTTACACATATCTGGATGAAAAAAACCCTTCTCAGTACTAATATAGGGACAATAATTGCATGAGCCACATGGCTTAGTAAATTCATAATCCATACAGCCTCTATTCTCTTTCCTGTGACACAACAGCCTTTTCAGGTTCTTATGATTCTTATACCTAAAACTAGGGGTTTGACCAACAATATCCCCTATGTCACTATCAACCAAGAGAATAGGCCAAAATTGCTCAAAAGTTTCGTAACATACCCAGTGTCACTTGAGAAATATAATGGGACTTTGGTAAATCTAGTCTCAGTATTAACAAGGGGGGTAGTTATAAACTCATTTGGGCCAAAATATGGTTTGGCTCTGGTTTCCCTTAAAGATATGAGATCATTCCATTGCCTCTCCAACTCTGCATGTGAATAGCCTCTTTCTATCAAATTATCACCAACATTGGCAAGTTCAGAAGAAAAAACAATTTCAGAAGAGTTCATCCTAGATGCTCTCATACCCTGCCCTCTAACTAGATTCCTAAAGATGTAGCCAGGATGCATGCTCGTCCTAAATAAAAAGGCGTTCTTATGACATGCCTTATGGTGGACACCAGTGTTAATGATACCCGAATCCAATTTCTGAATGTACACGTCAAGATAATCTATAAAATCAAAAGAAAATTTAAACGTAAATTTCAGGCAAGTCATCAAGTTGTTCACTTCTTCAAAGAAGTTACTAAACTCCAGATAGGAACCATGCCATAAAATAAACAGATCATCAACGAAAAGCCTATAGAATAGAACATGTTCTGTGAAATTGTTCTGTGTAAATAAAACCTCATGTCCCATTGAGCAAAGAACATGTTGGCGTAGCTATTGGCACAAGACATGCCCATAGCTATGCCATGTTTCTGCAAATAAATATTCTTCCCAAAAATAAAGATGTTATTGTTAAGGACAGTTTCCAAAAGGAAACATAGCAGCTCTATCTGTACACTTGTATAGTCACTATGTAGGCTTAGATATCTATGGATAAATTGAATGCCAAGATCATTGGGTATCATGGTAAACAGTGATTGAATGTCCATTGGGACAAAGGCTAAATTTTGTGAATCAGTCATACTGCTCACACAACCATAAAGGTCTGTTAGAAATTGTTTAGAGTCCTTTAAAACAAATAGGTCCAAACTAATCACAGGGCGTAAGTACTTCTCTACATACAGAGATAAGGGCTCTGTAACCCAACCACCCCCTGCTACTATAGGCCTCATGGGTGGTCTATAAGAATCCTTATGAATTTTGGGAAGTCCTTGAATAATGGGAATCAGCGGGTTGTTAACACTAAGAAAATCAAATATTTCCCTTGAAATAAGACCAGTTCTACTAATATCAATCAAATCATTCTTAACCGTTGATATAATATTGTGTACATCAGAAGCTGAAATTACCTTATAGAAAGTGTAGTCTTCTAACATCTCATGCATACTAGCAGAGTAGTGATCACTATCCATAATGACAATTTTATTCCCTTTATCTGCTGGCCGAATGGTTAAAGTATCATTATTTTGTAAGGAAAGAAGAGCTTTCCGTTCCCTAAAAGTTAGATTTTGTTTCAAGGATCTCAAAGAATTTCTTGTTCTATTGTCATAGAACTGAAAGATTTCATCTTCAGTTAACTTACTATAGGCTTCAACTAGTTGATGATTGAGAGGGGTGTAAGAACTTGGTTTCCTTAGGAAGGGCCTTACTCTCTCTGTCTCTACAGTATCACAATCCTGATTGCCAAACGTAAGGTGCAGCATAACATCCCTGCAAAAAATCTTTAGGTCAAGTATAGTATCTTCTAACTTACTAGGACGGGTAGGTATAAAATTCAAACCTTTCTGTAGTATATTACATTCATCTAACGTGAGGTCATATCTAGAAATATTATGGAATAGTGTGAAACGTCCTTGTTCCACAATATAGTGTATTTGGCAGTATGTAATATCTGCCATGCATTCTACGTTGGGAAGACCAATAGAGTCTTATACGATCATATTAGAGAACACTTGTATAGTATCAGGAAGAAGTTATTAAATAATGCACTCTCTAAACATGTAAATGAATCAGGTACAGAGCACTCCTTTAATTTTAGGGTCATTGAATCCATTAACAACAGTCTTAGACAAGGGGATATTAGGACATACACAGAGTACAGGGAAACATGTTGGATCATCGTTTTGAGGGGTGATAGGGGTAAAGGTTTGAATGAACATGCATCCATTAAACCTGCCTTGAAAAAAAGAAGGCTACATAAATGATCCATCTATTAGTGTTGCTTTTTATACATATATTCCCTATATATACTTCTGTATTTATATATATGTGATATTTTATTATTTTTGTAAATTTATCATAGTAGCATAAGTATATGGTTTTATATGCATATTTTTATATGTGGATGCAGTATATGAAAAAGGTTTTTTATATATTCTTGTAGTAATTAAATATAGTGTATATCTACCTTTAAGATGTTCTAGTAGCTAATTGATGTCTTAATTGATTTTTTAATTGACTCAAAGGAAACTATATATACCTTGGTTATTTTGAATGTAGATGTTATTAGGTCTGAAGAAGCTCATAGCGAAAGCGCTCACCTCTTGTTTTAATAAACGTGAGTTTTATTCTGGTCTTTGTGCTCCTGTGTGGATCTTTAAAATTTGTCTAAGTTGGATTGAAGCTGAGTACCATTCTGCCTGATTGTTATTTGGAAGTATCCTTCGTTTGGCTGCTTTACCTGCTACATGGTTTGTGCTCCTGCGTGGATCTTTAAAATCTGTCTAAGTTGGATTGAAGCTGAGTACCATTCTGCCTGATTGTTATTTGGAAGTATCCTTCATTTGGCTGCTTTACCTGCAACATGGTAGCTCTGTAGTTGGTTTGTGCTACATATATTTATATATATATATATATATATATATATATATATATATATATATATATATATATATATATACATTAAATAACTATATATACATTCAATAGTTATATTCATTAAATATACATAAGAAAAAAATACAACTATCTACGTAATGCCCTGCTTCTAAGAATGTGTTTTAATGGAATTTTATCATTTCAACCTTTACCTATGTCTTAGTCAAATTCTAATTGTTACCACCATATTCATCTAACTCAACTATTTCCATTACCAAAAACCTAAAGGCATGTGTAGAGTCAAAAGCAGTGACATGCCTAAACAATGCAGTGGTGGTACTGCTGATCTTGATGTTATAAGCATGCTCTCTAATCCTGTCACTGAATCTTCTGTTCATTTCCCAACATAGAATACAGACTAGATATTACAAACAGCCAAGTAGACTACATTCATCGAGTCACAATTGACATTAACGTTAAATGTAAACCTCTACCAATGTCCGGATGTTTAAATGCCCCTGTAGAATCTATATAGGAAGATAAATTACATCTACTACAAGGCAGTGTAGCATATGCATCTTCTAAAGGTAATATCATTGGTTTGTCCCTGGGATAACATAATAAACATTTGAGTGATTTCCTGTTCTTAAACAAAAAACTAGGTTTTTCACCTACTGTCTTCTTTATATTGGGATCACTCGTCAAGATGTGCCAATATTTCTTAAAAATATTTATTACAGTATTCATGTTGTTGGTATAAAAAGTAGGGACACAGACTGTGTCCCTTCTTAAACCACTCCTATCTCTAGGCAGATCACTAATGTCCAAAAAAAATAATGTTTAGCTGAGGTCAATCTCAAACTATAAACTTCATTAATAGTACTATTCACAGATTGGTCCTTATACCCTCTCTGTGCAAATTTGATTCTTAGAGCATTCATTTCATTAGTGAAATTGGTTTCATCTGCATTTAGTCTCAAGGCTCTTATCCCTTGCCCCCTCACTATATTTCTAAAAATATGGGGGGGGGGGTGCATACTCATCCTGTGTAGCAGTGTATTCCTATAACATTCTTTCCTATGTATCATAGTGCTTAAACTGGGCATATTTTCAAGGTGACATATCCCAATGTACAGGTAAGTGACTTGCCAGAATCACACTTTGGACAAATGCTAGCTAAGGATCTCAAGGGCTGATCAAAAGAATAAAGTTGGTTATTTTGGTTATTTTCAAGTGCAGAATTAGCATATATATTTAAAGGAACTTAATTTGTCCATAATGTTAATTGTCAGAATATAAATGTAAACAAATAGCAGTCTGAGGTGCCATGAATAATGGAATGGATGAAAAAAACAAAAACAAAACATGGGCCCTCATATAAAGAAGAGGATGTAATGGGGACTTTAGATGATGTAGGTGCCCAAGTCAACTACCAAGGGATTACCTTCTAACTTAAATTAGATAAAACCCTGATTATTGCTTGAATAAAGGTGTACATGATTGTTTCTTGCCCTACAGATTACAAATGGGTCAATTCTTAATGGAAGAATGATTGTCTGCAGGTAGAAGGGGGATAAAAATAATTTTAAAAAAGCAGTCAAAATATTCAAACCAAAAACTACTGAATGGCAGATGCTAACTTTATTTAATAAAACAATTGGTTAGGCACTTTCAGTCATATTAAAATGAACGTCATCAGAAAAAAATCCAAAAAAAACAAACCAATCATAATCAACACCCAGTACCATCTAATTAATGTTCATATGATTTTGTAAATTAGGTTTAAAAGTATCAGTACTTTTTGGCTTTGTCATTTGAGTTCCATTAGGCATTTTTTGGTTTTCTTGTTTGAGTTTCCGGTGTGGAGTTTATCAGTCAAAAAATTAAAATGATATGACTTCTTAAAGGTAGAGTTTGCAATAAGTCTTTCATGCATTTGTTATTATGAATTCCTAAGTCATTGTAAAACTGTCAATTAATCAAAGTGTAGCTTGTCTGTGCATATTATGTCTTAGTATTTGGATATCAGATTAAGGTGTTTGATACCAGGTGATAGGACACATATGAAGGTAGCACCCCAAAAATATCTGAAATCTTTGCTAGTTTAAAGATACAGATAAGGCAGTATGTGATAATTATGGATGTTACTATATTTAAAGCTTGCACTGAATGTCACATATTGGATGAGATAGCAAGAATATATGAAGAGAGAAAAACTAATTTTCTTCTGGATATGTCACAGTTTATATTGGAAATGAATATAAAGAGATGGGCTGGAACTACAGTGAGACTATAATTAGAGACCACTTAGCATAATGGTTAAGGTCTTCAGCAGGTAGATAGTTCAGGAGGGAGCTGATTCCATTTTTTCCCTATAGTGTTTGAGAAAAGAGAGTCACCAGCTTTGTTGTTAGATTTAATTGAGGAAACAAGTAGTTTATTTGCAGAACGTAGTGTAGCCAGATTTTTATACGGAGAGATCAGATTAGAGAGGATGGGGGTATCATTGGAGTGGTGTAGGATCTTTTGTGTGATAAGTAACTGTTGACAAAGTATATGGTTCTGTATTTCTAACCATCCTAGTTGTCTAAGGTTAAGGCAGTGGTGGGTTTTAAAGGGAGAGCATGTGATGAATCTAGCAATACTATTATAGCAGGTAGAAAGTTTAGAGATGTTGTTTTTTGATAGGTTAGTATACATATATATATATATATATATATATATATATATATATATATATATATATATATAGCAGAAGCATAGAAAAGGGTAGAAATGAGGTGAGTTTGTGTGATAGTTTTCCTGGCTGAGTGGTTAAGGAAGGGTTTGATTCTGTAGAGGGTACCAAGTATTTTGTTGACAGTCTTTATGGTGGAGTTAATATAGTCATCAAAGTTAAGATGATTGTCGATTGTGACACCTAGTAGGCGGGTGGTAGTATCTGGTGCTATATTAGTAGCATTGTTGGAGGTTATAGAGAAGAATGGAGTGGGTGACTTATGAGTTGGTGTAAAAAGTAATAGTTTTGTTTTTTTTTGGATTCAGGAGAAGACGATGTTGCATGAACCAGTTTTCTACTTTTTGGAATACAGTTTGGGTTAGGGATTGGAGTGAGGGTATGTTATTGGAAGCACAGATTAAGTTAGAGTCATCTGCATATTGAATGCAAGTGGTGTGGGGTATATTCAAGTGGAGATCATTAATAAATATGGAAAAAAGAAGTGGACCTAAGATAGAGCCTTGAGGGACTCCAATATTAACAGGAAGTAAGGAAGACAAATTGTTATCCCAGAGTACAGCTTGCTGTCAATTTTGAAGATAACATCTGAACCATAGTAGTGCTTGTAGATCGAGAGAAAGGTGCTTTAGATTTCAAGAAGTAGGGTATGATTAACCATATCAAAGGCTTTAGATAGGTCTATAAATAGTGCAGAGGAAAAGTAGTTATTATTGCGGTTTTTGTTTATAGTGTCAGTGAAGGAGAGAAGAGCAGTAGTAGTAGTACTGTGGAATGGTCTAAAGCCATGTTGGCAGTTGGCTAGTAGGTTGTTTTGTAGAAGGTGGTTAAGTATTTGTTTGTGAATACATTTTTCCATTATTTTGGCTAATGGGAAGAGTAAGGCAATAGGACAGTAGTTAGAGAGGTCAATTGAAGTTCCACCTCTGTGTAGAGGGATAATGTGTAATATTTTCCATATGGTAGGGATTTTGCCTTCAGAGATGGTTCTGTTAATAAGGATAGATATGGGGTAGTCAATGGCTTGTGCAGCAATTTGTAGGTATTCAGATGGGAGTCAATCAGCAGATGGGGTACAAGGTTTTAGTTTAGTAAGTAGTTTGTAAATAAGAGATGTTGGAACAGGGTGTATATGAAAGGTTGGGGAAGTATTAGAGGTATTCAATTGAGAAGCAGGTAAAGGTGGTAGTGAGTTAGCTAGAGATTGAATGGCTTCTGTAAAGTAGTTATTAAAGGCATCAGGGATCAAGTTGGATTTATTTTGATTGAAACCTGCAGGGGTGGGAGTAGTAGTGTTTACTGGCTGAAGAAGTTTATTTATTCCTGACCACATTTTTTTTGGCGTATGTCGTGAAGTTTGTTGGAGGTTTAGGTAGAAGTCTTTTTTTTCCCTAAGGGTATCTCTCTTGGTAGCATTTCTTAATTGTTTGAAGAGTAGGTGATCAGATGGGCATCTGGTAGTTCTCCATTTAGCCCAAATTTTGTTTCTAAGTTGCATTTTTTGCCTAGTTTGTTTAGTTAGCCAAGGGGCAGATTTGGTTCTGATTCTAATGGAGCGGTATGGTGAATGGTGATTTAGTATTTGAATAAAGTTAGTATTAAAGTAGGTTACAGCCTCATTAAGTTCAAGATATGTTAGTGGTGACCAATCACATGCTTTTAGTTCGTTTATAAAACTGTCAGGATTAAATAATTTTTTAGAGCGTGAAGTTATGAGATTATGAGTATTTGGAATGTGAACTTTTTGTCTGATAATATAAGTAAGCATATGGTCACTGATATTATCAGCAAGGGTTCCTGGAGTATAGTTGTTAGGATGGCTATTGATAAGGATCCAATCAAGGGTAGATTCTTTCCTGTTAGGTTTGTGAATTCTAGTTGTAGTAGTTATTAATTGAGAGAAGCCAAAAAGATTTAAGTGGTTAGTTGGGGGTCAGAGAATTACAGGTGAGCCAGTCTATGTTAAAATCACCTAGTACAATGGTCTCTTGGGGAAGTTGTGTAGATAGGTAACTAAGTAGGTGTTCAAGAGTATTAGAGTTGTTTCCGGGG
Source organism: Protopterus annectens (assembly GCF_019279795.1). Taxonomy (NCBI): domain Eukaryota; kingdom Metazoa; phylum Chordata; order Ceratodontiformes; family Protopteridae; genus Protopterus; species Protopterus annectens. The sequence continues at coordinate 1,705,451,059 of NC_056726.1, read as the reverse complement.
GGAAGACACATACAAAACAGGTAGATAGATTTGGAGTTGTTTATTTGGAGTGTAACTGATAATATTTCGGATTTGGTGTCAAGTAATGGGATTGTGTTAGATAAGGAAATCTGGAGATTAGCTTTATAAATAATAGCAATTCCTCCACCTTTTTTGGTTATGCGGTCATGTCTAAGGATGTTGTAACCTGGAGGGGTAATTTCCTGGTCTAGGGTAGATCGTTTTAGCCATGTTTCTGTGAGACATAAGATGTCAAAAGAGTGCAGGTCTAGGAGTGCGTGAAGGTGTGAGATTTTATTATTGATACTTTTAATGTTAAGATGAGCTATTAGAAGGGATTTAGGTGCTATAGATAATGTGGAGTGCAAAGGTAAAGTTATATTATCTAGGCTATTGGTATTATTATCATTGGGGCCTGGGTTTGGATAAATATCATCATCTGAGAGGAGGTGACATTGGTGAAGTAGTTTTATTTTAAAGATGTTATTGAGGTAATTCAAACTCTTTTTGGAGGTGAGGTATGTTACATGTGTTGCTCTATGATATTTTGGGAGTATGTAGTTAGAGGTTGAGGTTATGTTACAGTGAATAAGAGTGTTGATACAAGTATAAGATAGAGTTTGTTGGAGATGATAGTTTTGTTTAAAAATAGTAAGGTTTTCCATGAAGGTGAGGGAATAAGGTATGGTTAGAGAGGCTGTAATACAAGTTAAGAGAAGTAACTGTGTGAAAGTAGTTATTTGTGTTATAGCCATTGTAGAGAGTAGTTGTTGGATGAAAGTAGGTATTGTGTGTAGATAAGGTAGAAAAGAGGTAAGAATGTTAGTAGAGGATGAGGTCGGTTAAGAGTATAAGGTTAGAGAATTAAAGGATATAGTGAAGGAATTGGAAAGGGAAGTAGAGCAGAGGATGGATTAGTATAGGTAATAAGGGTATAGTTCAGGTGTGAGATAATTAGTATTAATAATGTCAGAAATTAATAAGGGAGTGGTGTGGTGTTAGGGGGTATGTAATTGGTTGAGAAGTTAGTGGGGTGTGGCTAGTGAAGTATAAGTTTAGGAGTAGTGGGGGTGTGTGGGAATTGGGGGTAGGGTAAGGGAGCAGAGCAGGGCAGACCAAAGTAAGAGGAGCAGTGAAAAGAAACAATCAGTAAGGAGGAAGGTAAGTACAAGAGACAGTAACAGAGTAGACAAGGTGGGAGTCTGAAGAGGAGGACATAGATAGAGAGGGGAAAACCTGGGAGAGTAGAGGAGAGGGCTAGGTAACGAGTTGTATAAGAACTAGGAAGGAGAATGGGTAGCAGGGTTAAGAAGACTTTGTCAAAGGAAAGAGAAGAGTGCAGCAAGCATATAAGCTTTAGAGTAGGTGGTGGGGTGACAAAAGAAATGAGATTACAGGTGGGTGAATTCTGCCATCTAGTGGCCAAAGTCTATAACAGCTATAAAGAGATGGAAGCAGTGGGATATCAAGGTAAAGTAAGGTAGTAAAAGAGGAAAGAGTGGTGTAACAAAGCAGAAGGGTAGCTATAGTAGTTGGGGACAAATGGTAGAAAAGAAAATAGTAAAACCAGGGGGGTATGGCTGCTGGCAGATATTTCAGGAGAATTAGTGCACCTAGGAGGTGCAGAGGTTAGATATTTAGTATTAATTAAACGAACAATGATTTATTTGTAACATACAATAATAGTAGCTGTGGTTTTTAGTCCAAGGGCAACTGGATTACCCAGGTCACAGAAACACTCAGTCATTTTTAGGTAGGTGGGTTGAGCTGATCTTGGAGTCCAGAAGGGCACAACAAATGTGGAAAGGTGAGAATAGAAGCTTTGCAGAGCTGCAGAAGGAAATAAGACAAAAAAAAAAAACAGTCAAAAAGGTAAAAATTGACAACAGGTGAAACAGAAGAGGCTTATTAAATAGTAGTACAGTTTTAACAGAATGAATAACTAGGACAAAGGTGGTTCTTAAGCACCAGGGGTATCTACTATGGCGCACTGTATCCTCATGATAGGAGATCATGGATCACAGACTGCATTCTGTGGCAGGGATACCCACTAAACTATGTAAAATATGGCTCTATTGGATTTGGTAGTGTTGACTAATGTCACCAAATGGGCATTGGTATTCTCTGGTAGTAAGTGGGTTGAGGACCCAGCTTACTCTGCCTACTCCAACTTACACCAGGGATCCACACTAATGGTGAGAGGATGTGTGTGTCCCTAGTAGCCACTGGAATAGCCCTGTTGAGTGAAAGCTGGATGTAAAACCAATCAACATGCTAAACATGAAGTAGGATTGCTACACTCAATGTAGGATGCAGCTTGGAAGTCGACAACATGATGGTAAGGATGAGGCTGGACATCCTATGTATCAGACAAGATGGAAGGTCACTGCAGCTAAGCCACTTGGCTTGATACTCTAGAATGTATACTCAGGAGGAAGACAGGCTGCAACTGTGGTGAGGGAGAAGCTTCAGAAGACAGTGTGGGATGTCATCAGAATGTGTGACAGACCCATGGTAATCAGACTCTAGTGTAAAGACAGGGTACTATTCATAATCTCAGCCTTGTGATACCGAAGAAAAAATACATTCAGACAGTAGGTGCAGAACCTAATAAATAAAGCAGGACAACATGAATTAGTGTTTAATAATGGGTAATTGAATGCACATATAGGAACAGCTAGAACAGGATATGATGACTGTCTCACGAGGGTGGGGCAACAGGAATAAAGAAGGAGAGGGCATTCTAGACTTCTGTCTGGCAAATGGCTTGATAATTGCCAAAACATGGTTCAGAAAATACATGATCACATACAAGAGTGGTCAACATGCAACTCAGGTCTACTTCCTCCTACTAAAGAATGGGCATTGGGGTAGAATCAGTGATTCACTAAGCCCACAGCATAAACCACTGGCTGCCACAATCAGAAGAGGAAGAAATCGGTGGAGCTGAAGAAGAATGGCAGCACCTCAAAAGAGTATGTGTGAAAATGACAGAACAGACATGCAGCCAAGCAGGTATGGAAATAAGGTACATAAGGAAAACTGGTGGTGGAATGTAGAAGTCCAGGGCATCAGAAGAAAGATGGAGTGCAGTACAAAGTAGGTGATAGAAAAGATGGACTGGGCTAGGAAGGAATACTGGTTGGCTAACAAAGAAGCTAAGAAAGGAGTTGTAATAGCAAAAAACAGGGCATCAGTGGCACTCTACCAGCTTCTGGAAAGTGAGTAAGTAGATGGCACAAAAAATGATATCATGTTACAAGGCAAAGACAGAAAGATGCAGAAGGCAGTCAGACACCCTTCATAAGGGATGCCAGCAACAACGCGATCATCAGCCCACAGGACATTAAAGGCAGATGGAAGGAGTACTTCCAGCATCTCCTGAATGAAGAACACTACACAGAAGCTGTACTGCTACAGAGACAGCCTACAATGAGTGAAGAGGAGGAGCCCACCAAAGAAGAAATAAGAACAGTAGAAAGGTAAATGAAGTCAGTAAATGCAGCAAGGTCAAATGAGGTCATAGCAGATATGATAAAGATGGTGGGTGAGGGTAGTCATAGCAGAGTGGAGAGAAAGATGTATCCCAGATAATTAGTGAGTAAGCATACTAGACAAATGTTGAAGAACAAAGGGAGCATTCACAACTGTGTGCAGTAAAGAGGTATTAAACTTCTGTCACATTGTACGATAGTTCAAGTAGTAGAAAGTAAGATAGGAGATGAGCAGTTCAAATTCACATCAGGATGCAGCACAACTGACCTGATGTTTGTAGTGAGACAGATAGTTGATATGATTGTAGAGATGAGGAAACACTCCAAATGGGCATTCCTAGACTTGGAGAAAGCATATGACAAGGTCCCAAGGAAGCTGATTTGGGAAGTCCTGCAGTGATACTAAGTGCCAGAAATTAGTGCAAGCTATGCACAAGGAGCCAATGACTCAAGTATGGACAGTGTTCAGTCTGACAGAGAGGTTCCTAGTGGGAGTGGTTATGCACCAGAATTCAACTCTGAGACCATTGCTGTTCATACTGGTGATGGACTACATTAGCAAACAGGTCAGAGAGGACAGATCAACAACATTTCTGTATGCAGATTGTGATGCCCATGCACTGGCCCAGCAATCACAGAGCCTCAATCCTTACCAGTAACACCAGTAAGGCTTGTCCACATAGTGGAGGATAACAAATACACACACACAGTAAAGTACAATTTCCCTTAAGAGCACACAGAGATCACAGTCAGTTTGGGGATGGTTTCTCCCTTTCTCTCCAGATTCACAATAAGACTCCCCACTGGCACAGCTATAGGGACCAGATCCCAGCTTAGTCGGCAAGCTAAAACCTCTAGCACCCTCTCTGTCCAACCAGTGCTTTGTGCCCCTGCTCAAGTAGCTGACCCACACATACCTTTAGATATGAGCTATATACAAACACACAGAAACTAGGCTGGCACAGATTCTCCAGCTGTGCCCCCCTTTTGACGAGACTATAAGGTAAAAATCACTGCCACCACCCACTAATATTTATCAGCTACTAAAAATGCCCTTATCAAAGGGTGTCCAATTCTTCTGTGAAATATTATTATTATCTAAATGGTAAGTACAACTGAACAGTTAAGACTTATTTGGAGTGATTACATCATCTCTACACAAAACAGCCACAGTTGAAAGGTTTAAAAATATTTAATAATAAATAATAAAAACACAAGACAATACTTCTAACTACACAGTGTTAGTCAAGAGTTCAGACACAGGAAAATGCATAAAATAATACAGTAGAATAGTTCTGACATCAGTACAGAAAACAACCGTCTAATCTTCCTATTTCCTAGTCATTTCTAAAAAGAGACACTGACGTCTAAGATCCTACTTACATACAGAACATAGGCAGATAGTGGTGAGTTGGATGTTCTCAAGACAAATTCAAAATGCTCTCTGATTCTCTCTCTTTAAATTGATAACATAGTGCTGCTTCACATTACATCATTCTTAAAAATTTTCTGTTTTCCCAGGCTAACAGAAACTCAGGGGTTAATTGCCCTTTTTAATCTTGCAGCTGGTCAGGAAGCCTGAGCAATACAATAAATTATACATGTAAGTTCTAGCCATTAACTCTGGCCTCAAAACAATAGGAAGAATTTCTTCATTTAGACATCTCGGCTCCGAGTTTTGATATCAAACAGTTACACAATGCTTGACTTATCAGCCTTCCCACAGCAGAGTGCACTGTTGTTGCATTTTTGCAGTTCCACATTTAACAGCATTTTCTTCCATTTAAGAGAACAAGCCTGTGGCTTATATTATTTACAAATGACAGAATTATCTATAAAATTCTATCTAGGCTGGTGGCTTTCACCAATCTTCACATATCTTCTCCCCTGGAGGCTAGTTTTTCAAGTGACTCTTGAGAAACGTTACTTGCGAGAGTTAGGTCTATCTGAGTATACCTTGCTCAGTTGTTTTACATTAGGAGGGTTTGTGACATGCACTGTGGTGGCAGGAGAGGTAGCTTTCATCCTTCTAAGTTGGGAACTGCTGATTGACAGCCCAGTGTCCAAGTGTATTAGTTCTGGTTTAAGCACTTGGGCTTCAGGCCACTTATTTTACATTAAGGTTTGTGGTCTGCACTCTTGTGGGAGAAGAGGCTGGACTCTGCCCTTCTGAGCTGGGAATTTCTGGTTAAAGGTTTATAGTGCCTGAATATTTGAACTGTATCTTACTGAAATTGGTACACCTTGTTTGCTGTAGCATAGACTAGATCCAGGCCTGCTGAATCTAGCTTTGTTTATATGCTTGTTCTTTGTTTGCTTGTTATTTCACTGGAACACTAATTCCACCTAATATGCGGCTGCTCAGCGCTTCTGTGGATCACTAGTGATATCTGCATTGCTTACTGTACTTATTTCCTTGTTTCACTTGAAAGAAAGTTACTGTTTGTCGTTTTTGCATTTAAGTTACTTGTAACACATTGCACTTAAGTTAGCTGGCACTTGCTCACTAAAGCAATTATATAAGTCAGCACTAAAAATTAAAAGCACTGCACCCTCACTCCCCACTGGCCCTTGTTTTCAATTATTAAGGAATTCCCAATATTATTCTAGCATGTCCAAAGGTCAGTTGTCAATCTCCTCTCCGGTCCAGCTGGTGAATCTGGGAATCTTGAGGCAATGTTATAACTGCCTCATGTACACAGACAACCCTCTCCTCCTCCCAACAAATTCCAACAGATGTGAGAGATGCAACCATATAGCCAAACTGGAGGATAAGCTCTCTCAACTCAGTACTGGCATAACCAGTCAGGAGGAGAAGGAAACCACACTCACTACAATTCCAGTCTCACATAGACCTACCAAGACAGCAAACCAAACACATAATCACACAAAAACATACTCAGAGGCTCTAAATAAAGATCTGCCTAAGCAGCAGAGACCTCCAAAGCAGACACCCAAGCAACCGCTACCCCAAAACAAAACACGTGCAACACATATCTCATAAAGCCAGTGTGCCGAACAGTCACAGCCCTTAAGACTAAACAACACACCTGATACACTTGTAATAGGTGACTCTATCGTCAGGCACACTGACGTCCCGCTCACCAGGCTGAACAAGGAGAGGGTCACGGTGAGCAGCCTGTCAGGCGCTAGGATCCGCAACATAACACAAGCACTCAGGTCACTCCAAGGCAAGTACAAATATGACTCAGTCATTGTCCATGCTGGTGTGAATGACCTGAGACGTACCTCCCTGGACTACATGAAAAGAGACATAAAGGAGCTCTCTGAGCATGTAGCCCAGGCCGGTATGACCCTGACCTTGAGTAGCATCTTACCCTCACCAAGAATGATGCCACAATATGAAGACAAGATTATCAATTTCAACAATTGGCTTAAGTACTGGTGTCATTCAAAGGGGATCCAATGCCTGTCAGCTTGGGATGATATGCTCGACAAGCCACAATGCTTAGCTAGGGAAGGCTTGCACCTGTCACCCCTGGGCTTTCGGATATTGGCAAAAGCTGTTGCTACCCCCATAGTGCTTTTTTTTAGGCAAGGCTCAAAAGACAAACCCACCTCCATAGGAATCACAAGGGATAAGAAACTAAGAGTAATGCTACTCAACACCAGAAGTCTAAATCTCAAGATGCACGCACTCGAAACTCTCCTTAGCATGGAGAACATCGATATCTGCGCAGTAACAGAAACCTGGTTCAAGGCTCCCTAGAGCACCCCAGCACTACCAGGTTATACCTCATACCATGCTTTTCAGCCCCAAAACTTGGACCAAACCACAAAAGGAGGGGGAGTATCGATATTCATCAAAGATACCCACACCTCCAGGTTGGTGGCAAAGCACGAAGCATCAGAGACTATCCATGTGCAACTAACAGTGGGTAAAACTGCCTTCCAGTTTATAGCCTGCTACAGACCACCCTCCCAAACCCAGGAATCCCACTCGGCCTTCCTGAGAACACTGGAAAATATGAAGGTCTCTCCAAACACCATTATATTGGGCGACTTCAACTACCCAAACATAGACTGGGAGCATTACTCTAGCTCCAACACCCTAGCCCAAAGGTTTCTAGAATTTATAAACTCCAATGCTATGGAACAACTTGTTACCACTCCCACAAGAGGGAAAAACATACTGGACCTGATCATCACCAACATGGGGACTCTATGCTCCAGACCAGAAGTGTATCCCTCACTGGTAAGATCAGACCATAAACTAATCTCACTGGATATTCACATCCCGACCCCACCCCCTGCCCAGAAAACCACAGTAAAAAACTTCTCTAAAGTAAATTTCACACTCCTCAAAACCAAGGTGGAATCCTTCAAAGCCCCCGGGCCTGTGGAAAATACGGCCCAGACTGCAGAGTCCTTTATAAATGCATTCTATGAACACCTTCAGGAATGCATGGATCATGCGATCCCAAATAAAACCAAGACCCAATCCTCCAAAGGCAGACGTCCTGTCTGGTGGACCCCAGACATAAACAAACTATACAATAGAAGGAGGAAGCTACTAAATGATAGAGCAAAATCCCAAAAAGGGAAGGCATCACTGATCAGTATTAGCAAAAAACTGTGGGCACTCATAAAATTGTCTAAGGCCAGCTTTGAGAGAAAAATTGCACAGGACACTAAGGATAATCACAAGGCTTTCTTTAATTATGTTAGGAACCTGGGTGGTAATTCCCAGATATGCTCAGAATTAGTCCAAAATGACAAAAAATACACTGAACCCACAGACATTGCCAACATCCTAGCTGACAGGTTCAGTGCAAACTTCCCACCCCCTCCCCATCAAAAGGGAAATATCTATCCCAGCAGAGTGCTGCCCCCCTGACATCTCAGATGCTCAGGTAAGAGCCGCCTGCTCCAAAGCAAAAAACACAGCATCAATGGGACCAGATGGTGTCCCGGGCTGCGTCCTACATGAACTCCAAGAAGAGCTAAACCCAAATATAAAACTACTGTTCAATCTCAGCCTTACTACAGGATATGTGCCCAAAGAGTGGCATACAGCAACAGTGGTCCCTCTCCATAAAGGTGGTGCCTCAACGGATCCTGGAAACTATCGCCCCATAAGCCTGACTATCTTGGTCTGCAAAGCTATGGATAGGATCATCATTGACCTCATAAATAAAGATATTGGAGACCTACAGACACTGGATCCTACCCAGTTTGGCTTTGTTAAGGGCAGATCCTGCCTCTTAAACCTGGTTGATTTCTTTGAAACAGTCACCAAGGCCATTGACGAGGGGAAGGTGGTCCACACAGCCTACCTGGACCTCGCAATAGCCTTTGATACAATACCCCACTCGGGCATTATAGATAAGCTCACCAGCTTAAATATAAACCCCTATGTCACTAGATGGATTGCAAACTGGCTCAAGGACAGAACCCACATGGTTAGAATTGCTGGAGCCATGTCAGACTCCAAACCAGTTACAAGTGATGTCCCACAAGGCTCAGTCCTGGGACCTCTCTTGTTCGGTATATATTTCTCAGAGGTACAGGCCAACACGGAAGGACTGTGGCTGACCAAGTTTGCAGATGACTGCAAACTGGGCGCTATAATCGACTCTCCAGCCGACACAAGCATCCTCCAAAAGGGCCTCATAGAAACAGACAACTGGTGCCAGAGCCATGGCCTCAAGCTAAATGCCAAGTGTATAGTCATCCCCTTTGGCAAAAACAAAGTGCCCACAAATTACCACATAGGTGCTAATCCATTAAGTATAGAGGAAGTAATTATGGACCTGGGGACCCAAGTTGATAGCAATCTCTCATTTGACAACCATGTGGCCAAAGTGGTTAGAAAAACATTTTATATAGCCCACCTAATCATAAAGGGATTCACATATAGATCAGGGGAGGTCATCGTGCCTCTTAACTCTTCCCTCATCCGGCCCATAATTGAGTACAATGCCCCTTTTGGGATGTACCTTACCAGACACCTGCAGAAACTAGAAAGACCCCAAAAGTACCTCACCAAGAGGATCAAAGGGCTCAAACAGATGCCATATGCTGCCTGGTTAAAGAAACTCCAGCAGCTCTACTCAGTGGCATACTGCCTGTTCAGAAGCGATCTGTGCCTGATGTATAAAGCCATGTCCAACCTGGAATTAATCACATGCTGCACCTCAGAAAATCCAATTCCCATCGAGCTATGCGCTCGAGAGACTTGAACCTCAGCACTGAAATAAATAGGACATGCTGGAGGGACAGATTCATAACCCAGAGGCTCCCTTCACTCTGGAATAAAATCCCAGTCCAGGTTAGGCAGAGTCCCTCATTGACTCTCTTCAAGAGGAATCTTGATGAGTGGATGGGAGATCGTAGGTTTACCCCAGGTATCACTTCTGTGTCACTGTTAGACAGAGGCACAGTATACTAACCTCGAAAAAGGGCATAGCAAAATAAATTTAAAATGGGTGGTGAAAGCCAAACACATTCTGGCTAGGCTTATAAATGCCCTAGGGCAGATAGCCTAGTATGAACCTATGAACCTATGAACCACATTTCCTGTCTTGAGAGCCCATCTGCTTTGGCATTGCTAATCCCACTGTGGTGCTGCACTGACATATGATATGCTTGCAATCCAAGGCTCCATCTTAGCAACTTGGCATTTTGCTTGCTGGCTCTTTGTATCCATGTTAGTTGATTGTGCTCTGTCACTACAGTGAATTTTCTTCCATACAGATACGGATGACGTTTCTGCAGTGCCCACATTATGGCTAGACATTCCTTTTCTACAGCTGCATAGTATTCCTCCCTGGGTTGAAGCTTACAACTGAGATAAACCACTGGGTGCTCTTCTCCTTCTGAAGAAATTTGGCTAAGTACAGCCCCCACCCCATGGTTCGAAGCATCCACCTGCACAATAAATTATTTTCTTTAATCTGGACTGGCTAGAACAGGGGGTCCTCCCAAAGCTTCTTTAAGCTTCTGGAATGCCTGCTCACATGTTGTGGTCCATATTATGTTATCTGGCCTGTTCTTCCTTGTCAGGTCTGTGAGGGGAGCAGCTATGGTACTATAACCGAGGATGAACTTTCTGTAGCACTGTGCTGTCCCTAAGACTTCCCTCATCTGCTTTTTAGTAACAGGTGCAAGCCATGCCTGAATGGCTTCTACTTTGGCAGGTTCTGGCCTGATCTTTCCACTCCCCACTCCATGTCCCAGGTAGGAGACCACAGCGATACCCGCCTGACATTTCCAGGGCTTAATGGTCAACCCTGCCCTCTGTAGTCTGCTCAGCACCTTCCTGACATGCTGAAGATGGTCTTGCCAGGAATGGCTGTAGATGGCCATATCATCTAGGTAAGCAAGGGCAAACCATCCTGCTCCTGATAGGATATGATCTACTAACTTCTGGAAAGTTTCTGGGGCATTTTTCATCCCAAAGGGCATCTTTGTGAACTCATATAAACCAAAAGGAGTTACAAAGGCTGACTTCTATCTAGCGCTGGGAGTCAGGGGCACCTGTCAGTAACCCTTGGTAAGATCAAAGGTTGTAAGATACTTCGCCCCACCCAGCTACTCTAGGGCCTCATCTCTCCTAGGCATAGGGTAAGCATCTAACTCTGTGTGGCTATTTCCTTTCCTATAGTCTACACAGAACCTGGTGCTGCCATCCTTCTTTGGCACCAGCACCACTGGGGAGGCCCAGGGACTGTTGGACTCTTGAATTGCCATTAGTTCCAACATCTTTTGTATCTCCTCCCTCAGAGTCTGTTTGACTCTCTCAGGTACCCTATAAGGGGCCTGCCTACTAGGCCTTTGGGGTACTGTATCCATCTGGTGCTGCACCAGGTGGGTGCACCCTGGTTTTCCAGTGAACATGTCCCCAAACTCCTGTAACACTGCTCGGATTTCTCGAACCTGGGTAGGAGATAGCTGCTGGGACATTGCTACCCCTTCCACTGAGGTGTCAGTCTGAGCCTCACTGAGAGATCAGTCACCAGATCTCCCTCAGACTCCTCCTGCAAGCCACTGCAAATACTCAGCACAAGGGCCTCCCTATCATGGTAAGGTTTCATCATGTTAACATGGTACAATTTGTGCTACTGCCTCCTGCCTAGCAGTTCTACCATGTAGTTAACATCACTTACCTTCCTTACCACCTTGTAGGATCCCTTCCAAGCTGCTTGCAACTTGTTGCATCTGACAGGAATAAGAACCATTACCTGCTGCCCTACAGCATACTCTCTAGCTCAAGCATTCCTGTCATACCATACATATTTCTGTTGTTGGACTTCTGCCAGGTTTTCCTGGGCCAAGCCCATGAGTTCCATGAGCCTTGTCCTGAGGTTTAGGACATATGCCACAACAGACTCCTTGTGATATTTACACTCACATTTCCCAATCATCTCAATTTAAATCTAGAGGTCCCCTCAACCTATACCCATACCCATACAACAATTCAAAGGTTAAAAAACCTGTGGATTCCTGGGGAAACTTCTCAGTAAGAAAACAACAGATGGGTCAAATATTTGTCCCACTCCCTCTTAAACTGGTCTGAAAATGCCCGTAGCATTAACATGAGTGTAGAGTTTAACTTCTCAACAAGACCATTAGTCTGGGGATGGTAGGGGTGGTCATCATGTGCTTCACCCCACAGTACTTCCACAGACAAGCAAGCAGGTCTGACATGAAATTGGCACCTATGTCAGTCCATTTTTCCTTTGGGAAACCTACCTTGCTGAACATCTCTAACAAAGCATTTGCCACCTTTTCTGCCTCAATAAAGGACAAAGCTACTGCCTCAGGGTATCTTGTAGCATAATCTACTACCACTAGGATATACTTTTTCTCTTGTGGAACTTGGGGTACTCAGAGGCCCCACAAAATCCATAGCTACCCTCTGAAATGGCTCCTCAATCACAGTCAAAGGCATCAAAGGAGCTCTCACCTTGTCCCCTGCCTTGCCTACCTTTTGGCACTGTTCACAGGTCCTGCAGTACCCTGTTACATCTCTGGAAATTCCAGGCCAATTGAAGTTCTGCATAATACATCTCTTTGTATGTTTTATGCCCATATGACCTGCAAAGGGAATATCACGGGCTATGGCTAGAAGCACCAGATGGTAGGCTATAGGCACTACCAATTCCTGTATCCTCTCACATTCTAGCCCCCCCCCCCCAGGGGTCCACTCTCTATACAGTAACCCTTTGTCCCATAAACAGATTTCCCCTTCCCTTGAGAATCAGGTGCCTCACTAGCTATCTGCCTCAGGCCTTGCAATGCAAGGTCTGAGAGCTGAGCCTGTCTCAACTCACTCTTTGTAACCTTTCCCAGATCCCCTTCCACAGGAAGTCTGGCATCCTTGGACAGTGGTGTCTCACTGTCAGCCTGGGTACTACTACTCACCTCTACCTTTGCATTCCCCATGTCCAAGGGGACATCAGTACCCACAAGCAGCTGTGGCTTACCTTCAGTCTCACTGATACAGAGTAGCTCCCTCCCTGAAGTAAACACCTCACCAGTCCTGGCTGCAAGTATGCGGTCTGTCTGTGTCTCCCCCAGGCTACCAGACCCACATGCTTGTCTCAAAGCCTGACTGCGTGTAACTGCATTAACACATAGTGCTGCCTCATCAAAATCCTTCCCTATCAGGACATTTGCAGGATGGCAGTTTGGTACCCCTGTTGTCTCAAGACAACCTACTATTGGCATTTTGTCTTATCCACTTACTGTCTCTCAAACCTTTTGTTCCCTACCTTGCCTCCATCAACATCTGTATGCCACACGGCCACACTGGTTGCATTCAAAAACATATACCATAGGTCCTGGACATGTACCTCGACTAGTGGCTTTCCCTGCTACTGCAGATTCTGTTGGGGGCAGTCTGGTCTGCCCACCATGGGTTCCTTTAGATGCATGAACAGTACTGGGGGTCCCTTTCTTGTGCAGAGATGCCCTGCCTGATAGGTATAGACCTTCTTCCCCAACTCCTCTGAAGTAGCACATTGTCTATCAGCTAACCAGATCCTCATGTCCTCAGGCAAAGTGCTAAGGGCTTGTTCCCTCATCAAAAGGTCTGCCAGCCCTTCAAAGGTGTTGACCTGACATTCACTCACCTGCCTATGAAAATAAGTGCTCAGTTCAGCAACATATTCACACACACTTTCACCTGCCTCGCGTCTATGCTCACAAAACTTTTTCCCATACATTTCAGGTATTAGCTTAAAAAATTCTAACAAACAGTTCTTAACAGCAGTATAATGAAAATATTCATGATCAGAAATTTTAGACAACACAGTTACAGCTTTACCATGGATTAAGGGGGTCAGGAACTGTACCCAGAGCCTTTGGTCAACATCACACTGTTTACACACCCTCTCAAACATATGAATGAAACTATCAAAATGTTCCCCCTCTGTAAACTGTGGAAGAAATTTACTGACCTTTTGTGCTTCTGGGGTCCAGTTACTCCCTTCTCCATTACCTCCATGACTCTGGCAAAGAGTCAACATCTCCTTTTTCTGCTGCCTCTGCTGCTCCTTTTCCACAGCTTCCATTTCCAAACGCCTGGCCTCCAACTTCAGTCTCTTTAGCTCCAGATGGATTTTTAAGTCCTTTGCACAAAAGTTGAGCTGTCCATTCCATGAGTGGTGTACATCTCCATGGCCAGTCTGATTGTCCTCTTGGTTGATGTTTTCTGCTGCAGCTGTGACCAAAGCTGTAATCATACCAACCTTAATCAGGTTTCCCTGCACCAGTCCTATAGCCTGGCACATCTCAGCCAACTGGTTCCTTGTCAGCTTTCCACACTTTTCTGCTGACATGCTTGCCTGTTCTCCCTGACTAACTAAGCTGACAAAAGAAATAAAACAATTGTGATCTGAACTCTGAATATTCAATGCGTGGCTGATTTAGAGTACAAAAATGCCTTCAGCGATCACTGTACACAAGTTACAGGAATTTACTATCCACCCCACTACAAGCCAATTAGTATATGCCAACCAATTGATATGTGGTGTGGATATCCCACCACTGCCAATTCTTATGTGATGCCTGTGCACTGGCCCAGCAATCAAGGTGCCTCAATCCTCACTACTAACACCAGTGAGTGGTGTCCACATAGGGGAGGATAACAAATAGACACACTGTAAAATACAATTTCCCCTAAGAACACACAGAGATCACAGAGATCACAGTCACTCTGGGGCTGCTTTCACCCTTTCTCTCCAGATCCCCAATAAGACTCCCCACTGACACAGCTATAGGGTCCAGATCTCAGCCTAGTGGGCAAGCTAAAACCTCCAGCACGCTCTCTGTCCAACCAGTGGTTCGTGTCCCTGCCCACGTAGCTGACACATACACACACTTTGAGATATTTCTATATAAACACACAGACATGCCTGGAGAAGGCTGGCACAAATTCTCCAGCTGTGCCCCCTTTCTGTCCAGACTATAAGGTAGAAATCACTGCTGCCACCCACTAGTATTTATCAGCTACTAAAAAGGCCCATATCAAAGGGTGACAATTCTACTGAGCAATATTATTATCCAAATGGTAAGTGCAACTGAACAGTCAAGGCTTACTTGGAGTAATTTGACAGTATCACTATATACATACAATGTACTCTAGAGCTTAAATTATCTATACACAAAACAGTCACAGTTGAAAGGTTTAAAATATTTAATAATAAATAAAAACACAAGACAATACTTCTTACTACACAGTACTAGCCAAGAGTTCAGATACAGGAAAATGCATAAAATAATACAGTAGACTAGTTCTGACATCAATACAGAAAACAACTGTCTAATCTTCCTATTCCATAGCTATTTCTAAACGAGCCACTGATGTCTAAGATCCTACTTACATACAGAATACAGGCAGATACTAGTGAGTTGGATGTTCTCAAGACAAACATGAAATGCTCTCTCTTTAAATTGATAACACATTGCTGCTTCACATTACATCATTCTTAGCAATTTTCTGTTTTCCTAGGGTAAAAGAAACTCAGAGGTTAATAGCCCTTTTGATATTGCACCTGGTTAGGAAGCCTGAGCAATAAAATAAATTACACATGTAAATTCTAGCCATTAACTCTGGCCTCAAAACAATAGGAAGAATTTCTTCATTTAGACATCTCATCTCCGAGTTTTGACATTAAACAATTACACAACACTTGAACTATCAGCCTTCCTACAGCAGAGTGCACTGTTGTTACATTTTTTGCAGTTCCACATTTAACAGCATTTTCTTCCATTTAAAAGAACAAACCTGTGGCTTATATTAATATTTACAAATGATAGAACTATCTACAAAATTCTATCTAGCTAGACTGGCAGCCTTCACCTATCTTCACACAGATGATGTGGCATTACAGGCAGACTCTGAACTTAAACTTCAGCAAATGACAGGGGAACTGAAGGCACATGGGCCCATGGGTTGAAATTAAATACAGATATGATGGTTCTAATGGCAGCAAATGGTGGCATTCAGAAGAAGCTGAGAACTGAGATAGAAGGGAAAATAGTGGAAGAGGTTAACAGCTTCAAGTATCTGGAAGGAGTGGTTGAGGAGAAGATAAGGCTAAATGAGGAGGTCAAAGCTAGACTCAGAGGAGCTGCGGCAAACTGGCACAGAGTGTCAGGTGTAGGATATGACAGAACAATGCCAAAGAACCTGAAATGTAAAGTGCACAAAACAGTGGTACAAGCAGTACTACTGTATGGTAAAGACACCTGGTCAGTAAAGACAGTGTAGTCGAGAAAGCTACATGTAATGGAGATAAAGAGTCTGAGATGGGTGATAGTGTGCAAACTGTTGCCCAAATGAAGAAATGACAATATAACAGCAGATCAGCAGATACTAAAGTAGCCCCAATTGCAGAAAAAGTCAAAGAGATCAGATTACTGTGGTTCAGGCACATGTGCAGAAAAACAGAAGACAATCTTGTGAAGAAGATTTGGCACAGACAGGAAGAAGACAAGAGGAAACAAGGGCATCCAGCAAAGAGGTAGATGGGTTGTGTGAGAGATGACCTGTGACAGTCAAGCATGAATGTCAAAGAAGGCAGCAGAATGGCACTGTAAAGACAGAGATGGCGACAACTGACATGATAACTAAAGCCCCATGTACAGAATGAGAACAAAGGGTGTTTATGATGATGGTCAGAAGCTACATTGATCAATGCTGCTTTTGTGACAGGTTCGTGACAGGGTCTTGGGAATGTATCCATACATAGCATTGCAGAATAATATATTTTGAGTTTGATTGATTTGTGGGTAGATTTCTAGAAGAAGTAATCTTTGTTTGGCAAGAAGACCATAACAGATTAAAGACAGAGGATTATGTTCAGGTTTCCAATCATAACCACCTTCATAGGTGTTCAAGGCTTGGATATCAAGAAATTCACCTTATGAGTGAAGCTACAGAGGTAAAACTAAAAATCAATGTTGAGAACACATAGGTTCATAGGTTCATACTAGGCTATCTGCCCTAGGGCATTTATAAGCCTAGCCAGAATGTGTTTGGCTTTCGCCACCCATTTTAAATGAATTTTGCTATGCCCTTTTTCGAGGTTAGTATACTCTGCCTCTGTCTAACAGTGACACAGAAGTGATACCCGGGGTAAACCTACAATCTCCCATCCACTCATCAAGATTTCTCTTGAAGAGAGTCAATGAGGGACTCTGCCTAACCTAGACTGGGATTTTATTCCAGAGTGAAGGGAGCCTCTGGGTTATGAATCTGTCCCTCCAGCATGTCCTATTTATTTCAGTGCTGAGGCTCAAGTCTCTCGAGCGCATAGCTCGATGGGATTTGGATTTTCTGAGGTGCAGCATGTCCATTAATTCCAGGTTGGACATGGCTTTATATGTCAGGCACAGATCGCCTCTGAGCAGGCGGTATGGCACTGAGTAGAGCTGGAGTTTCATTAACCGGGCAGCATATGGCATCTGTTTGAGCCCTTTGATGCTCTTGGTGAGGTACTTTTGGGGCCTTTACAATTGCTGCAGGTGTCTGGTAAGGTACATTCCAAAAGGGGCATTGTACTCAATTATGGGCCTGATGAGGGATGAGTAAAGAGGCATGATGACCTCCCCTGATCTAGATGTGAATCCCTTCATGATTAGGTGGCTATATAAAATGTTTTTCTAACCACTTTGGCCACGTGGTTGTCAAATGAGAGATTGCTATCAACTTGGGTACCCAGGTCCCTAATTACTTCTTCCGTACTTAATGGATTACTACCTATGTGGTAATTTGTGGGCACTTTGTTTTTGCCAAAGGGGATGACTATACACTTTTTGGCGTTTAGCTTGAGGCCATGGCTCTGGCACCAGTTGTCTGTTTCTAGGAGGCCCTTTTGTAGGATGCTTGTGTTGGCTGGAGAGTCGATTATGGCACCCAGTTTGCAGTCATCTGCAAACTTGGTCAGCCACAGTCCTTCCGTGTTAGCCTGTACCTCCGAGAAATATATACTGAACAAGAGAGGTCCCAGGACTAAGCGTTGTCGGATGCCACTTGTAACTGGTTTGGAGTCTGGCATGGCTCCAGCAATTCTAACCATGTGGGTTCTGTCCTTGAGCCAGTTTGCAACCCATCTAGTGACATAGGGGCTTATATTTAAGCTGGTGAGCTTATCTATAATGCCCGAGTGGGGTATTGTATCAAAGGCTTTTGCAAGGTCCAGGTAGGCTGTGTGGACCACCTTCCCCTCATCAATGGCCTTGGTGACTGTTTCAAAGAAATTGACCAAGTTTAAGAGGCATGATCTGCCATTAACAAAGCCGAACTGGGTAGGATCCAGTGTCTGTAGGTCCCCAATATCTTTATTTATGAGGTCAATGATGATCCTTTCCATAGCTTTGCAGATGAAGCTAGTCAGGCTTATGAGGCAATAGTTTCCAGGATCCGTTGAGGCACCACCTTTGTGGAGAGGGACCACTGTTGCTGTATGCCACTGTTTGGGTACATATCCTGTAGTAAGGCAGAGATTGAACAGTAGTTTTATGTTTGGGTTTAGTTCTTCTTGGAGTTCATGTAGGACGCAGCCCGGGACACCATCTGGTCCCATTGATGCTGTGTTTTTGTGCTTTTGAGAGGGCGGCTCTTACCTGAGCATCTGAGATGTCAGGGGGGGCAGCACTCTGCTGGGATAGATATTTGCCCTTTTGGTGGGGAAGGGGGGGAGAAGTTTGCGCTGAACCTGTCAGTTAGGATGTTGGCAATGTCTGTGGGTTCGGTGTATTTCTTGTCATTATGGACTAATTCTGAGCATATCTGGGAATTCCCACCCAGGTTCCTAACATAACTAAAGAAAGCCTTGTGAATATCCTTAGTCTTCTGTGCAATTTTTCTCTCGAAGCTGCCCTTAGACGATTTTATGAGTGCCCATAGTTTTTTGCTAATACTGATCAGAGATGCCTTCCCTTTTTGGGATTTTGCTCTATCATGTAGTAGCTTCCTCCTTCTATTGCATAGTTTGTTTATGGCTGGGGTCCACCAGATAGGATGCCTAACCGTGGAGGATTGGGTCTTGGTTTTATTTGGGATTGCATAATCCATGCATTCCTGAAGGTGTTCATAGAATGCATTTATAAAGGATTCTGCAGTCTGGGCCATATTTTCCACAGGCCCGGGGGCTTTGAAGTATTTCACCTCAATTTTGAGGAGTGTGAAATTTGCTTTAGAGAAGTTTTTCACTGTGGTTTTCTGGGCAGGGGCTGGGGTCGGGATGTGAATATCTAGTGAGATTAGTTTATGGTCTGATCTTACCAGTGAGGGATACACTTCTGGTCTGGAGCATAGAGTCCCCATGTTGGTGATGATCAGGTCCAGTATGTTTTCCCCTCTTGTGGGAGTGGCAACAAGTTGTTCCATAGCATTTGAGTTTATAAATTCTAGGAACCTTTGGGCTAGGGTTTTGGAGCTAGAATAATGCTCCCAGTCTATGTTAGGGTAGTTGAAGTCACCCAATATAATGATGTTTGGAGAGACCTTCATATTTTCCAGTGTTCTCAGGAAGGCCAAGTGGGGTTCCTGGGTTTGGGAGGGTAGTCTGTAGCAGTCTATAAACTGCAAGGCAGTTTTACCCACTGTTAGTTTGCCATGGATAGTCTCTGATGCTTTGTGCTGTGCCACCAACCTGGAGGTGTGGGTATCTTTGACGAATATTGATACTCCCCCTCCTTTTGTGGTTTGGTCCAAATTTTGGGGCCGAAAAACATGGTATGAGGTATAACCTGGTAGTGCTGGGGTGCTCTCGAGAGCCTTGAACCAGGTTTCTGTTACTGCACAGATATCGATGTTCTCCATACTAAGGAGAGTTTCGAGTGCATGCATCTTGAGGTTTAGACTTCTGGCATTGAGTAGCATTACTCTTAGTTTCTTATCCCTTGTGATACCTATGGAGGTGGGTTTGTCTTTTGAGCCTTGCCTAAAAAAGGCACTATGGGGGTGGCAAGAGCCTTTGCCAATATCTGAAAGCCCAGGGGTGACAGATGCAAGCCGTCCCTAGCGAAGCATCATGGCTTGTCGAGCATGTCATCCCAGGCAGACAGGCATTGGATCCCCTTTGAATGACACCAATACTTAAGCCAATTGTTGAAATTGATCATCTTGTCTTCATATTGTGGCATCATTCTTGGTGAGGGTAAGATGCTACTCAAGGTCAGGGTCTTACCGGCCTGGGCTACATGCTCAGAGAGCTCCTCTATGTCTCTTTTCATGTAGTACAGGGAGGTACATCTCAGGTCATTCACACCAGCATGGACGATGACTGAGTCATATTTGTACTTACCTTGGAGTGACCTGAGTGCTTGTGCTATGTGGCGGATCCTAGCGCCCAACAGGCAGCTCACCGTGACCTTCTCCTTGTTCAGCCGGGTGAGCAAGACGTCAGTGTGCCTGACAATAGAGTCACCTATTACAAGTGTATCAGGTGTGTTGTTTAGCCTTAAGGGCTGTGACTGTTCGGCACACTGGCTTTGTGAGCTATGTGTTGCACGTGTTTTGTTTTGGGGTAGCAGTTGCTTGGGTGTCTGCTTTGGAGGTCTCTGCTGCTTAGGCAGATTTTTATTTAGAGCCTCCCAGTATGTTTTTGTGTGTTTATCTGTTTGGTTTCCTATCGTGGTGGGTCTTTGTGAGACTGGAATTGTAATGAGTGTGGTTTCCTTCTCCTCTTGACTGGTTACGCCAGTACTGAGTTGAGACAGCTTATCCTCCAGTTTGGCTATATGGTTGCATCTCTCCCATGTGTTGAAATTTGTTGGGAGGAGGAGAGGGTTGTCTGTGTACATGAGGTAGTTATAACATTGCCTCAAGATTCCCAGATTCACCAGCTGGACCGGAGAGGAGATTGACAACTGACCTTTGGACATGCTAGAATAGTATTGGGAATTCCTTTATAATTGAAAAAAAGGGCCAATGGGGAACAAAGTACTTAAGGGGAGTTTGCGAGGGTGTAGTGCTTCTAAATTTTTTAGTGCTGACTTATATAATTGCTTTAGTGAGCAAATGCCAGGCCTTAGAGTAGGAATATGGTGTTTATTATGAGAACTAGATCAGTTGTAAGGGAGAAAGTGAAGAGCAGACTTTGTGGAGCCGAGAATGGTTTAAACCCAATGATGCTGCACTATGCGCAAAATCGCGCAAAGCCGTGCTTAAACAGATTTTATACAGGGAGACTTGAAAGAGCTAGAAAATGGCCCAAAACAGCCACTAGACTACCAAATTCTTGTGCTGGGAACACTCCTCCAGGGATAGATAGGCTGCTCCAAGCTCCCCACTGCCACTGGTGAACAAAGAAGCCTCCCTTTATCCAAGAAAGAAAATGGGCAACACAGGAACTTTCCAAAAGTCCAGAATACAGCAAAGCCTGTATTTGGACTACTCTAGGTCAGGAAATATGGGAAATGAGGATATTTTTTTTTCTTTTTTGCAATAAACAGCAGGAAAGTGCAATAAATATGTAACACAGGCTAGCGCACTTGAGTGTGTAGCCTCAACAGGTAAATGCAACAAACAGGACAAACTTTAAAAGTGCAGGTGCAAAAACAACTTGCAGAATTATGATAGGAATAACCTGATCATACTTCTTTGTAGTACATATCTTTGATGCTACTTAAAGAATGTTTTGTGTTTATTTTTCATTATTAGCACTATTAGATAACTCAACCATACAGAAAGATCTAGTAAACATTTAGTAAAACGTCTGTCTGCTTAGATCAAAGTATTTAAATTAACAGCCATGCTTAAGACAAATTAAAGTGATATTTTTATTAAAGGCTTAAACAAATTTAAATGATATGTTTATTTATCACAATTTTAAATTATATGTTTATTAACCAGAAGTTCTAATTACAAAAACAAGAAAAATCACACAATTTATTTATTATGGTGAAATACTAAATGCAGTTCCAAATTTGATTTGCTTTGTCTCTTGAAATTTTATGTGAATCTTGGCAAGGCACTTAACCAGAAAGTAATTCTGGGTCACTTAGTTTACTTTTGTAATTAGCAGTGAAAATGGTAGTAATTTAATTAATTAATTAGTTAAGAATCAAATTAGAACAAAAAATTGTAAGCTCAATTCACTTTCACTATGCAGTGAATTTTAAAACACTGAGACTGGAGGAAAAATTTAAGATATTTAATGGAATAGTTGTTTGTGGCTGGAATTGTGTATGACAAGTTAGCTCCTGATATTTAATTTATATCTAAGCACACTGACAAGAGAAAGAAAGACTAAAACATTGAGTGTAATATCATTTGGATAAACATATGGTATGAGCTTCGATTGGTCTTTACGTCAGATGTGTTATCTTCCATCTGTGTTTGCTTTCTTTTACAGTTCCAATAACATAACAGTCACAGGATCTGGGACTTACACCACTATAGTGCAGTTGAACAAGTTCGCGAATTACACTGGTGCCTACACAACAGCTGAAATGCCACTTCAACTAGCAGTAGAATCACCTCTGTATATCACAGCATCTGTGCTGGGAGCAGATCCAAAAAAGTTTTCTTTGAAGGTAGATTCCTGCTATGGAACTCCATCAAGTGACCGAAATGATCCAGTGAGATTCGACATTATCACATATGGGTGAGTGTTTCTTCTTTACTATTCTCTTTGGTAAAAAAAAAGAGATGAAAAGCATGACACTCCTAACCAGAACAAGACCATCAAAACCACTGTTGGAATGTAACTAATTTATATGTGCATCCCTTGGTTACATGCTAGCATTTAAAGAGGGTATATTTTTCTAAAAAATCAAGAGAGACTCATAGATTTTAACTGTGTTTTACAAAAATATATGAAAATGCTGTCTGTTGTCTTTTGATGTATTACAATACAGAAAATGTCATTCATCTTCAGTACTGTGTTGATCCAAGAACATATTTCCTATTTCCAGTGCTGCAGTTGTAATCCTTTTAATGATCAGTAAGATTTTTATGTCTGAGATTACAGAAAACAGTATGTTTAGAAGTGAGTCATCCATTTGTATAGTAACCATTTACGGCCAATGGCATGCACTTGTCGCTTTCAGATGTGTACAGGCTTTCTTCCTTAAAAGCAATGTGCCACTTATTTTCAAATAAAAGGTGTTTGATATATTTTTGTTTAAGAATATTTCAGATTTCACAACTGTTAAAGTAGTCCAGCTAATTAATTTTAGGGAATAAACCACCTGACATTGCTACCCTGAGAGGAGAACAAACATTCTCCTGTCAGGGTACTAATATACAGGTAATGCTGAAAAAACAAGTCACCACTTTGCATGTTAAGCTGCCGTGATGCACAGATTGAAGAAAAGCAAATGACTTACATTTTTTTACCATCATTAAACAGTATTTTATATAAAAAATGTGTGTGTGTGTGTGTGTGTGTGTGTGTGTGTGTGTGTGTGTGTGTGTGTTGTGTGGGTGTGTTTATGTTTGAGCATGCACATGGGAGAGATAAAGCAAGAGAGAGTGGGAAACATCTTCCAGTAACGCTTCCCTTCCATTAACAATACAAGGTATTAAACTCTAGTGACTGGTACAATTAACTGAACTTAATTATCAGTAGTTTACAATTGACAGGGACAGAATTGCTCTATTTGGCAAAAATCAGGGACAGTAAAGAAGCATGGAGGATGAACAATTGTTATAATAGTTTGCATACTATGTTTTTTCTTTCATTTGCTTAAAATGTAATTTCTGTGGTGTGTTCACTCAAAGCACCTTTAACTGCTGGGGGTGTCTGTGTGTGTGTGTGTGTGTGCGTGTGTGCGTGCGTGTGTGTGTGTGTGTGTGTGTGTGCATGCATGCATGCACGCGTGTGTGTGTGTGTGTGTGTGTGTGTGTGTGTGTGTGTGTGTGTGTGTGTGTGTGTGTGTGTGTGTGTGTGTGTGTGTGTGTGTGTGTGTGTGTGTGTGTGTGTGTGTGTGTGTGTGTGTGTGTGTGTGTGTGTGTGTGCAGACAGTAAATACATAACTTTTATTTTGGATGTAAGTTACTTCCTCAAACAACAATTGCATATACTACAAGTCTGAAACATTTGGCAGAGGAACTGTTTTATCCCACAAATATTTTTAAAAAGTATATAGTAATAAAAAAAATACAAAAATAATTTAACAGATATCTCATTCTCTAAGTACAATAATACCATAATGGGTGTGTGGTATTGGAGAAATAATGCCATTCTAGGGAACGTAAGGGAAAGTGACCCATGGTGCTGGGCTTTGTGAGGAACCCTCCACTAGACCAGTAATAAAGAAGCCTCAATCCTCACCACTGGCACCTGTGTTGGGGACATTCACTGGAAGGATAACATACATACACAGTATTTCCAGATGCAGCTCTCTGCATCAAGTGAAATTTCCCTTAGGAGCACACATAGAGCACAGTCAGTCCAGGGGTGGTTTCTCACGCTTTCTCCAATTCCCCAATACGATTCCCCATTGGCACAGCTATGGAGTTGAGATCTCAGCTGAGTGACCAAGCCAAGACCTCCAGCACCCTCTCTGTCCAACTACTGCTTTGTGTCACTGCCCAAGTAGCTGATACACATACTCTTTGAGGTTTGATTTATACACACACACACACACACCCCTGGGAAAGGCTGGCACAGGTTTACTAGCTATGCCCCCTTCTGCCTAGATCATAAGGTAGTTACTACTCCTACCAGTCACTCTTTAGTAGCTAATTTAAGACCCTCAACAAAGAGTGTCCAATCTTACTGTATAATATTAATATTTATACAAATGGTAGTTTGATCAAGAGCAAGACTGTTAGGAACTGTCCACACAGTATCACCAAATGAATAAGCAAGTACTCTCAAAACTTAAATTTCTCTACACAGATCAGCCACAATGAAAGGTTGAAATATATTTAATAATACACGATAAAAGAACAAGACAATACTAAATATATGTTCACAGTGACATCAGAGTTCAAAACCACAGGAAATATTTAAAATAACATTGCAGTACAGGCTGACACAAATAAAGAAGAACATCTAAACTAAGCTTTACTATATTCCTGACTGACTCTAAGATAATTATACTATTCCCTAGAAACTTACTTCATTAGAGCAAGGCAGATGTGATGAATGGTGCTTCTTGTTGTTATTGTCAGGTCCATGACATAATGCGTAATGCTCTATCTTAATCAGAGACTTCTCAAAATTATATCTAAAATATTACTACTGGGATAGCTTTCATAATGACATCACTTCTTGTCATCTGATGTCTGGTTCCCAGGCAAAACCTCCATTGCTGAAGCTGGCAGTATTTATCATCTACCTGTAAAAGTACTCCTACAAGGGCTTTTGCTTAGATCTTTGGCAGATGCTGGAACTCATAAAACAATTACATTCCATCATGCTTCCAAAGTAGTAATTAGTTCACCCTAAAGACAATACAGAAAGCTTCCTAGTACAGACTTTGTGTCTTCTGGCTTTATGGCCTAACCTATAAGGTAATTTATTTTCAGATATTTTTCTAAAGTTTGCTAGACCGAGGTTAACCCTCCAGTCTCCTCTGTCAAAACATATACATTTAAACAGTTACAATAGTGCATGTACATTTCTGTTCTCTCCAGCAGGGAACACTGTTGATGCATTTCAAACAAGCATTTTGCAAAATACCTTTTTAACACAAACATCTGTACAAAGCAGTTTGACAAACACATGACATGCAGTTCTAATGCATCTGTAAGACAAGCATCCCATATAAATTAGTTTGGTATTCAAAAATGGCATATAATTATTTACAAGGTTCCAGCTAGCTGTGCTGGCAGTACATCCTTTTGCCACATGCTTTATAAATGTTAGTGGGCATTAATTGTCCAAGTAACACTCAGACTGCAGGGCATTATTGCTTGTGTAACTTCCCATTCACTTACTTATTCAGTTAAAGACTTAGGATGTCAAACTTATATCCGCTATTAAGTGTTCTCCTGCACGGCTTGTGTTTATGTTTTCTCTATTCCTCGTATTATTGCTATAGTTTTGCATTATATTTTTGCCTAGATTTCCCTTAATGCAGCACATACTAGAATGTTTTATATTTTATGTTATGTTTGCTGTTTCTTGGCTTGATCACAATGAGTAAGTTGCAATAAGGACAGCTTTTCCAATTTCCTTGAGTACTTTGTATTGCTGTTGCTGCTACCATTCATATTTTAGAAGTTATGTTAATGATCCTCTGCAAGAAAGGAAAGCCTCCTATCATTTTTCATGATGGCAAAAGCAGCAGCATTGGATTCATGAAAGACTGATAAATCACCTCCCACTTCTCTGCAATCAGTACTACATAGCATTAAAATAGAGAAGTGATAGCAGAATACATGTTTTTATGGGATCACTATGAAATACTGAATGCCGAAAATCCCAACACTGAAAACAATGAGACCAGGTGACTGAAACCCACATTACCGAAAGAGCAGAAACGCAAAATGCAAAATCTCGATGTTAAGGGATTTTGCGTTAGCGCTTCTGGTGTGCGGTTCAGGTACGTATGTGTGTGTATGTGTGTTTGTGAGTGGTGTAGTGTGTGTACATGTGTGTTGTGACTGTGGTGTGTGTGTGTGAGGGACTGTAATGTGTGAGTGTGAGTTTGCCTTGTGTGTCTGTGCGATCACAGAGTTAGAATAATAAAGTAGGGGGTGTGGGGGATGCAGCCCCCCACATGGGGGATGCATGGGGGCTTGCCCCCCTGCCTATGTCTAGTGTAGGATACATTGTTTGGTTGTGGGGGGAAGGTGTGTGCATGTGTGTGTGTGCTGTTTGGTTGTGTAACTTTCACGATTTCGAATTTCGCGGTTTTAAATATTCGGTATTGTGGGGTTTCGGGCATGTGGTCTCTGTGTTTTAAGCGTTAGGATTTTGGGCATTTGGTATTTAGTAGTGATCCTGTTTTTACACGTATGTGTAACCAAATCTGTTAGAAAAGAACCCATAGTAGTAATCCAGCAAAATCTCTGCATCACTTAACTGTAGGTAGCTCTTTCTCATTGAAGGCAGGCATTGCTACAATACTTTACAGTGTTCCTAGATAGGATTCTCTGCTTTCATTAATGACATTTTAGTATAATATTATAGGCTAGGGAATTATAGATGTCTGCATGATGGGATGCTGTATTTTGTAATATCAAGACTGTAAAAAACATATACTGATATTTTGCAAGATTGATTTCCTTGCTTATAGATATTGTTCTTTGTTATGGGGTCATGCGACATGATGCGAAAAGATGAAAACATTGTCATGTGTTTATTTTATTTGTTTTACATTTTCCCTTTCCTTAGATTTAGTTCAACCAAAAAGAAAGTATACTTACAGAATTAAAGTGTAGGAATACATCTACCCCATTACAAGTGTATAGGGGTATAGCTCACTTTGTAAACAATTATTTGTTATGAATTTATGCTATTTTGTAGAGTGATATTTTAAGATGACTCTCTTTGTGTGTAGATATTTTAGGTGCATTGACTAAGGGACATGCAGAGTTTCATAGTAATTTTCGTAAGTGTTTTAGAAGGCAACAGGAAATCTAATATTAGTACTATTTATACCGATTTCAAAAACAAATATGTTATACAAATATGAAATAAGTGGCTAGGAGAAAATCTGCCTTAATGAAATAGTTATCTCTGAACAATAACATATACACCCTTGGCATTCAGTCATCAGTTCAGTGACTATTTTGCTGAATCTCATTTGATTAAGATCAGTTAATGAAATAACATCTCTAAGATTGGAAATTATGACTTCAAAACATTTTAACCTCCAACAGTTGTATCTGAGAAGGGAGACATGTCATGTTTATATTACAAGGATATCTTAAGGAAAAAGCCTCTCCAAAGAAGACATACACTTCAAAAAGCAATATTTCATTGGTAAGCTACCACTGGGTAATTGCCTTTGCAAGAACAAATATCAATACAAACACAGTGTGTTCATGCCATTTCATTATCAATTCTTCTGTAAAAAACACTATGTATTCATTTTCTGCAAAACTACCCACTAGATTCACTTTGTCACATCCCGTATCCCTCTTTTTAAAACATTAACAGTGTTGAACACCCCTGCAGAAGGAGATACTCTGCAACATGACAGGCAATATAGGATATTCTTTACTTTTTTCTGTTTTATTAATAGGTTCTTAACTCTCCTTCAGTTTCTTGGCTTGATATTGACTGTCCTGGAAATTCACAATGAAAGCATCACCCTCTGCAACAGAATGTGTAAAAGGAAACTTTACAGAGTCAACCCCATAGAAAAAACAAAAAAATAATTTAACATACTTATTTATTTATTTATTTATTTAAATTTGTTGACCGGGAGTGTCCGACTGGACATGGGCCCATTTTCAGCGGAGGCCCAGGGAGAAAAGCTTCACAGTAAAATAAACAGACAGTAGTTTCATTGGATTACATTGGATTACATAGCGATTAACAATTTAACATAGAAATTGCTTATAAATAGAAATCAAGTGAAGCACCACATGGTCAATCAAAATGGTTTAATTTAATAGGCAGCATAATGGATAGATTCAATGAGGCTCAAATGAGACTCAAGTGATTGACAATTAAGATACGAAAAGTTTCAGTTATTATATATGGTTAGTTAAAAAAGTCACACCCATCTCCAAGGGATGTGACCAATAAAGTAAATCTTTTCTCTTGGCAGTTGATAATTTTGTTTATGGCAACTTTGCAATTTTTCCAGATGATGAAGAACATTGTCCTCTTGACTTTCAGTCAGGCTGTATAATATCAAAATAAACTTTTAAACA
Organism: Protopterus annectens; assembly: GCF_019279795.1. Lineage (NCBI taxonomy): Eukaryota > Metazoa > Chordata > Ceratodontiformes > Protopteridae > Protopterus > Protopterus annectens. Next base: position 1,705,422,304 of record NC_056726.1, on the reverse strand, counting down.
AATATAATAGGATGCATATCAAAACTGGAAGTCTGTACTGCAAATTTATCTTAGCAATCACATATTGTTATGACTTTTCACAACCAATAAACCAGACAGTACAGTAGTTTTACATATTAAATTGAATAAAATAAATGCTGCTACGTGTTTGTTGTCAATGCTTCTGCTGTTTGAACATTCTTACAAAACCTCTATCCCTGTTTATACAAATGGATATTCCTATATGCACAAGTATAGCACAATGTAATTATTAAAGCAGCATTCTTTGCATTATTAAACTAAAACATTTTAATCAAATAATACAGTATTATGCATATTGACATGTATGTGATTCTAGACAAATTATACATAAAATTCCATACAAGAAAGTACAACTGATATTGACACAACAGATCTGGGGTATGATCTTTTCAAGTCATAGTATGTCTTCAACTCTCTAAATTATTATCTCAAGTAACAACAGGTGCTATCCACACCATGTAAAGCAATACATTTGATTTTGTATATACTTGATGTAATAAAATAGTTCCTCCACCTGAGGTTTAAAACTTTCTGTAGTATACCTTAATGGTGTTGGAGGAAGCATTTTACATCAAAAATATAAAAGAAAATAATATAGCACTTAAAAAAGAACTAAGTAAAACACAACAATTTTACAGACAGTCCATTCTCTGTCGGTCATGCACAGTCACTTCAGCTTTCATACATGCATTCACTCACACAAGATAGCTCTCACTCTATCTCAATCTCTCTCTTACACACACACACACACACACACACACACACACACACACACACACACACACACACACACACACACACACACACACACGCACACACACACACACACACACACACTCACAGTCTTCTCTGTTTTCATACATGCACTCACAAAATCGCTCTCACTCTCTCAATGTCTCTCACACACACACAGTCATTCCTCCTTTCATACGCTCACTCACACAGGATCACTCTCAGTCTATCTCTCTCTCTCTCTCTCTCTCACACACACGCACACACAGTCACTCCTGCTGTCATACGCTCACTCACACACGCTCACTCTGTCTCTCTCTCTCTTTCTCGATCTCTCTCTCTCGCACACACACGCACACAGTCACTCCTGCTTTCATACATGCATTCGCTCACACAACTGTCAGTCTCTCTCTTTCCCTTTCTCTCACACACAGTCTCCTCTGCTTTCATGCAGGCATTCACTCACACACCCAAACAGAAAAATAAACACACACATACACATACATACACATACACGTCTTTCTGTTTTTTGTTTTTTTTTACACTCCCTAAACAGCAAAAACACTGCTTAGTGAGTATAAAAGTAATGGCGGCAGTTAGTTGTTTAGCAGTCCAAGCTTCACTGCAGCTTAATATGCTGCTGTGAAGGAGCAGAGTCGTTTTTCACTGGGCATTACTTGTACATTAATACCCTGCTGGAGAAAGTTAGTTCTCCAATCAGGGTGCTGATGTACAGTTAGCCCCTTCTCTAACACTGAAAAGTCATGCAGGCTCATTTTCTTTGCATATACAGATCTTCAGTTTACAGTACACATAACACATTTCAGCAAAATCTGACTTTTAGACTCTCTTTCTGGCCCGGAATTTGAGCAAAATACAAAACTGAATTAATTGTGATTATCTCACGTCTTAGAGGGAGAGGAAGGGATGCGCATGTTTTCATGTAATTGTAAATGTATAAGATCATTATTTTCCAAGCTTCAGCAGTGTTCTGGCCACATGAGACTTAACTATGTGTGCATATTATTCATTCATCTCCTTATGTCATCAATTTCAGCTGCAGCTAGATAGAACTTTGCTTGATTTGGTTTTGTTTTAGAATGTACTTCATTTCTAAGGCCCCAAAACTGGAACAGAATGTGAAAAAAACAAACTTAGTTTGATCGGCTGTAATCTGATACACTACTTGAGAAAAGACATTTTCCCTCTAATACCTTCCAGTAAGTCAAGGGAGGATCCAGTAACAGATACTTGGTAGTTGCGGGGTATGGGAACTCTGTACCTTTGTTGTTACTCACACATGCTAGTCTCACTTGAAAATGCAGTTCTGGTTGATCTAGACCAGAAATAACGTGTGACTGTGAAGCCAGTACTGTGACGTACTTTTAAAATTTTGACAATGAGGCATTCAATTGGCTTTCAAATGCTCTGACCACCCAACTTATTTACACCCTCATTTTGTAGACTCCTATATCAAATGATTCTATTCTCCACTGGGAAAAATGAATTTGAATTTTGTAGAATACAATAATGTAAAATGTATATGGCAACACTATCTAAATGCACAACTTTATCAGTACACACTTTCATTTCAACCCAAGCTTCTCACCCCCACTCCATATACCCCTAAGTCTGTTATTGCTGTTACTGGAAAAAATGGCAAACACCTTTGTGCATTACTGCATTAGGAAGAAACACAAATACTCTGTTTCTAAACATCTGTGTGCAACAACATCACCAGCCAGTAATTTCTGTTGTCAGTAAGGTGAAAAAAATCAAAGACACTCCACGGTGGCACATTTTGTATGGATTTAAGTACACCAAGAAACTTGTCTACAAGACCAGGCAATTTAAATGATAGATCCAAAAAAAATTCATCTCCTTATATCATCAATTTCAGCTGCAGCTAGATGGAACTTTGCATGGATAAGAGGCTAAATATCAATTATGCAAACATGAAAAAAGCTTAATTATGGAAAACCAAACAGTATGTGCTTTGGAAAAGGAGCTGCACTCCTGCAGAATGATGTTGCTGGTCCAACTAACAACGTTTCATGGTCCCATAAACCTGTTAGAAGCAATAACAGCATTAGAGTACCAGTAACAGACTGAAAAGTTGTAGAGGCATAAGAAACTAAAGGACCATCTGTGCAGGGAGACAGAAGTGTAGCTGGATTAATTTGTGCCCTGGGCCATGAAACAGTACCCCACCCCCTCAGCTCTTCAAGTGAAGAGCAGAAAAGTAAGTGGCTTATTACAGTTAGGGCTATGTGCTACAATTTATAAATGCCTACATGGACTGCTTCAGTGCTCATGTTTTACTTAAAAAAAAACATTTTTTGTATTGTTTTTTTAACTTTTAAACTGTAACAAACTGTTTGATACAATGTAGCAAGCAATTGCTACAGTTTATACCATACACAAATTACTACAGAGCTCAGAACAGATAGCAAATTTAATACTGGCTTTTAAAAGCCATTGTTACATTAAAGAGCAATCAGGATCAACTGATCGTGCCCTGCTGCTACCCAACACTTGGGCTGTTGCCCCTTGCCCTACCCTAGCTACTGTACTCCAGGAGGAGACAACAGCAATTCTGGCAGGTTTCCAATTTGACACCTCTTGATTGTCATGTGAAGGAACTGAATGAAAAAGCAAGCTTTTAGACAAGATTTTCAATAATATGGCCTCAATTTTTATGAGTGTTCTATGCATTGTGGTTTCCAGCATTTCCAATTAATCTGAATCACCAAGACTTCTACTATTTACCTCAGCAGTCTAAACAGATTGATCCTCAATATTGATAACTAGTTTGTCAGTTTGGGAAGCAGAAACAAGCATACTGTTCTCCATAATCGTAGTTAAAGGTGTTTAAAAAGAATCAATCACTGCAGCATTTACCACATTCTCAGTTCTGACTCTGCCAAGAAACATAACTGTTCCACAAGTTCCCTGGTGCCAGACCAAATGTCCCCAATTCAATATGATTATCATCTAGGGATTCCCGTGAAATTAATCTGCTGGTCTGCTGAGACTAACCAGGTTAAACATTTTAAATAAATAAACCTGTAAGATGGAATGACCATTTAAACAAACCTTATAAGGAAAATAAAACATTTTGGGCTATCTATAAAAACAGGTCTACATTAGCATTATAAGAGCCATTTAAAACCACTGTTTATTTTATTTATTTAAGTTTGTATCTCAATAGACCAACTTCAGTCACAACCCATATAAATATGGTAACTCACAACAAGACATCAATCAGATGAGATCAGATCTGATGAAGTTCAGTTGATGAGTGACAAAAGAGCTTATCTTAAGGAATTTTTACAGTGTTTACAAATGTTTTACTGTTGCTATTGTTTTTACTTTGGAGGTATTTAAGGATTGAAATATTTCTACTATCCATCCCTGGTGGACTTGACATTTTTTCCTGGTTTACATTTGGATTCTGTCATTTTTTGCAGGGTTAAGATACCTCATTTGCAAGCTGTCAGGAGGCAGGGGTGCAGTATCAACATTCATTTCAATAGCCATGGTAGACTGACATTGCAGCTGTTTAATTGAGTGATTTTGTATGCATCTGTGTGTGTGTGTGTGTGTGTGTGTGTGTGTGTGTGTGTGTGTGTGTGTGTGTGTGTGTGTGTGTGTGTGTGTGTGTGTGTGTGTGTGTGTGTGTGTGTGTGTGTGTGTGTGTGTGTGTTATGATTGTGGCAGCATCTGTAGAAAGGAGTTGAGACATTTTTTTTTTTTGCACTTGGTCTTGAATTTGAGTTGAGGTGATCACTATTCCATGGACTGATTCACCTAGCTATATTGTTATGGATATGTCTTTGAATTTTTCAAATGATCTGTTTTTTAACTCATTTCATCTAATACACAATTACTTAATCTTCAGTTTCAAATCATGTCTCACGTCTACCTCTCAATTCCATCTAGATGTATTTTTGCACCAATATTTATTGTGTGAGTCCACTTACATTTTAATGTAGCCCACTGTGTTTGCCATAATTCCCACAACAGCAGTACTGGCATCTAGTATCTTCAAAATTTCAATATATCTGCTTTTTTGGTTTGCCAATTTGGCCTTCTTCCTCCTCACCAGCTCTGCCATATGTTATAAATAAATATTACAGCCTGGTTGCTATATCACTTTGCGGTTCAGTTTCTTGGGATGTCCATATATAGCATTTATGTGTTGGTGTCTCAATGTGTGCAGCAACCCGTGTGCTTGCTTCTTTCCTTCAGTCTCTTTGGATTAAATAATGATATGCAGCAAGTCTTAAATACCCCTACCACTTAATCGTTGTCGTTATTTTAGTTAAATCTTTAGCATATTACTTACTTTGGGATGCGTATCACTCTTCACATCCATTGTGCCCTCCATTTTCAGCTGCACACCTCAGCATTTTCTGTAACCCTGCTGTACATCCTCCTGCTGCTGAAGTTTACCTCACATTCCATTTTTGTTATTTACATACAGGGTGTTCATCCTCAGAGCTACTACGTTTTTGCCCTGCCACTCTGCTCCACTTCTAAACTTTTACCATGGTATGAGAGGCTATCCTAAGTGGTCATCTACTGTACATTGTCAAGATCTGGCACATTTTATTTGTAAGATAACAAATTCAGCATTATGTTTAGTAATAGTTTGGATCAATGAGGTATAAATCAATATAATGATTTATCTGCTGTGACTGAATGTGTCATTCAGACTTTGATAGGCAACACAATATGCTTTTTGGACTTTGATTTGACTGTTTCTTTTGAAATCATCATTTATGTCCTTTTTGCCAAGCCCTGTGATACTATGTTTACTGACATTAAAGGTGAGGCCATTATTACTGCATCTTGCATCAGCTGTTTTATTTTTTTAGATAATGCTGTCTTTAAGTTCCCCGTGTCCAAATACTTATAGACCGGTTTATTTTTACTAATAGTAAGAACTGATACCTGCATTCCTTGAAGAAGGTGAGATCTCTATGGCTCCTTGCCACCTGTACAGCATTTAACCCAAACACACAGACACACAGACATACACGCTCCATAAGACCCATCTCTAAAGATAGTCGCACTACCTAAACTGCAAGCACAGTCAAGCTGTAGCCACCCGCAGGACAACAGTAATAATAAAAAAAAAATTTGACAAGGTCAATACTTATTCAACAGTTCCACATAGAATATTTTTCAAAAAATCTCTGTAAAACTAGCATACTGGGTTCAGTATGCGGCAGTAAACTACCCCACCTAACCCATAACTTAAACACTCTCTTAACATTATTTCTGTTAAAAATCAAAGTCCTCACAAACAAGAATAACAGAGAGTTGTATGTAATTGGTGAAATAAATTGTGGGTTACCATATTTCTTGCCTTATTCTCTGGCCCCTAGATAGTCTGGAACTGAATAATCCCCGCTCCGCTCACTACCCTGCCCCCATATCCCACCCGCCCCCGCACGCCTACATTTATACCTAATTAACCACACCCCCACCTCCTTCTTTAGCCAAACAAATCGACTTACAAATTACCGCCCACTCCTCCTACCAATTCTTCCATCCAACCCCCTACATATCCTCTCAAATCAAAGCTCCATAGCCCAAAGAAAATGAAGTCCATCACACCCACTACAATTAAGCCAACGCTAAAAACTATATCTCTTACCCTACCATTGATTATCATACTATACCTGCTAACTAAATATGAAGACCAGCCATACTCGGGATTCTTCTACCCCAGATACCAAACTAGTACCTCCCCATCCCTACGTGGTACTAAACAATTCACCCTCCATCTGACCAGTAAAATACTTCATTCTAATTACCACCACCTGCTTAAACCTAACCCAAAGCACCCCAAATCCAAACAAGTTCATAAACTACTATTTAAACTTATGAGACTGTTAGACTATCTAAAAAAAATATCACTAAAGATGGGGATATCCACCCTAACCCAGGCCCCATGTCAACTTCAATCTCTAACAGCCCACCACCTTCCCTAGGCTCATCCAACTCCCTCCAAATATACCACTTAAATATAAGAAGTCTAAATAATAAGATACACAACTTACATGCCCTACTAGCAATGTACCTCCCTGATATAATGTGTTTAACAGAAACCTGGCTAAAACAAGGGACCAAAGATAATGAGATTATTCCACCAGGCTACAATATATATAGAGCTGACTGCTTGAAAAAAAAGGCAGGTGGTATTGCTGTGCTCTATAAAAGCACACTTAACATTACTATCAACCCCATTCAGCCACCCCAGATCTCTAATACTGAAATACTTGCATTAAAACTACAGCTAAATAAAGAAAAAAGAATTAATCTAATTGTGACCTACATCCCCCCCAGGAAAAACTCTGACACACTGGAGAGCATTCTTAGCTGACTATCAAATAATTACCCTCAAGAAACCATTATTCTAGGAGATTTTAACATTGACTGGAACCAATGTTTCTCTGAGTTCAACCCCACGCATATAAATCTCCATGGATTCCAATAGACAATATCTTCCTCTACCAGAATAGGTAATAATAAGCAAAAAGAGAGTATCCTAGATTGGATCCTTATAAACAGTCAACCCCATACGTACATGTCTGGGACCCTTCCAAATGACCTTAGTGACCACCTCATCACCTACGTTAGGAAAAACAAGGTAATATGCTCCAACCCGCCCATGTACAGGTCGGTTAGAAACAAGAAACACTTTGACCTCACAAAATTCCTGATAGAACTTAAAACCTTCAACTGGGCACCCCTTAAGTATCTCCCCCTAGAGGAGGCAGTACAACATTTTAATACTACATTTCTAGCCATACTTGAGTCGCATGCCCCAAAAAGATCAATCAGAATAAAAACACATATAGCACCCTGGCTAACAAAAGACTCCAAATCACAAATCAAACTTAGAAACAAAACCTGGGATAAATGGCGCACAACCAAGTCACCCCTTGACCGCATTAAATTCCAACAGCAAAGAAATGAGACCAAAAAAGCCACATCACTTGACAAAAAAAAAATATTATTGCCAACTACAAAATAAACACCAAAATAACCCTCAAAAATTCTGGGCCGGTTTAAACAATCTTCTCCACCCAGGTAAATCCTCGACTCCTACCCCAGAAAAACTATGTGATAAAATCCCAGAAGAAGTAGCCAATTCCTTTAATACCTTCTTTACCGACACTATACAATCCCTAGCTAACCAATTACTGGCTACCAGCACCCCTAAAACAGATATCATCCAAAAGTCCAAACCCGCCTTTAAATTTCAACCTGTCTCAACTGCCTATATACGATCCTTACTGAAGAAGCTAAAGCCAACTACTCTCTCTGCAGACCTTCTTCCAGCTGAATACTTACAAAAAGCTGCAGATGTCATAGCTTACCCCATCTCGATACTTATCAATAGAACCATAGCAGAATCCACAATCCCCTCAATATGGAAAATATCCTATGTTATACCACTCCACAAAGGTAGCTCATCAGCTGAACTATCAAATTATAGGCCCATAGCTATATTGTCACCACTGGCCAAAATCATGGAAAAGTGCATGCACAAACAACTTCTCTACTATCTTATCCAGAACAACCTACTAACCAGTTCTCAACACGGCTTCAGACCCCACCATAGTACAACCACTGCCCTTCTCTCTTTTACTGATACAATTAACCACAACCGGAATAAGAAAAAAATATCATCAGCTCTCTTTCTTGACCTATCAAAGGCCTTTGATATGGTGAACGACCAACTACTTCATAATACCCTAAAAAAATCTCCATTTAGACCACCAAACTCTGGATTGGTTTCATGCCTCTCTCTCTGATAGGCACCAAGCTGTACTCTGGCAGAATAAGCTCTCTAACCTCTCACCTAATACCATAGGGGTTCCTCAAGGTTCAATATTGGGACCTCTTCTATTTTCAGTCTTTATAAATGACCTCTACAAAGCCATCCCTGATGCCACCTGTATTCAATACGCAGACGACTCGACATTAGTTTGTTCTGATGTATCTCTAGTCAACCTACTATCTAAAACACAATCCTGTTTCACGGCAGTAGAGAATTGGCTATCAGGACGTCAACTGATTTTGAATCCAAATAAAACCGAATTACTACTCTTTCATCCCACACAAAAGACCACACCCATATCCTTCTCTATACAATCCAAAAATGGGACAATTATCTCCCCAGACTCCTATACTAAACTATTAGGAGTTACAATAGACAACAAACTTAGATTTGATATCCATATCAATCAAACTATTAAAACCATTAATAAAAAACTTGGGTCACTATATCGAATAAAATCCTTTCTTACTCCAATCACAAAAATGACCATTGCCCGCTCATATCTTCTCTCTACCCTCCTGTACGCCTCCCCTATGCTTACTAATCTTAACATATCTGACCTAAATAAACTATCGTGTTGTTATAATCATATTGCCAGATTTGCAACTGGCATGCCTTACAGAACCCACCACTGTATTAACCTACAAAACCTTGGCTGGATAGAATTCCCACACCTTTTACAGCAGAACCAACTTACAGAAGCATTTAAAATTCTGAAACAACCTGACAAAACTCCTGCACTGAAAAACTTAATCAAACCCTACAACAGTCTCAATAGTTTACGCTCCTCAAATAAGCTACTAGTTCAAACAGTCAAATCCAACAATGCAGGGGGTGACTCACTCTTCGCCAATGCCATCGGTAAAATATGGAACTCCCTCCCTCCCAGCCTTACCATCATTTCCTCCCTATACCTATTCAAAAAAAGGTTAAATCACCATCTCAAGTCACATTGGCTCTGCCAATGCTCAAGTCCAGATTAACTCTTCCTCAGCTAGTAAACTTCTTTCTTTTTCATGTCTACCCTTATTAACCTATAGACCTTTCTCTTTACTGACCCCCTTCATCCTTTTTTTCCATGTGAATCCCTTTATTTTTCTTCTTAAAACATATTCCTTTTAAAACTATCCTAAATTGGTCAGCCTAGAAAGAGAAAAAGTATGTTGTAGTCTGTGTCTGTTTTTCATACTTGACGTTGTTTATTATATATACTTTATGGTGTATCCTCTTTTGTTTAAACTACCAAAGGAGAAAAATTTGTATTCTATGAACATGTACTTACCTAATGTCATTGTGGAGCTTTTCTCCCCAGGCCTCTGCTCAAAATGGACATATATCCAGTCGGACTTTCCCGGTCAACAAATGTAAAATAAATAAATAAATAAATAAGCACATGTGCATACACACACACACACACACACACACACACACACACACACACACACACACACACACACACACACACACGCACACACGCACACACACACACACACACACACACACACACACACACACACACACACACACTCAGTCTAACACAAAAAGCATTCTTTCGGAGGGCAAGAGACCACTGACCCACTTGTTTTTCCAGGAAGTGAAAGTCAGAATTCAGAAGTAGGCTATCCTTCTAAATTGACCACACATCTATACCTATTAGCCAGTCCCCTCCCCATCTTAACTGTCACACCTTCAGTGTCTACTTCCTATTGGGAGGCATGCATGCATCATATAGATATCAGTCCTATTTCCTCATACACCAAGGAGTCACCATGTCCTATAGCATTGCATGTCACATTTGTGAATTTGTTACAGGTCAGCACATCAATGAACTGGACCACTTCCTTCCTCAAAGGTGAGTAAGATGGTCTTTCAGTCCCATACACCCAAATGTTCAGCTTCCATGACAATATTCAATCATGGTTCATCCAATGTGTTGTTCAACTTTATCCTTCTGTAGCACATAACCAAGTTAGCAGATGTATATTATTCGAAAGATAATCTTAGAGAATTCTTGAATTTATTTTATTAGTTGATTGCATTTAATACTTCTTATTAATTTACTTGCCTGCTACCACTTATATTTGTCTGGGATGAGACTTTAATATATCCAATTGGATCAGAGCTCTACCCAGGTTACAACACTGAATAAATAACTAAGTAAATAAAATTGAAGTAATGATGGTACTCTGCAATTATCAGTGTTTTTGTTAACTGTAACTCATTTCCTCCATTTATACATAGAATAAATAGTTTTTTTTTTATATATTTACTAGAATTAATAAAACATTGTAATCAATTTTATATGAAAAGTATATAACAATAAAGGTTTATTATGGAAAAAAAAAAGATTAACGTTATATTACATCACATTTTCTAGATAACAGAAGGAGACAAGGTGCCTCTATTTCACCCTTTTATATGCCTTAACATTCTAATCCCCTTCCCTATTTTCCCCTTATTCTTTTCCAGCCTATTCTGTACTGTCGTGAATGTCTAACTGGGGCCACAAAGCTAGGACACTAATTTATTTTCTATTTTACAAACTCTAATAATAAATCTGTTGCAGACATGGAATATATTTGGTTACTGTGACATTTGTATTTCAGGAAATCAACAGTATGACATAACATTATGAGGACTGAGATAAAATTACAGGAGCAAGTCATACCAAGCCAATGAGATGAAAAGTTGCTTAGAATGCAAGACTTATCCTGTAGAAAATCAGTATATGATGAATGTATACAGCATATAATTCAAAGTCAAAAAAGGTAGCTTTAGCAAAAATGTGTAAAAGAACTGAATTTATTTTGCTGAGAGTGGAGACAAAGATTTGTTGTGTACTTGTAAATGCCTCAGCAGCTTGCAAGGTGTGCTGTGTTCTAGATAAATTGGTATGCTTATGTATGAGTAGGCACTAATGTGAAGAAAATGTAGGAGAATGCATACTTTTCACTTAGAGGAGTAGTAATATGAAAAAAAATCATGGTTCGAATAGTACTAAAACTAGTATAATAAAATAATTTATGGGAAAAAAGTGCAACAAAAAACAAACACATGGCACCAGAACTAATTTCAGATGTGGTCTTACCAGTTGGTGTGAAAAGGTAACATATTCAGTAATCCACGCAACGCTTTTTTGTTTTATATTTTGTATGTATTCTGTATACAATTATTATTATTATTATTATTTTGATAAGGCACTGCAGAAAATGAATTAGACATTTAAAGTTGCTTTAATTGTCCTACTTATTAAGAATTACCTGATCAAAAAGTAGTTCATTCTTCTTTACACAGCGGTTTCAGATTTTCTTTTTCATTTTTTTTCACTGTACAGCTGCCCAGTGCAAGGATCACCTGCAGTATCCCTTGATGATGTTGGAAATAGCCTTGATAATAAGTTGTCTATGAAGGTCTTCAAATTTTCACACAATCCAGAGGTGTACCTGCACTTTGTTTTTTCTCTCTGTTTAGGAACATGTCCTCCAGTAAGTATTTATCACCTCAAAAGTGAATGCATAAAATGTGTTATAATGTATTATATTTAGTCTGTACACAGTGACAATGTAAAATAATATTAAAATAATTAATTGAAGACTAATACAAATAAATAAGGATAACATAACCTGAAACTGAAAAAGTGTCAGTATCTACAATCTAAGCAGAAGCCAGAGTTACAAATTGCGATGGAACAGATTTGCCAGTTCAGTACTGCCATGCCACATTTGTGTAGTCTTTGTCAGAGGAAAGAATGCCATATTATCATGGACTGGACATCAGATGATAAATTCTTATGTCTGCAAGAATGTGGAGGACAAAAAATATGTTTACATTGCATTTTCTTTACTCAGTTATCTTAAAAATGATTAGAATACATTTCCTCAAAGTTAGTAGCTCTGCGTTGAAATCTACTGTCACATAATTTCACACATTACCTAACTAACATCAAACTACTGGAACACTCAGTCACAAGTGAAAACCTGTCATTTGTGATTGTACAATTAACTTATACTGCTTCTTATGTACTTGGTAGCAGATCACCTCTATCTATATTAACTAGATTACAGATATAAGAAGCTTTTGATTTAAACAAATTATATACATTTCCACAGCCAATGGGGCTACTGCTTGTATAAATCCAATGTACATTGTATTCCAGATTTTACCTTCCCCTATTATTGTGGGAAATCATTTGCATTAAACAAGTAAGTAGGATAAGACCCCCCCCCCTCATATGTGCTGGAGACATGTCAGCATAGGCATAGGGTAACAAGTTTTGATGAAGGTAAAAATGGTTCTTATATGAGTTGCATTCTTACCATATGATGTCTAGGAACTGTTTTATGAGTGATCTTGCTTGCTCTATCATCATCATCTTTCATCTTTTCCCATTAGGGGTCGCCACAGTGGATCATCTCTTTCCATTTCTTCCTGTCCTCTGCATCTTGCTCTGTCACACCAACCGCCTGCATGTCCTCTCTCACCACATCCATAAACCTTATCTTAGGCCTTCCTCTTTTCCTCTTACCCAGCAGCTCCATCCTTAGCATCCTTTTCCCAATATACCCATCATCCCTCCTCAGCACATGTCCAAACCAACGCAATCTCATCTCTCTTGCTTTGTCTTCAAACTATCCAACATGAGCTGACCCTCTAATATACTGATTCCTAATCCTATCCATCCTAGTCACACCGAGTGCAAATCTTAACATCTTTACCTCTGCCACATCCAGCTCTGACTCCTGCCTTTTTGTCAATGCCACTGTCTCCAACCCATATAACATAGCTGGTCTCACTACCCTCTTGTAGATCTTCCCTCTCACTCTTACTGGTACACACCTGTCACAAATCACTCCTGACTCTCTTCTCCATCCATTCCACCCTGCCTGTACTCTCTTCTTCACCTCTCTTCCACATTCACAATTACTCTGAACTCTTGATCCCAAGTACTTAAACTTGTCCACCTTTACCAACTCTACACCCTGCATCCTCACCCTTCCTTTACCCTCCCTCTCATTTCCACACACATATTCTGTCTTAGCCCTGCTGACCTTCATTCCTCTGCTCCCTAGAGCATATCTCCGACTCTCCAGAGTCTCCTCAACCTGATTCCTACTCTCACTACAGATCACAATGTCATCTGCAAACATACTTCTCTGCCACTCCCGACTTCCTCATACAATACCACAACTCTTCTCTAGGTACCCTGTCATATGCTTTCTCCAAGTCTACAACGACACAATGCAACTCCTTCTGACCTTCTCTGTATTTCTCCAATAACACTCTCAGAGCAAACATTGCATCTGTAGTGTTCTTTCCTGGCATTAAACCATACTGCTGATCACTAATCATCACCTCCCTTCTTAACCTAGCTTCTACTACTCTTTCTCATAACTTCAAGCTGTGACTGATCAATTTTATCCTGTATGGATTTAATTCTATGATTATATTTTTATTTGACTTTGTAGGTACTTATATTGCTGTAAACACTTCATCTTTTTTTCTAGCACTCTGCTTTCTCCTGGGGTGCATCTCAAAATAGTTCACTGAGATCAGTGCTGTACCTTGGTTCACAGTACATGCACATATACAAACTATCACACCATTATATATAAAAAGAGAGAGCATAAATAAATAAACAAATCAGTCTGTCAATAAATCATAGCGGAAGCATGACAACATTACTCAGTAGCATGGAAATCTGACTTCATATAGATTATTCTGAAACCTGGTTCAGCTGAGTAAAATCAAAGATACATTTTATGACTGAATTATTAAAATTAGAAGAGAACACTACCAACAGAGCCTAACCCAAGCAACAATAAATAAATAAGTAAATAAATAAATAAATACATTTGTTTGTGTCTTTTGGCTTTTCCCTGTTAGGGGTCGCCACAGTGGAACACCGGTCTGCAAATGATTGGTAGTGGATTTCTACGTACCGGGTTACCAGCCCTGATGCACAACCTTCAACGAAGGCATGCCCCATTCACGTATGCCTCCACACAGAAGACGCTCTAGCTGAGAATCTAACGGGACGTCTTGCTATGAGGCAACAACGCTACCGCAACACTAAATAAATAAAATGCTAAAGAGGCATTTTGAGTTTAAAGCACATGAAACTGCAGACAGAACCATTTACCAGGCACGATGTTGAGAATGCATGTTACTGAACTGAAACAGTGTGCTGTGAGTGGCATTTCCTGTAAAGCCTGCCTAAGAAAAATACTTATATAATCTAATTTAATGTTGACAAAGCAGTCATTATTTCTTTTGAGCAATGAGCATGCAGAGATAACACAAGGATTTGAGCTGTTCAAGAAACACAAGTATTGCTTTGCTGCAGTAGAAAAAAGTTAAGTTAACACTAATCCAGGAAAAGATAAAAAAAGACAATTGCAAAAGAAAAAATGAATGCTTCATCATGGTATAAAAGGTTAAACTGCATGTGTAAGGAAATCCTTAAAACTAGTCAGCTATAGTAAAGTGTAGCCACTAGACAGAAATAAAATAACAACAATAATAGTAAATAGTAATAATCATAATAATAACTAATTAACTCACCAGTTATGCAGTGCAGGGTTTACCAGGCCCATAAGATAGTAACTGCTGTCACCCTAGGCTGCTTTCCTGTCCCTTGATTGGCCAAGCAGACATTGGCCACTCACTGCCATCCTCCACCAGCAGTCTGTTATCATTTGTTTTTTTTTTTAATCAAGTTAGATTTTTTGTTGTCACCAACTTTGGTTGAGAGGACATGAGTTTCCATCATCAAGGACACTGATCGAACTAGACACAGGGTTGAAAGACCAATTAAAGATACACCAGTAACTCTTTCTATTACTGAAAGAAAGTATTACTAGATCAATAAGAATGCACTTGCTTTGATTTTGGGTGTAAATAAATCTCATCATGGCCTCAGTGGAAGAAAATATAAGTTGATTAATGACCATTCATGTTTCCTAGCATTAATTGGTGAGCTTAAAAGTTTGCCCACTATGGCACCAGAACCAATCCACTTGCAGATTTTGGCAATCTCAACAAACAGACAAACACATACCTACAACATACTCTGCACATACTCTCACTGAATTATCGCACACTGAGGTACTTAAAAAAGTTACCCAAGTGACATCATACTAGTAGGTGCAAGACCCAGTATAAACTAAACACCACAATACTGATTAGTGACATCATTATTGGAGTCACCAGGAAGCAACACATCCAAAATTCATAGTACAAAAGCAATCTTCAAACACAAACAGTAATGTACTAGTGACTAGTGACTCCATAGTTAGGCACATGGACTCTACAGTCACAATGCTGGACAAAAGTAGGATGACAGTGAGCTGTCTCTCGGGGGCCAAGATTGTCAATGTTACAAGGACCCTGATTAAACCAGACAAATATTAGCACAAAATGGTGGTGACCCATGTTGGGGTCAACAACTTTGCATACAGAACCCTGATGGATGTGGAAAGAAACATGACAGAGATCTCCATTTGTGTCATAAATGCAGGAAATCCCCCCTAGTAGTGAGCAGAATCCTTTTATCAGCAAAAAATGATGGCAATGTGTAAAGAGAAGACAATTATCATTAAATGGCAAAGCTCCTTGTGTTATTATAGGGAGAGTCAGTATATGTCAGCATAGGATAAGATTCTTGACAACTATAGTTGCATCACCAATGACAGTTGTACCTTTCATTTCAAGGCATTGACATACTGGCAAACAGTTTTGTTATCCCCTCTGTGCCTTTTTAGGTAAGGTCCAGCCGATGGACTTCCTGACCTAATGTTGAAAACAAATCAACCAATGGGTCATTTCTGGGTGGCTCTACTTAATGATAGAAGTCTAAACAACAAACTGCTAGACTTTCAGTCCCTCCTGCATTTGGATACATCCATGTATGTTTTTGTTAGAGAAACCTTGTTTAAGTGCTCTCAGTACTTGGATTTTGTCTGTACCACTTTTTTAGATCTGATAGAAACTGTGGTAGCTTAACTATATTTGTTACAGACCAAATCATATTGATACAAATGCTTACAGACCCACAAGTGGAGTTTATAGAGATTCCAATCATGCTAAAATTATCATATATCAAATCACAGGATGCTACAGGACCCTTTCTATTTTTCCAGAAAAATGATACAACATTCCTAAGTATTCTCTATGAACTCTCCATAAGTAAGAACTCTGATATGCTGAGTGATTTTAACCACCTAATGATTAATTGGGGGACCTGTACTACTAATGAAGGATGTACACAAACATTATTAGATTTCATAAAAAAGAACTCCCTGGACTAGACTGGTAATGAATTCTCCAGAGAACAAAATATTCTTGACCTGGTCATGACAATCACAAAGCTAACCCCTCACTGGTCATGTTGAACCACAAACTAGCAACCTTCTCCATCAAAATCTCCAAACCATCATAAAAAATAATTCGGAATCCAACTACTTTAGACGTGTGAATCTCATGTAACTCTATGATGCAATCTCTAAATTCAAGTATAGCATTATCACCTATAATGCTGATACTGAAAAGAGTTGCATAGACAAGTTTTATTCACACCTGAGCAACTATATTTAATTGTCAGTCCCTATAGATCTATGTGAATGCAGAGTGTGAAATGCTTGTGCATCCATGTTAGTGTGCAACGCATCACACATGCATGCTTCTCCTTAAAGGAAACAATGCCACTACGGTGGTGTTAACGAAGTATTTTATTTTCCATTTTTTTTTTTTTTTGTTGAAGCTTGGATCCAGCTCTGGTGCTACCCCCTCTTCCAAAGAAGTTGTACTGAAATTAGTAGAGTGGATATGCCTCCAAAAGTTCTTGCATGCAAATATATATATATATAATCAGAATCACATTTATTGGCCAGCTATGCACACATGCAAGGAATTTGACTCCGGTTTCAGTGACTCTCCAAGTATGAATTACATAAACAACATACATACAACTAATAAGAACAAGACAAAGACATGCATGCAACTATTAAAAACAAGACAAAAAAGTAAATATACATATACATATACATATACATACAAAGTGCAAAGTGCAATGCAGTGCAAAAAATACTGAAATAAACTCTGAAAGAAACAAGTATTAACAATATGTAAACAATACTGTAGAATCCTTGGAGGCTTGGAAAAAAAAAATACCCCAACCTAATAAGCTGAGATAACCATTTATGAACTTGATGTTCCTCTGGGAAAAGTTGTTCTTATATCTGCTTGTTTTGATGCATATAAATCTATTACATCTGGATGTGAAGGGTCGGTAATCATTTAAAAAAAATACTAATGTAACTTCAAATTGACCCATATGTGGTTAGGTAGCAAGCCAACTCTCATACTGACCTGAATGACGTGTCCTCCAATAGCATGATGGTGACCAGTGGAGTTTCTCTGGGATCTATGCTGGGATTTCTGCTATTCTTTAATGAATTTTCTGATATCCACTTACCAAATGATGATCTCTGGTTAGCACAGTTTAGGGATGATTGTAAGCTAGGAGTCTTTGTCAAATACCCCTCTGTCATACAGGCACTACAACAGGAGCATATACTTGTCATAAAAAATGGGCACGGAGTAAATATCAAAAAGTGCAACAATGTGGCATTTGGTAAGCACCCTCTAGCTCCAGATTATAATGAAGCACTTCAAAATAAAAAAGATTATAATAATTCTAGTTACTTGCATGAACAGATTTCTTGTGTTTGACCATCACATTGCAACTGGTGCTCGTAAATCCTTTATATTGCACTGCTCATAGCAAAAGTGATTTCTTCCTGATCTAAAGAAGTCCTCAACTCCATGTACTCTGCACTGATTACTGATTAGCCCCACCACTGAGTGCAACACCCCTTGGGGATGTACCTTACTAAGCTTATCAACCAACTGGAAACAACTCAGAAGTGTGTAAGAAAAAAAAATTCACAAGCTTAAAGGAGGTGAATTACCAAGACAAAATGGAAGTTTTATCTCTCTACTGTTTTATATGGAATTCTTAGAATGTTCTCTGACATGCTTACAGGAGCATAGGAATCTGGTATTGGAAGAATTCTTATACCTACATAAATCAAGCAGTCTATTTATCTCTAGGCAAAGAGATCTACATCTCAGAACATTTACTTAGGCAAACAGTACTATGGGCTCATTACTGAAAAGTGGCCCTTTTGTCTAATAAGCTTATTAACAAGAACATAAACTTAACTTCAGAATATGGTGGCAATGCCTTAAAAGGGTTAATATGAATTCAGATTCCATTCAGAATCAACAATAAGAGCTCTAAACATGCTACTTTCATCTACTTTATAGAGACTCTTATTAAGTGTTAAAAACTCTGTCCTCAACCTGTCTACTACACTCCCATATGCTCTAGTAATTGCAGATTCACTTTATTAGCTTCAGAGTCCTTACACATAATCCCACAATATATTAGAACAACTACCTCACCTACAGAATTCAGAAAACTGCTTAAGAAACACGTCAAAGAAACATTTCAAAATCACTACTTTGATAATCATGGCTAACCTATTACACAAGTAGCATTCATCTCTATATTTTGACTTCAACTGAACCACAGTACCTTTGTTATACACTATAGATCTCATTACCTCATCATTCTCCTCATGTTCTTATTACCATCCAGATATCCCCCCAAACACACACACACACACACACACACACACACACACACACACACACACACACACACACACACACACACACACACACACACACACACACACACACACACACACACACATGCACACACACACACACACACACACACACACACACACACACACACACACACACACACACACACACACACACGCACACACGCACACACACAATTTATATATCATCCTCAAGACCCCGGTTTTACTTTCTCATCACTTTACTATCTTCCCACTCTCTATATCCAATTTATTCATACCTTTCTGCACCTTCACCTCCTTTGTAAATTCACTTTATTAACCTTTCCTACTGGCTTGTTGTAGCTTCTGCAACTTGCTTTTTGATGTATTTGTCTTTGCAACATTATGTGTCTGCTATTAATGTAATTCAAGTTATCCTGTACACAGCTTGCATTATCTGGTACAACCTTTCTGTAATGAGATGTTTGCTTATACTGTTTGTGCTGATTGCTTATGCACTTCATTGTATTCTTTCTATTGTAAAAGTCAAGCCTAGACTGTGACTGAAAAGGATATTTGGGCCAGTGCACTTGCCCAGTTAAATAACTAACTAAATAAATAAGTATATGTGTGTATATATATATATATATATATATATATATATATATATATATATATATAAAGATATCTAGATATCAATATATAAACTTACATGACACTACATTTCTACTTTTACAAACTAGCTGCATAACATTTCATCAGCAGTCTGTATGGTTTGAGTAAACACAGATATAATAGGTAGATGAAATGACATATTTATTCATATGATTAAGTAGGAAACTAAGACTGTACAAGCTCCACGAGCAGAAAAGCAAAGTGCATCTCTCTACCCCTCTGTATATTTATCTATTTATCTATCTAAATAACTGTCAACTTGCAAATAGGTATTTATCAATCTATGTGTTTGCTTATCTACTTGTGTATATGAATGAACATATCAACATACAACAGAAATATACCAAGGGTATACATGGATGTGAAAATGTAAGTTATTATGAAAGACTAAAATATCTGAACTGGTACAGTGTCTCTTACAGTTATCTAAGAGGAGATCTTATTCAGGTATATAGGGCCGCCACCAGTACTATTGTCCAACAGGGTGCTGGTGGAAATTGGGCTACTGTTGGCCGAAGGAGGAGAAGAGGTGGAAGGCATGCCCGAAGGCAGGTAAAGGCTATCCCTCTGTCATACAGGCACTATGATGAACCAAAGGACGGTTGGTATATTGTGTGTGCAAGAGACCAGATGGAAGGGGAGCAAGGCTAGGTGTATCGGAGGCGGTTTCAAATTGTTTTATCATGGTGTGGACGGGAGGAGAAATTGTGTAGGCATTATCCTGAATGAACAGTATGCTAAGAGTGTTTTGGAGGTGAAAAGAGTGTCAAATAGAGTGATGTTTATAAAGCTGGAAATTGATGGTGTAATGATGAATGTTGTTAGTGCATATGCTCCACAAGTTGGGTGTGCGATGGATGAGAAAGAAAAATTTTGGAGTGAGTTGGATGAAGTGCTGAAGATTGTACCCAAGGGTGAGAGACTGGTGATTGGAGCAGATTTCAATGGGCATGTTGGTGAAGGGAACAGAGGGGATGAGGAAGTGATGGGTAGGTATGTTGTTAAGCAAAGGAATGCAGAAGGTCAGATGGTAGTGGATTTTGCGAAAAGGATGGACATGGTTGTGATGAATACGTATTTTAACAAGAGGGAGGAGCATAGGGTGACATACAAGAGTGGAGGAAGATGCACACAGGTGGATTATATCTTATGTAGAAGGGCCAATCTGAAGGAGATTGGAGACTGTAAAGTGGTGGCAGGGGAAATTGTAGTTAGGCAGCATAGGATGGTGGTTTGTAGGATGACATTGGTGATCAAGAAGAGGAGGATGAGTGTGAGGGCAGCACCAAGGATCAGATGGTGGAAATTGAAAAAGGGTAATTGTGAGGTGATGTTCAGGGAAGAGTTAAGACAGGCACTGGGTAGCAGTGAAGAGTTACCGAATAGCTGGGTAACTGCAGCAGAGCTAGTAAGAGAGATGGCTAGAAGGGTGCTTGGTGTGAAATCTGGAAAGAGGAAGGAGGACAAGGAGACCTGGTGGTGGAATGAAGAAGTATAGGAAAGTATACAGAGAAAGAGGTTGGCGAAGAAGAAGTGGGATTGTCAAAGAGATGAAGAAAGAAGACAAGAGTATAAGGAGATGAGGTGCATGGCAAACAGAGTGGTGGCGAAGGCTAAGGATAAGGCATATGAAGAGTTGTATAAAAGGTTGGACACTAAGGAGGGAGAAAAGGACCTGTACCGATTTGCTAGACAGAGGGACCAAGCTAGTAAAGATGTGCAGCAGGTAAGGGTGATAAAGGATAATGAGGGAAACATACTCACAAGCGAGGAGAGTGTGTTGAGCAGATGGAAAGAGTATTTTGAGGGGTTGATGAATGAAAAGAATGAGAGGGAGAGAAGGTTGGATGATGTGCGGATAGTGAATCATGAAGTGCAGTGGATTAACAAGGAGGAAGTAAGGATGAAGAGGATGAAGAACGGAAAGGCTGTTGGTCCAGATGACATACCTGTGGAAGCATGGAGATGTTTAGGTCAAATGGCAGTGGAGTTTTTAACTAGATTGTTTAATGAAATCTTGGAAAGTGAGAAGATGCCTGAGGAATGGAGAAAAAGTGTTTTGATACCAATTTTTAAGAATAAAGGTGGTATGCAGAGCTGTAGTAACTACAGAGGGATTAAACTGATCAGTCACAGCATGAAGTTATGGGAAAGAGTAGTGGAAGCAAGGTTAAGAAGGGAGGTGATGATTAGTGATCAGCAGTATGGTTTCATGCCAGGAAAGAGCACTACATATGCGATGTTTGCTCTGAGAGTGTTGATGGAGAAGTACAGAGAAAGTCAGAAGGAGTTGCATTGTGTCTTTGTGGATTTAGAGAAAGCATATGACAGGGTGCCTAGAGAGGAGTTGTGGTATTATATGAGGAAGTCGGGAGTGTCAGAGAAGTATGTAAGAGTGGTACAGGATATGTACAAGGGTAGTGTGACAGCGTTGAGGTCTGCGGTGGGAGTGACGGATGCGTTTAAGGTGGAGGTGGGATTACATCAAGGATCAGCTATGAGCCCTTTCTTATTTGCAATGGTGATGGACAGGTTGACAGATGAGATCAGACAGGAGTCCCCGTGGACTATGATGTTTGCAGATAACAATGTGATCTGTAGTGAGAGTAGAGAACAGGTGGAGGAGACCCTGGAGAGGTGGGGATATGCTCTAGAGAGAAGAGGAATGAAGGTCAGCAGGACTAAGACAGAATATATGTGTGTGAATGAGAGGGAGGACAGAGGAATGGTGAGGATGCAGGGAGTAGAGGTGGTGAAGGTGAATGAGTTTAAGCACTCGGGATCAACAGTTCAAAGTAATGGTGAGTGTGGAAGAGAGGTGAAGAAAAGATTACAGGCAGGATGGAGTGGGTGGAGAAGAGTATCAGGAGTGATTTGTGACAGACGAGTACTAGTAAGAGTGAAAGGGAAGGTCTACAAGAGGGTAGTGAGACCAGCTATGTTATATGGGTTGGAGACAGTGGCACTGACAAAAAGGCAGGAGTCAGAGCTTGACGTGGCAGAGTTGAAGATGTTAAGATTTGCACTGGGTGTGACAAGGATGGACAGGATTAGGAATAAGTATATTAGAGGTTTAGCCCAGGTTGGAAGGTTTGGAGGCAAAGCCAGAGAGGCAAGATTACGTTGGTTTGGACATGTGCTGAGGAGGGATGCAGAGTATATTGGGAAAAAGATGCTAAGGATGAAGCTGCCAGGTAACAGGAAAAGAGGAAGGCCTAAGATAAGGTTTATGGATGTGGTGAGAGAGGACATGGAGGCGGTTGGTGTGACAGAGCAAGATGCAGAGGATAGGAAGAAATGGAAATAGTTGATCTGCTGTGGCAACCCCTGATGGGAGCAGCCGAAAAAAGAAGAAGGGAATTTAGTGACAACCATCTATGGGAAAGTTTGGGGTTAACAAAAAGTACTAGAGAATCATCAGATAACCTATGTAAAAGATTCTATAGGAATGAGAAGTGCACTAATTGGTTCTCTGACAGAGTAGCTGATGCATGGAACAGACTACCAAACTACATTAAAGCAAGTACTAGTTTAGATATTTTTAAGAACAGCCTGGATACTTATTATGGGAACAAGTGTTTTGGTATATTGGCAAGCTAGAAGGGCATTAATGCCCATACTTGAAATATTTGTATGCATGCATGTATATCAAACCATCAAACTCAGTTCTTCAGCAATTTCTTGATATCTAATTATGACAATCTGCAACCATACCTCTGCCTGTTAGCACTAGAAATGTGAATAAAGTCTAAAATAAATGGGGATAAAAGGCCCAAAAATAGGGACAGATTTTAAATATTGCTGTTACAGATTTCAAACGTTTCTATAGTAAAAGGATATGTGTTAGTATGCATTTCCCAAAGGATATAAAATCTGAAACTCACATGTATGTCATTTAGTAACTTCAATCCTTAGTGATTTGCAGGAAAAACAAAAAATATTGTGAGGAACAGACCAAAAATATGAGTAAAAAATCTGAACATTCTGCAAAAATGTTGACAGTTGAGAGGTATGGCTATAACTGTTAGCCTTCTGTTTTGGTAATACTGTTTTGTCTTATTTCACTTTAACCAAGTTATTTTAAATGAGCTGTGAAACACGTTAAAAAAAAAATGATTTGAAGAGCTGTGTTTTGGGAAATATTCCACAATACAACAATATTTGCTTAGAATAACTTTTTAATTATTATATTTCAGTTTATCTAAAATTCAGCTCTGTGGTCCATAATACCTCATAGTCGCTACAATGCAACACAGACTTCAGTCAGTCTTGGCACTAAGTCAGTAATTTTAACAAGTTACAGGACTGTTGGGTGTGCTTAGGTTTTTTTTTTCAATATCAAGTTTAAAGTGTGATTTCCTAATGCAAAGCAGTTTGACACAGATACTTTTATTTACAGTTATTGTACTAAATTACTCATGATAAACTGTTTACAGTAATATTTCTTCTTAAAACTGGACTTTGTTGTAATGGCTTATCTATTATGTGTTAATTATAACATGCTATTAATTATCTATACCAAATCAGTGAGATTTTTTTAATATAATCCAGCTTGGATTACTGTTTAACTGAAAAGTCATCTAATGTGATAAATGCGTGTCCACAAACAAAGTAAGTTTGGAATGCAACAAATAATAAAATGTCCTTATTTCTCTACAGTCCTGCTCAAGCAGAAGTGAAAGAGTGGAGACAGATAATGCCAAAACCAATTTAACTGTGGGTCCCATTCATGTGAATTCAGCTGGTATGTACATTTTTTTATTTTTTTTTTCTTGTTAATAGTTATGGTGTTTTACTGGAAAATTAATGCATAGATAAAAATTGTTCTTGCATGCATATTTTCCTTAATAAAATGTCCACTGCATTGAGGCCCACTTTCTGTGGAGGCTAAGGATGGAAAACTCCAACAATGACAACAAGGCATTACAGTAGACTGTTACATTATTACATGATACGGCATGACAGATTAGATAACTTTAGTGGTATGCCAACAAAGGACCATAGTAACAGTGGAACAGGGATGTAGTACAACTATTTATATCGCGAGAGTTTAGTTTAACAATTTACAAGATGTGTACTAACAGTGCAGGTAAGCCGAGCTGAGTTCTCTAGCTAATTTAATTTTATTTATTTCTCTTTATTGGCAAGAAATTCCAAATTTCAGCAGAAGAAAGGGAAAAAACTTCAGTAAATATATTTAAGATACTCATGCCAATTTGTTTTCTTTTTTTTTTACAAATATCCATTACATAGATAGCAGATACAAGCAATGAATTGTTCTGTTGTGACAATATACAAAGAAAAACAGACATTTCTTCTGTGGTGACATTATACATGACATTATATTCCAAGAATAAAACATTTAATCTTTGAACAGATCTAAGCATATATGTGACATGCAGACATTACATATGACTTATAAGACTTAGGTAAGGAGGTTTGCAGTGTAGATGTTAGGAATAATAAAACGGAGTAAAGAAATGTGAAATATTTGTTTGTAGTTAGATAATAGTTAAAGCTAGATGAGGAGGACAGAACCACTATATAGCTGCAGAGTCAAGGACAGTGTGGTACAAATATTGGAGTACATACTGACATAGACCCTAGTTAAAAGACAGAGCACTGAAAGACACAGATAAAATGTGAAGATCAGAAAAAAAATTGAAATGTGGGGTGGGAGGTAAGCAATACATTCTAAAACTAAGATCATCGAGTTCCTATCCAAAAAGATCACAGGCCTAAAATCTCTGAGCTACCAAGAGAGGCTGGAAGCTCTATCCCTTTATTCAGAGTTTTATAGAAACTTGAGGAATATCCCTGTCTCACTTATTATTCTATTAGAGACTCGACTGTCGTGGACCTCCTGTATCTCTATAAGTCCAGTATGCCCACTATAACTAGAACCGAGACCTATGTCATAATAAACTGATAAATAAAACATGATGGAAGAAGAAGTAATAATCTAGCATCTCCCAAAATTCTGGATGGTAAGTAAAGTGGCTCACAATTTTCCTTTAAACATAGTCTAGAAGACTCAGTATATAGTCAAAAATTTACTCTAGAATTGACTGGAAATGCTTTCTGGGACAAAGGAGGAACAGCATAAGGGTTGGTGCTGGCAAGGTGTTAATGGTCACAAGATTTAATGGTGTTCAAATGCCTGTGAATGTATGAAACAATTATGGATGGAATTATGGGAAAAGTGGTTAGTTTCAGCTAATGAAGAGCCTACTCCCACCCTGACTGATGTGAGCAAACGTCTATAAGGTCAAAGCCAGGCTTTCACAAAGGTTCCCATCTGTGTGAATCAACAGTAAAATAGCTTGAGGGAAAGAACATATTTTTCTGAATTTCAATAGAAGATGTTCCAATTCCTCTGAACCATGTTTTTTTAATATTAGCTAGAAGCTTTGCACCAGTGAACATATTCACTTTGTTCAAATGCAAACAGTAAGAGATGGCTTGGCTCTGTGAACTTTGGGACTGCTTCCTCAAATCAGTCATGGACAAATTCAGTTGTGTCTTTTTCAGAAGAATCTGGAGAAGAGATGGGATGAAGTTAGTAAAGGATTACTTCTTTGTGAGAATGTTTTCTAGGAACAATAATATTTTTCCTCACAGTCAAACAAGTCAGTTTATACACTTTATCCAATTGTCCTTCTCTTATATCTAAACTGTCAGTGAAGATAAACATCAGCCTGGATTTTACTCATAGTTTCATAGTTAAGTACTAGGCTATCTGCCCTGGGGCATTTGTAAGCCTAGCCATAGTGATGTGGCATTTGCCACCCCAACTGATGGTACAAAAATGTACAGAAAAGATTTAGATTACTGTGCCTCAGTTTAGTAGTGACACAGTGAAGATCCCCTTCCATAATAGTATTAGTTCACTGTGCTCCTATCTAGAAGTGACACAGCGGTGACCCCCGGGGTAAATTTATGATCACCCATCCACCCATCAAGATTTCTCTTGAAGAGAGTCATTGAGGGGCTCTGCCTAACATGAACTGGGATTTTGTTCCAGAGCATGGGAAGCTTCTGGGTTATAAATCTATCCCTCCAGTGTGTTCTGTTTATGCTTGTACTGAGGCTTAAGTCTCTAGCTCTCGTGTTCCTGATGGATTTGGATTTTTTGAGGTGGAGCATGTCCATCAGATCCTGATTGTGCATGACCTTGTACGTCAGGCACAGGTCATCTCTGAGCAGGCGGTAGGCCACTGAGTAGAGCTGGAGTTTCTTTAGCCTGGTGGAATAAGACATATGTTGGAGACCCTTGATCCTCTTGGTGAGGTACTTTTGTGGTCTCTCCAACTGCTGTAGGTGCCGGGTGAGGTACATACCAAATGGGGCATTGTACTCAATCATGGGTCTGATGAGGGAGGAGTATAGGGGAACAATGACCTCTTTGGATCTGGATGTGAATCCCTTCATGATGAGGTGGGCAAGGTAGAATGTCTTTCTGACTACTTTGGCTACGTGGGTGTCAAACGTGAGGTCACTATCAACTTGGGTTCCTTGGTCTCTGATTACTTTTTCCGTACTCAATGGGTTACTGTCTATGTGATAATTTGTGGGTACTTTGTTTTTCCCAAAGGGGATGACTATGCATTTTTTGGCATTTAGCTTCAGGCCATGACTCCGGCACCAGTTGTCCTTTTCTGTGAGGCCTTTCTGTAGGATGTGTGTGTCAGCTGGTGTATCGACTATAGCACCCAGTTTGCAGTCATCTGCAAACTTTGTCAGCCACAATCCTCCCATGTTTGCCTTAACATCTGAGAAATAAATGTCGAACAAGAGGGGTCCCAGGACAGAGCCCTGTGGCACACCACTTGTGACTGGCTTTGAGTCCGACATGGCTCCAGCGATTTTGACTTTATGGGTTCTATCCTTTAGCCAGTTTGCAACCCACCTAGTGACATATGGGTTTACATTTAAGCTGCTGAGCTTATCTATGATGCCTGAGTGGGGTATTGTGTTGAAGGTCTTAGCCAAGTCCAGGTAGGCTGTATGGACTGCTTTGCCCTCATCAATGGCTCTAGTGACTGTTTCGAAAAAGTCGACCAGGTTCAAGAGGCAGGATCTGCCCTTTACGAAGCTGAACTGGGTGGGATCGAGTGTCTGTAGGTCCACAATGTCTCTGTTTATGAGTTCCATAATGATTCTCTCCATAGCTTTGCAGATCAGGCTGGTCAAGCTTATGGGGCAGTAGTTCCCAGGGTCTGTAGAGGTACCTCCCTTGTTGAGTGGGACCACTATTGCTGTGCGCCAGTGTTCGGGTACATATCCTGTAGTAAGGCTAAGGTTAAATAGCATCTTTATGTGTGGGTTTAGCTCCTCATGGAGTTCACGTAGCATGCAACCCAGGATACCGTCAGGTACCATTGATGCTGTGTTTTTAGCTTTGCTGAGGGCGGCTCTCACCTGGACATCTGAGATGACAGGGAGATTACAGTCAGATGGGATAATTACTTCATCTTTTGGGGGTGAGGGAGGGGAGAAATTTGCACTGATCTTGTCAGCCAGAATGTTGGCAATATCTGTGGGTTCAGTGTATTTTTTGTCATTGTGAACCAACTCTGAGGATATCTGTGGGTTTCCACCCAGGTTTCTAACATAGCTGAAGAAGGCCTTGTGATTATCTTTAGTATCCTTAACTATTTTTTTCTCGAAGTTGGCCTTGGATGTTTTTATGAGAGAATGTAGCTTCCTGCTAGTGTTGATCAGGGATGCCTTCCCTTTTTGGGATTTTGCTCTGTCGTGCAATAGTTTCCTTCTTTTGTTATACAATTTGTTAATGGCTGACGTCCACCATGCCTGCCCTTGGTGGAGAGGGTCTTTGATTTACTTGGGATTGCATGATCCATGCATTCTTGGAGATGTCCATAGAAAGCATCTGTGAAGGATTCAGCATTGTGGAATGTGGTTTCCACTGGCCCCGTGGGCTTAAAGGATACCATCTCAGTCTTAAGAAGAGTGAAGTCGGCTTTTGAGAAGTTTTTCACTGTAGTCTTTTGTGCTTGGGGTGGAGGTGGGATGTGTATATCCAGGGAGATTAGTTTGTGGTCAGATCTCACCAGGGAGGGGTATACCTCCGGTGTGGAGCATTTTGTCCCCATGTTGGTGATGATCAGGTCTAATATATTTTCTCCCCTAGTGGGAGATGTGACTAGTTGTTCCAGTGCATTTGAATTTATGAATTCCAGGAGCCTTTGGGATAGAGTGTTTGGGCTAGAATAATGCACCCAGTCTATGTTTGGGTAGTTGAAGTCTCCCAGTATGATAGTATTTGGTGATATATTAATATCCTCCAAGGTTTTCAGGAAGGCTGAATGGGGTTCCTGGGGTTGGGAGGGTGGTCTGTAACATGCTACCAGTTGTATAGCAGTTTTGCCTATGGTTAGTTGTACCTGTATGGTCTCTGATGCATCATGTGTTGCTACTAACCTAGAGGTGTGGGTGTCCTTTATGAATATGGACACTCCCCTTCCCTTTGTGTTTTGGCCCGGGTTCTGTGGCCAAAAAGCATGATACGATGTATAGCCTGGTAGTGCTGGGGTGCTCTCAGGAGCCTTAAACCAGGTTTCAGTTACTGCACAGACGTCGATGTTCTCCATACTGAGGAGTTCTTCGAGTGCCTGCATCTTGAGATTAAGACTTCTGGCGTTGAGCAGCATTACCCTTAATTTTTTTCCATTTTTGTTTTCTAAGGAGGTGGGTTTGTCTTTTGAGCCTTGCCTAAAAAAGGCACCATGGGGGTGGCAAGAGCCTTGGCCAATATCCGGAAGCCCAGTGGTGACAGGTGCAAGCCGTCCCTTAAGAAGCAGCGTGGCTTGTCTAACATGTCATCCCAAGCTGACAGACATTGGATCCCCTTGGAATGACACCAGTACTTGAGCCAATTATTGAAGCTGATCATTTTGTCTTTGTATTGTGGCATCATTCTTGGTGAGGGCAAGATGCTGCTCAGGGTCAGGGTCATACCAGCCTGGGCTACATAATCGGAGAGCTCCTCTATGTCTCTTTTCATGTAGTCCAGGGAGGTACGTCTCAGGTCATTCACGCCAGCATGTACAATGACAGAGTCATATTTGTACTTGCTTTGGAGTGACCTGAGTGCGTGTGTTATGTGGCGGATCCTAGCTCCCGATAGGCAGCTCACAGTCACCCTCTCTCAATATATGGCCCATACTTTGTGATACCTTGAATTAGTCCAGTTAAACTTTTTTACATCCATAGTTGTGATGTATAAAATCTTTGCTAGGGTCTACATGGTCTAATATTTCAGAGGCACTGTCAACAAAAACAGCTTAGCAAACTATCAAGGAAGTTAGATAATTTTAGAAATTGTCATGGGATACTTAAGATTCCTTGGTTAAAGGTACTAATGACCTATGTTTCCACCTGGAAAATTCAGTTGGAAAGTCTTGCTATTAAATATCCCAGTTTGTGCTAGATGCAAATTGGTTGCTGGTACAATGGGTGAGCTTGCCCTCAGTATGCAAATTTGATGGATAGGGTATAAACACTACCCAGTATGTTTTTCAGATGTTGATCTTTTATCTATCTCCTTGCAGGAGTTACAATTTTGCCAAAGTCATTGAGATGCATGGAGTCATTTGACTTTACAAAGTGGGGCAAGAGTAGATTGACATCACCTAATTACGGAGTGCCTGAGCTGATACTATCTGCCAGCCAGAAGAGAGCATTCCTATAAATGTAGTGAACTTGTTTAGTTCCGACTCAAGTCCCTCTAAACAACATGCGATATATGCAGATTGCTTCAGTTTTAGAATCTCTTTATTATTTCCAGCTCATTTAACTCTCTGATCAAATAAATACAAACACATCCATTATGTTTCCGTACCTTTTTCAATGCGGTTGTAAATAGTGCCACCAGAAACACAGATTGTCTAGATAGTATAGTATTAAAGATAATTTAAACTGTAAGTAGCACCTCTAATAGTACCAGTTGCATTACTTTTGAAATTCAATCTGCAGTCAACAGTTGTTCCCAGATCTCCGTAATGCCACTTTGTCTTGCATTTTTTTTCAAGCAACAAATATAGAGCTTCTCACTAACTGACCTTTTTCTTGTTCTTTTCTCCTTGTAGCTAACAATCAGCTGCTATCATCTAATCTTTTTGTTTGCTGGCTATACCAAACCTGCCTTCACCTCTCCTGGGCTCAGCGTGATCCTTGTCCAGGGCCCATGAGGGCCCATGACATATAAGGAGAATGAGGAAGAAATGTGCCCTAACTTCTCATTCCATCATGGCAGTCTTGCTAACTCCATAACTGCTGTTATAAGGAGGTGAATGAGCACTTCCTACATGCTCAACACCAACTAAGTGGCTCACTGCTTATGAATCATGGAGCTCATCAGGCTCATGTGCTGTTCACTGCAGTGTGCCTAGGCTGCATCACTCCACCATGGATGAGTGAGCTGATATCAACCAGTCACTCCTATTTTCACCCTGTAGGCTCACCATGTCCATGCCTCCAAATGAGCATAGGACATTTATGATATGGTAAGGGTTTTATACTTCTGTGCCATGCAGCTGTGCATGCCTCACCTTTTTCTTGGTTAAAATTAAGGTAACTTTATATACACCAAGCATGAAGTTAATCTAAACTGGTCTGTAGATTTATGTGATAACTTACTGGAGATAGCTCTGATCCTAACTGATATCTGCCATTGAGATTTATTTATTTTTATTTTGCATTTGTTGACCGGGCTAGTCTAGCTGGATATATGTCCATTTTCAGTAGAGGCCCGGGGAGAAAAGCTTCACAGCAGCTGGATACAACTAATATACAAAAGTAACTATAGACATAAGGGGATACTAATCAACAACTGGTTATACACGGTAACAAAAAAACCCTAGGACTTAGGCTTATTTACATTACATAACAAAAGAAACAGCAGTGAGGGAAGGACATATAACTAGGTATATAGCATAATAGATACAAGACAAAATAGACACTTTTGGCAACACAGGTTAAAGCAGAAAACATAGTAAATAAGAAAAGGTTAGTTGTGACAAAAAGAGTTTCAGCCAGGATTGGTGCATGGACATAGCCATTGTGAATTAAGGAAGGTTTTAGATGCTTTTTGACCAGAGGAGTAGACGAAAGGGATATAAGATTACTTGGAAGTTTATTTCAAAGGATTCCAATGGTGTTAGTAAATAGAGAATCACCTGATTTGTTATTAGATTTTAGGGTTGCAGCTAGTAATTTATTGGCTGAGCATAGGGTTCTTAGATTTTTATAGTGGTTGATCAAGTTACAGAGAATGGGAGTATTTGTAGGATGATGCAAGATTTTGTGGGTGATGGTTAGTTGTTGAAAAAGAAGCTGGTTGTGCACTTCCAACCATCCTAGTTTACGTAGATTTTGACAATGGTGAGTACGGAATGAGGACCCAGTGGCAAATCTGGCAATTCTATTGTATGATGTGGCCAGGTTATTTTGATTATTTTTAGATAGATTTATAAAAATTGGGGAGGCATAGAGAAGCGTGGAAATTAGGTGAGTTTTGGAAATAGTAGTCCTGGATATAGGTGTTAGGAATTGTTTTAGCCTATAGAGGAATCCCAGTTTTCTATTCACTGATTTGATGGTTGAGTTTATATGTGAGTCAAAGTTGAGGTTATGGTCAATTGTTACTCCTAGGAGTTTATAGTTGAGTCTGGTACAATTATAGTGCCATTATTTGATGTAATTGTGAAATCAATAGAGGGAGACTTCTGGGTAGGGGTAAACAGTAGAAGTTTGTTTTATTTTGGCTTAAGGAAGAGACAGCATTTGGAGAACCAGTTTTGAACTAATGTACATACTTTTTGGGTATTAGACTGAAGTTCAGCAGAAGATGCTGCCATGCAGATTAGGGTTGAGTCGTCGGCATATTGAATACAGTTGGTTTGAGGTAGGGATGTTTTCAGGTCATTGATAAAAAATAGAAAAAAGGAGAGGCCCCAAGATAGAGCCTTGTGGGACTCCCTGTGAGATAGGGAGTAGAGTGGATAGGCTGTTGTCCCAGAGGACTGCCTGTTGTCTATTTCTAAGATAGGATTCAAACCATTTGACTGCATGAGTGTCAACTGAAAGTGAAGTAAGTATATCTATCATTAAGTGATGATTCACCATGTCAAAGGCTTTGGAGAGGTCTAGAAAGAGGGCAGTGGTGAGTAAGTTGTTGTTTCTATTTTTATTAATTGAGTCACAAATGATAGTAGTGCAGTAGTAGTACTATGAAAAGGCCCAAAACCAGCTGGCAGTTGGCTAAAAGATTATTTTGGAGAAGATGATCGAGAAGTTGCCGGTGGATGCATCTCTCCATGATTTTAGCTAAAGGAGAAAGTAGAGCTATGGGACAGAAATTAGAGAGTTCACTTGAGCTTCCTCCCTTATGTAGAGGTATAATGTATGAGACCTTCCAAAGAGTTGGTATAGTGCATTATGTGATGATCCTATTAATTAAGATAGAGATAGGGTAAGCAAGTACTCCAGCTGCCATTTGCAGAAATTCAGCTGGAAGGAGGTCAGCTGAGGGGATACATGGTTTTAGTTTTTGAAGCTGGGTATGGATGAGAGAGGTTGGAACAGGCTGTAATTAGAGTGGAGGAGGTAAAATGGTTTGTGAGTGTGTGTTGGAGATGCTGGCTGGTGATAAGGTACATGCTAATGATTGGACTGAGTCCACAAAGAATTTATTAAAGGAGTTGGCAATTTGGCAGGGAGAATCTTGAGTCAAATTAGCTGGAGTTGGGGTTTTGGACTGGCCTGGGCGGAGTAGGCTATTTATACCTGACCAACATTTTTGAGGGTTTTTATGTTGGGTGTGTTGGAGCTTATGGTAGTAGTTCTTTTTATCTTGGACTATTGATTTTTTTGTAGCATTTCTCAACTGTCTAAAGATTTCAAGATCAGTTGGGTTTTTAGTATTTCTCCATTTAGACCAAATTTGATTTCTTTGAATGATTTTTTTGTCTTGTCTCCTTAGTGAGCCAAGGTGCAGGTTCGCTCTTAGTTCTGACGGTCCGAGAGGGGGCATGGTGTTCTAGGATTTATTATTAAAGTAAGAGACTACTTTGTCAAATTGTAGGTATTTAAGGGGTGACCAATTGCAAGCTTTAAGTTCGGCTTGAAAGCTAGCTTGGTTGAGGCGATTTTTGTTACGGATAGTTCTATAGATTGCGTGGTTAGGTATGAGAGTTTTTTGTCTGGTAATGAAGATAAGAGAATGGTCACTAATATCATCAGGAAGTATACCTGATTTATAGGAACGAGGATTACTGTTAACTAGAATCCAGTCTAAGGTGGTTTGCTTGTTGCTAGGTTTATGGGTTCTGGTAGAGGAGGTAATGGTTTGATTGAAACCATATAGGTTTATATGAATGTTAGGCTGGGAAGAGTTACAACAGTTTCAGTCAATGTTAAAGTCATCAAGGAGTATGGTTTCTTGTGGAAAGGATGTGGAGAAACAATTAAGGACAGTTTCAAGAGTGTTAATGTTGTTGCATGGAGGGATATAGGAGCGGATTATATATAATAATTTATTAGCATTTATCTGTAGTTTAGAGATTAGGATTTCAATTCTATTGAGTGAGGGAGGTTGGGTATTTAGTGGTGTAACCTGTAAATGAAGTTTATAAAATATTGCTACACCACCACCCTTTTTATTTAGGTGATCTGATCTCAGGATGTTATAACCTGGTGGGATTATATCATTATCCTTTTAAATGGTTTCAGCCATGTTTCAGTAAGACATAGGATGTCAAAGGAGTGTATGTGTAGAAGGGCATGAAGTTGGGTTATTTTATTATTTAGGCTACGAATATTGAGGTGGCCTATTAGGAGAGAATTGTCAGAGACATCGGAGATGTGAGAAGTGATGGGATGGTCAGAATGAGGATCTGACATTGTATTATTTGGGCCTGGGTTAGGATGTATATCTCCATGCAGTAATAGGAGCCGTAACAGGCTATGAAGGTGTTTCGAGACTTTATAAAGGAGAGGGATTTGTTTTTTAGTGTGTGGATACATAATATGGGTTAATCTGTGGAATTTAGGAAGGAGGTAGGATGGTGAGGATGTTATGTCCAAGTGGGTTTCTATGGTTAGAGGAGAGTTTGAAATTGTGGGTTTTAAGGGGAGCTGAGAATTAGAGAGGCTATGATGCTCATAGCAAGTAAGGTAATGTGATAAAATAGGGGGTAATAATAATGAGAAAGAGAAGGCCATTATTGAGGGTAGGCCTGTGTATAGTAGGCATGTCTGGGAGGAATAGGAGATAGATGCTAGGAGATATGAGACAGAGGTAAGAGCAAGGATAAAGAGTAGAGTTATTAAAGGGAAAAACAGGTGAATAGGATATGTAAATTAATGAGATAGTAAAAGGGTGGAGTAGTTAGAGAGAAAAATGTGGTAGATGAAGGCAGCAGGGGATAGGATGGGTAAGTTAATAAGGAAGTGAGAGGTAATTGGTTAATAGAAGATAGGGGTGTGGTCTGATTAGTATAAGGTTAAGTGTACTGGGGGTATGTGGGAATTGGGGGTAGGGTAGGGGAGCCAAGTGAGCCCACAGGGTGAACGGAGCGGGTTAGAGCAAGTGAGAAATAGCTCACAGAAACAATCAGTGAAATAGCAGAATACAGCTAAATTATTGGAAGTAAGAGGGGAGTGTTAATATATTTAAAAATAGCTAGGGCTAAGGACTATAGCAGAAACAAAGTGGAAAGGAGAAGGGACTAGACAAAGTAAGCTAAATGGCAGGACAGAAGAGTATAACAGAGTAGTTTAGTGTTGAACTAAAATAGATAAAGGTAAGGATTATTTAGAAGCTACTAGGAGCCTTGGGAATGGAGCCCCCTAGTGGACAAAGTTTAAAATTACATTTAAATTATGTAGGAGGACGAAGAAGAAAGAGGACAGGGTTAGACAACACAAAAATAAGGAGAGAGAAATACCCTAAGGGGAGATGGGGGGGTAGGCTGCTGGGTACCTGGTTCAGGTAGGAGATTTAATACAAAGTACTACACTGTAGCAAAATAGTAGGTTTTAGTTACAATACAACTTCTCAGTTTAGTAGAGAGGTCAGACATACTTTCTCTGATTCTTTGGATGAAGGGAGATTTGAAAAATAGGACAACAGCTTCCTTTAGCTTGTAGTTTGATAGTTGAAGTTATGTTGGGGGTTCTTGCAGGGTGGGCAGGTAGCATACACAGGTCTTACAGCAGGATAGAGTTTATAAGCTAGGTGGGTTAAGGAAAGGAGAAAGAAGGCAGTAGATTAAAAAATGTGCAGTAAAAAAGTCTAACATATGACATTGAACAAAAATTAAGGTTGAAAGACTGAATATGCAATAATAAACAACATCTTACACATGCATTCCTATGTAGAGAGCCACCACATACACCAAGAATGATGCTATGTAGGAACTGCACTCTAGGATGACTTCTATAATCAGCATTAATTTCAAATCATGTAGAGTAGAATTACAAAAAACAGTTTATTATCAAGCATAGGTATACATTAGACTGGTAAGAACAAGACAGTATCTATCAACTGATATTGCAAAAGAATAAGGCATTAACAATCAAATGAACAGCTTCATTTAGCTAACACTAGTATACATTAGTCTACAAAATACTAAAACAGCATCAAAACAGACACATATTCAAAGGTTCAGGAGTAGAAATAAAAAAGTTATAGTCCTCATAGATCTAATGTTGTTAAGAAAAGGTAAGTTAAGGAGCTATTCTACAGCATAGGTAAACCTTAGCCTTTGTGTATATACATGTAATAAGATTCAGCAAGCTGAAACAGGATGTACTTTAGTACATAAATTTACAGCCACTCACCAACAAAAAACAGTCGGTGGTAGGTCACTAGGTGTAACTAAAAGGCAAAAAATAGCTGGTTGGGGCTTATCTATGTGAGAAGGATACCGTCCACTTTTAAGCCAAAGAGCTGTTCCTTAGGCCGAGAGGAAACAAGAAAGAAGGCACAGCCTCTTATAAGCAGGGTTGAGTTATGCTGCTACCTCTTAATAAAAGAATAAAAGTAGCTAAAAAGAATATATAGAAATAGCCTGCATTTAGCTGATATTTCATCGAGTCATTCAAAGTGTATTTCAGCTTTAAAATTGCTTTCACATAGTGTATCCATGCTACAATAAACCACTCCGCACTTAGAAATGCGTGTTTTCAATAGCAATGACCACCAATAGGGTTGTCACTAGCAGAAACTACTAATAAAGGTAGCCAACTTCACAATCATGCGCTAACGCTGATGAACAGCTGTTTTACAGTTAAAGTAATGCTCCTGATAAGGAGTGTAGCAACACTATTACATGGAGGGGTGAGTTAACTGAGGAAAGGAAAAACATACACAGACACAGGTCGGCGATAACAGGAGTATATGCATCCCTTACAAGTGATACTTTTGGTGCCAAAAGGAGTAAATCTAAAACAACAAGCCAATACTCTGTTTTGTCCCCCTAAAACGCCAGGCTTTAGGACTGATAAATGGAATTCAGCAATGCTTCCAGTAGTGGCACGTTGTAAAAAACATTCACAGATATAAATATAAGCACAATACAGTAGCCAAAACACTAGTAAATCACCCTTAGTAATACAGTAAACCTGAGTCAAAGTGTGTGGCATAGATACTAGCCACGTGTGGGGTGAAGTTTGGAGGCAGTGCTTGCAAAGAGGGAAATTAAACTACCCATGTAACAAGTAGTATAACAAGGGGATTTATATCAGAATGATCCATAAACCATGTTGGTTAAGTCTGTCTGAATGAAAATTCCATAGGGTATGTACTTGCTGATATGTGATTCCTATTAAACAGCATGTATCAAAAAATTAAACATGAGAGCGTGCTTAATGACCCTCGGTCAAGGTATCTAAAGTGTGGAGAATACAAACGCTAAACTCTACAAGATATCATGTATAGTACAGCAAGTAATTAATCTGGTAGATATACACCAATTCTAGCGAGATAAAGAAAAAGAAAAAACAGCAATAAGCAACATTAGGACAGGGAGAGCAAAACTGAAAACATTCTAGGTAGGACTCAAGCTACATACCACAATAATCCTTCGCACTGAGCAAATCTACAGATTCATGGAGACAACCGTTTTAGCTCAAAAAACCAAAAATGCAAAAGCAAGCTTGTTAGGTACATACAAATGATAAAACAGCACAGCAGTTTCCTTGCAAAGAAGCAAAACAGAAATAGCCATACAGATAATTACATTGATAAAGGCAGACCCACTGGGCCAGGGGAACACAGCAGCCAGGGGGAGAATGAGCCTAATAAGGATGGCGCCACACTGGACAATCCATCTTTATACTATTAGGATCAGGATATGAGGTAAGAAGGTGGGGAATAGGACAGGTGAAAAAAACTGGAATACTAGGGTGGGGCTAGCCTCAAGTAGATGTGCTAGCAAAGGAGGAGCTTCCTAATACAGGCAAGAGTAGCTAGTAGAGAGTAGAAGGAGAGGAGGATAAAGTTATGGTAATAAAGAAGAACAGCAGAGGAGAAGGAGAGGAGTGGACCAATGAGAGAAAGATAGTTTCTATGTAGAGAAAGTAGAAGTGGTAAGAAAGGGAGAACTGTAGAGGAAAAAAAGGCAAGTGAGAAATAGTCCACAGAAACAACCAGTGAAATAGCAGAATATAGCTAAATTCTTGGAAGTAAGAGGTAAGAGGGGAGTGTTAGTATATTTAAAAAATAGCTAGGGCTAAGGACTATAGCAGAAACAAAGAGGAAGGGAAAAGGGACAAGACAAAGTAAGCTAAATGGCAGGACAGAAGAGTATAACAGAGTATAACAGAGTAGAGATTGGAAAACAATACCAAAGTTGTACTGTTTACAGATAAAAATGCAGAATAAAAAAGGCCCAAGGACAGACCTCTGGGGTACTCAACAAATAATCATCCTGGATTCAGATAACATATCTTTAAACCTAACACTGAAAGTTCTTTTACCCAACCAGTTTCAGATCAAGTATCTCATTTAACAAAGTATTAGACTTTCCAATGCATCATGATGACACAGACTTTCAAAAGACTTCAGCTGATGATCAGAAAAATAATATCAGTGAAAAATCTAGCATTTAATATTTCAGTATCATTTGGACCGAATACTGGAGGTTAAATTGAAGAGGCTGGATCTTTCAACTTGCTATAGCTAACTCTCTTTGTGTCTCTACCTCTGCCTTTTCTTCTTTCTGAAAATGTACTCATCCCTACCTCTTCCATCATCTTTTAACACACAAGCTGTGGACAGGTAACATATTCACATGAACATCTGCCATACCTCATTCCCCCATTTCCTCTAGGGTGGTACAGTCTCCCTTTAGTTATCATACCTCATTCCCCCATTTCCTCTAGGGTGGTACAGTCTCCCTTTAGTTATCATAACTCATTCCCACATTTTTTCTAGGGAGGTATAGTCTCACTTTAGTTATTATAACTTATTTCCCACTCCACACAAAACTTATACAGCAAGACTACAACTTTAGACCCTCTCGCTATCCCTTTCTACAAGAAAATGTATACACAGAGAACCCTGAATACAATAATAATCTATATGGTGTTAATTCTGCACAAACATAGTATTCACTTTATTACTCCATATCCCAGCAGCTTATTTATTTGTGCCATTAACTCTTCATAGTTTACCTTGATTTTCTCCTTGTAGTATTCATTAATTTTCATACTCATACATTTCAGGCTCTTCTTTTCAAGTATCCTTTCTTCACCTATTGGCCACTTTATTCAAGTAACTATCAGTTGCACTGTCTTAGACCAGTTACATTCCATTTCAGTTTCCATTTTATCTAACACCAAATCAAGGCTATTTGTTAATATGCAGTAATCTATAAAGGCCACGGTGGTGCAGCGATAGCACTGTTGCCACACAGCAAGAGGTTCTCCCTGTTCGATTCTCGGCTGGAGTGTGGGGAGTGCCTTCTATGTGGAGTCTGCATGTCCTCCCTGTGGTTGGGTGGCATTCGAAAGACATGCGTAAATGGGTGTGCCTTCGTTGAAGGTTGGACGTCGAGCTGGCACCTCGGCGTTTGTGAAAATCTACTGCCAATCATTAGTGGACCGGAGTTCCGCTGTGGTGACCCCTAACCAGGAAAAGCCGAAAGACAAACAACAACAACAACATGCAGTAATCTATAAAGACTTTAATAGCTTTTATTTTCCAGGTACATTTTTAAGAAAAGCGCTCAAATTTTGAATGAAAAGTATTAGCAAATAGGGGCAATTTTCCTAGAACTTGTTTCTACGTCCACTTCCTCAGTCAACTCCTCTCATGGCAACAGATGGGCCTTGGGTGCCCAGTATAATGCTTAAATCCTTCTCCAAAACTTTGCCACCATTCCCAGCTCACTGAAAACATAGAAAAAAGGTCCTATTCAACCATATTAAAGTTTCTTTTTTTTTTTTTTTTGATAGAAGGCCAGCCGGTATTTGGGATTCATCTGGATATATTCTTCAAAGCTGACAGATGCTGTCTGCAGTCATATTGTTATTAAAGTCTCTCTGTTATATATAGCAATTAAATCTGAGGCATAAATCCCCATTCTTGCTGTCAAAACCATAACTAGTAACTTTAATCTGTGCTAATAGAAGAAATATGGTGATAATTTATTGGATATGATCTATCTTGCCCAGTCTTGGATATCAAATCCTCCACTATTTCGATAGTAAAAGAATTTGTTAGGAGTGCATTTTTCTCCTGCTTCATTATAAATTTTGCTAAGATATCGGACCTCTTCCCTCCTTATGGCCTTTTAAAATTTTCTTCCTGTTTCATCTCTCCCTCATGCTTTTCCATTTCCCAGCCTCATCTCTGCCAGTTGTTCTGCCATCATTTGTACACATTTTTGATTCAGACTTATTCTTTGAAGAGCTGTCCTCTGCATAGTTACCTGCTTCTAATTTCTTTGAAAATCGCAATCACATCCTTGCCTAGACTATCTCTAATGTAATTCCTTTGCTGCTATAATTCCACATTGGTCATAGTCTTTCAAATTTTTCTATCTGAGCTGTAAAACTTCACAATGCTGTATTTTTTCCTTAATCCTCCATGCCACATACTTACCTAACTCTTCCCTTGGTTAAAACAAATATCCTACCTATTCTCCATGCCTTTTTCAAGTACTGCAGTTTCTAATTCAGTAATCTTTGTTTTCAATCTGGTTATCTCAGCCTGCTATAAAGTGTACTTATTCTAAGCAAAAAATCATCTCTCATCAATAAAACATTTTATTAAAGTGAGCTTTTACTTTCCACCTGTTAAACCTAAAAATAGAAAACAAACTATGGGAAAACAAAAAAGGCAAAGGACAAAGGCCACTCCAACAAGTTCCAACAAGGAAGAAAGAAGTTTAATGAGGTAAGCGCTTTCATACAGGTCAGTGCCTGTACTTCTTCAGACAAAGAAATGTCATTAAATGAATCACTTATATACCTTCCCCCTCCAAGTAAACCACACCTATCAAAATCTACATGAGTAATTAATTAGTAATTATAAGTTAACGGTACATTAATGCACAAAATAATCCATTAAACGCAATCAATTAAAAAAAAATCAATGAAAAATTGGTAGACGTAAAAAGTTGAACAGCTAAAAATCCTGTAACACACCTAAAACATGAATGTATATTTCAAAAATTGAAGATAAAAATGAAATAATGCAGATGGAAAATACAAATATGTATGCATATAATGCATATCAGCTCATATGAGCAACAAATGCATATAATGTTAAAATATTACATATTGATAAATGCAAGAATACATGTGTATACACAAATAAATCTTAAAAGGCCTACTATAATAAATGTAAAATTATATATGTATATAAAAATATATATAAAAATGTGTATCTATACATAGTAAACCATCCACTAAATGTCCCATCCCTCCAGAATCTACTCCAACCCTATCGCACCACCAGACCACTAAGATCCAGCAAGAAAAAACACTTGCAGATCACTAAAGCCAATAACTCTGCTGGTGAAGCACTATTCTCCTGCACCATAGCCAAATTATGGAACTCCCTCCCACCCACAATTACCTCCATACCATCATGCACCCACTTCAAAACCTTACTAAAAGCTCACCTAAAAACATGCTGGCTATGTCCTTGCAGCTCCCACTCTAATATCACCCACCCCATCCAACCACTACCTTTCTTTCCACTCCACTAACTACCTTGATTATAGCAAGCTCAGATGCTCATAAGCCTAGTACTTATTATACAGCAGAAACTTCTTATTGTAACATTTATTAATGTCTGTAATGTACTTCACAGATAAAGATTCTAGTTGTCTACTGATGTACTATGTTCTTCATCTGTTAATATGTTGTAAGTAATTGCTATGTAAATTGTTAATCGTTAAGTAATCCAATGTAACTACTGTCTGTTTATTTTAACTGTGGAGCTTTTCTCCCCGGGCCTCCGCTGAAAATGGACCTAT
This sequence comes from Protopterus annectens, assembly GCF_019279795.1. Classification (NCBI taxonomy): domain Eukaryota; kingdom Metazoa; phylum Chordata; order Ceratodontiformes; family Protopteridae; genus Protopterus; species Protopterus annectens. The sequence continues at coordinate 1,705,379,852 of NC_056726.1, read as the reverse complement.
GTCCAGTCGGACATTCCTGGTCAACAAATATAAATAAATAAATATATATATATATATATATATATATATATATATATATATATATATATATATATATATATATATATATATATATATATATAAACAATATGTAATATGTATAAATAAAGGAGAGAATGTCATGAATTCGTCAAATTCCTTATCTAATTAAACTCCTAAGTTTCAAGATGCAAGCTATGGAACACACATCATAAATGACGAATTCATGTCATTCTCTGCTTCCTTTATATATATATATTACTTATTATTCATTGATTTTTTTAACTGATTGCTTCTAATGGATTATTTTGTGTGTTAATGTACCTTTAACTTTATTTATTCTTTTTTTATTTTACATTAAATAAATTTAATTTAATTACTCTTTTAATTACTAATATAATTACTCATATGAATTTTTGTAGGTGTGGTTTACTTGGAGGGGGAAGGTATATAAGTGATTCATTTAATGATTTTTTTGTCTGAAGAAGTACAGGCACTGAGCTGTACGAAAGCGCTAACCTCATTAAACTTCTTTCCACTTTGCTGGAACTTGTTGGAGTGATCTTTGTCCTTTGCCTTTTTTGTTTTACCTTCTACCTGTTGTCCACAGCGTTTAGAAAAAGCTAACTGCACTAGAAATTAAAAAGTAAGTTGTCCTCTGCTGCCACTTTTCTTCACTGGATCTTTATCTTTTTGAAGTGAAACTTCTTATGGAATTGTGTGAGAGCTCAGAGTGTAACAAAAAGTGTAATGGGAGTACATAAGTCAAACTCCACTATAAAGGGCAGAGTTTGACTTCTGTACTTCTGCTTCAGATTTTTAAACACACACACACTGACAGTGAGAGGGAGTTTGTGATCACACACACACACACACACACACACACACACACACACACACACACACACACACACACACACACACACACACACACACTGACAGTGAGAGGGAGTTTGTGATCACACACACACACACACACACACACACACACACACACACACACACACACACGCATACACAGGCATACATAAGCACACACACACACGCACACACTGACAGTGAAGAGTGAGACGGAGTTTGTGATCACACAAACACACACACACACACACACACACACACACACACACACACACACACACACACACACACACACACACACACACACACACACACACACACACACACACACACACACACACACACACACACACTGAAAGTGAAGGGTGAGTGATCCCTGGCAGCCAGATACACACACACACACACACACACACACACACACACACACACACACACACACACACACACACACACACACACACACAGACACACACACATTGTTTTTAGTCACAATACAAAGCCACAGCCTTCATTTCAGATAGCATTCCAGGCCCTCTGCTTCACTAAGTTTTATTCTCTCTTAGGCTGGGGTACAGCAAGGAATTGACTTGTGTGAGATGCTGTGCCAAGCAGTTAATCCACACCTGATTCCATGACCAAGGACTCCATCAGTCTTCAATTAACAGCCACACCACTAACCACAGACTTCCCAGATTTGTAGTACCATGGCTATGGCTATTGATGTTCAATCTTGTAGCAAAGGACAAAGCCAAGAAGTCAAAGGATAGTTTTGGTGCTGCAACAGCTCCTCCTATAAGAAGGAATTGGTAGTGCAGTCAGTGTATGGTGGTAAGCTAAACAGCTTGCAATAGCATTCTCTCATATAGGTAAAGCTGGTCAGCCACTTTTGCGGAATCATGAGTATGTGTTTGTGTGTATGTGGGGGGGGTGGACCACATTCATAGGTGGCAGAGAGAGTAAGGTAGTGACAGAGACATCACTGAATTTCAGTGTGGATACCTTACACAGTTACCTATGTCTGCAAGGCAGAGGGCTAAAGAAATGAGCCATTCATGTGGTGTTTCCTATGCCTAGGGTACAGGGATTAATTCCTTCTACCTTTATTTGCCTGCTATGTGACCAAGCAAGCCACCGCTGGAATGTGACCATTTTTTTCCAGTGGGCTTACCAGGTCAACAACAGATAAAATAAAAAAAAATAAAAAATATGTGTGGCTGCCGTGCATGTTAGAAGTGAAATTTCTATAATGAAGTGCAAAAATATATATTTTTTGGAAACCGTGTGTGTATACATGTCTGTGTGTATTCATTTTCACACTTCATTACAGAAGTTTCACTTTTAAGGTGCATGGTGGCCATGCACATATTTTTTATCTTTTTAAAACCGAGGTTATTTTGCAAAAAGTAAAAAAAAAAAAAAAAAAATGAAAAGAACAAAACCAAGAAACATAACTGCAGCAACAGTGGTTTTCACAATGTGCTGTATCAGCTGCTGTGAGATAGATGAATGCACAGATTTTACAACTGCAGTTAATTCTTTGTGGTTGTCTATCTCACAGCAGCCAGAACAGATCAAGGATAAACAAAATATAAGCAGCAGAAAACTGTGTGTGTGTGTGTGTGTGTGTGTGTGTGTGTGTGTGTGTGTGTGTGTGTGTGTGTGTGTGTGTGTGTGTGTGTATTGAGTAAGATGTTATTAAGTAATGCCATTACTTTTGCTTTGTGAATCCAAATTACTTCATGCAGCAACAGTTATATATTGTGCTCCACCATTCAGAAATTAGTTGGAGAAAATATTTAACATTAAAAATAATACATCATACTGTATACTAAGAGGGTTGACCTTAGGTAAATTGGTGCCCTAGGTGAGCAGGCTGCATGATGTACCCCCATCCAGTCAACCAATCTTGGCCTATTCACACTATCCAGTTTACCTTTTCCTAACTATTTTTTCTCACAGTTTGTCTTATTCATTGTTTTTTTACTGCAGTTATTTATCCATTCAACATTATCTAAACAGGGCTGCCATCTGGTAACTGTGGAGGAAAAAATATTGCATTAAGCTGGGAATTTGGGGACCGCAAGGCACCCAGAAGCCATGGGTGTTCTAGATGCTCAGGGCTGAATTTCAGATCTTTTTTCATCATTTTGATTAACTTATGACCTGAAGAAAAATCATACACACGGAAAAGAAATTCAACTCTACTTTTTCATTTCAAGGAAGAAATAAGTTGAATCCAAGTTTTAATGCTTAAAGCTGACCAAACACCACTTGACAATAAACTGAAAACAATTGCTTTCAAGATACACATATAGTATCTGGGAAAAGTACCTGCTCTCCCATAAACCACCTCAAAATAGTCTTATTCTGTGGATCCCCTATGTTGTTAAATTTGGTAAAATTAAATTGAGATAAATTTTCACACTCATATTATAAGCTGCTGCTATCATACTTATGTCTCCTCCACCCCTACCCCCAAAAGACAGTCACAGTGGGGATAAACTGTAAAAACAAACAGAACAAAACATATTTGCTGTCAGACATACAGATATATATATATATATATATATATATATATTTATATATGTATATGTATATGCACAGCATGATTATTTATTCAACCTCAACAAGATAGCTTCCTGTATATGCATCAGATGTTAATTGTAAGGAACATGGGAAAATTTATTACAATAAAATTTCCAGCTTGTTAATTCTAGAGACAGTACAGTGCTCATATATAGGTTATTGTGAGGCTCTGAGCACCCTTCTGAAGTTTGGGAGGAAATGTTAAGAAATAATGACCACACTGTCCCCAGTCCAACAAAAGATATATTGACCTGTTTGGAGGAGGATTGTAAAAGAATCAATGATATTCCCAGCCCCCCCCCAAAAAAAAAAAATAAACAAGTATAGAAACCGTCTGTGTACATCTATGATAAGGTCTGGTTTTATACTAGGTGGAGTTCATGGCAGAGGTGTTTAATAAGTACATGTCAACATCCATTTATAAAGCTTTGGTATGTGGGGGCCACCAGCATCTATAAGTTCTGAAGATCTGCATATTTTGTGATGAATTTATCCTCTCTCTCTCTCTCTCTCTCTCTATATATATATATATTTTTTTTTTTTTTTTAGAGATGACAAACTGAGAAAGTGACAACAGGGTCAGTTACTTCCATCCAAGCAACTACCTCCAAGCAGTTATAACTACTTTGATGTACAACTCCGATGTTTGATCATGCTAAAAGAGTACAACTATAAAATGTATTTCAACTTTGTTTGAAACAGTTGCCACACATTAAAATACTGCATATTGCTTCAGATAATAACATTAGTCTCGCAAAATTAAAATAATAATTAAACAGCAGCAGACAACTTGCCATTTTCATATATATAAACAACCCACAACCAGCAGAAGAAATAGATGAAACAACAGAAGAATCCACAACTTTGTTAACAAATTTATTTCTCTGACGTTTCGGCCGTAGCCTTCAAGGAGTAAAAACCTTACAAATACCAGCACTAAATTTATACTTATTCATAAAACAATTATACAATAAATCAATTAAATATAAATCAATTCATTACATCAAATCAATGCTCTCCAATTAAAGTCTTCATTAAGACCATGGGGATGCACAGTGTTAAATTTCAAAATATATACAGCTTCTTTATATAATAAAATTTGTTTAATATTAACGCTGACATAACGCGAATGATGTATTTGCTCCAAAACAGTACCTTGTAACCCCTCATTTTTACTGTGATGAAAATGTCTAAAATACATAGCTACAGAACTTTCTTCCTTATTATTAATAATGTCCCTAGCATGCTCCAAAAGCCTAACCTTAAATAGCCTTTTGGTCTCTCCAATATAAAATTTATCACAAGGGCATTTAAGTGCATATATCACCCCCTCAGAATTGCAATTAAAAACATTACATGTTTTAAAACTAACATTATTAATACAGGAAAAATGAGAAACTATAAAATGACAAGCTTTACATTTACCGCATCTAGAAGTACCCTTCACAGATAGACTGTGTTGTACACTGGCTACAGGCATAATAAACCTACTTTTTATAAATTTCCCAAAAATCTTTAATATTTTTCCCTCTTCTATAAGAAAATTTAAGATGTGCATTCAACCATAATGACACACTACTTAAAGAACTAAAATATTTCCAAAAATGGTTAATCATTTTAACCAATTCAACACTAAACCAACCATAAGTTGTAACAAAATATAACACATCCTTCTGTTTATTATTCATATCATTATACTTTACTAGATGTCTATTAAACAAATTATTAGTAACTTTTTTTCACCTATATCCAGAAAACTGCCAATAGCTATTTGTTATTATTTCCTCACTATAGCCCCTCTGTTAAAACATTTGTATTAATGAATTGAGTTCCTTATTAAATACAACCTCATTATTACATAATCTAGAAATTCTTACCAGTTCCCCATATGGTAAAGCTTCTATTGTATGGGGAGGGTGACAACTAGTGCCATAAACATATTGTATACCCCCATCAAACTTTCTATTAACTGATGTCACTAGATAGTTACCATCAACAATATTCAACATGATGTCAAGAAAAGAAATAGAAACACCCTTTTTGAACCCATCAAATTTCAAAGAAAATCTATTATTATGTAGATCTAAAATGAATTGATCTACTAAACCTTCACCATCTTCTAACAAAAAAATCAAGTCATCTACAAACCTATAATATTTAATAACATATTTACAAAAAAAATAATTTCTATATAAAAATTCAGACTAAAAAAGGCCCCTAGCAAGATTAGCATACATAGGGGCAAAAGCTGCCCCCATGGCTGTGCCTTGTTTTTGTCGATACAAACCATCATTAAATTCAAAAAAGTTTTTAGTTAAAGAAAAATAAATGAGTTCAACAATATACTCTGAGGCCGGATGATCACCTAAGACAAACCTTACAGCTTCCATACCAAACGAACTTGCCATTTTTCTCCACAAAACACAGCAACAGTGATTTCTGTCTGTGCATATCAGACTTCTAATTAAGTAGTCTATCTTACTTCTCACAAATGTGCACTAGTCCTGCTAAGCCAGATAGTGACTGCTTAAGCCTGAGCAAATGACAAGAGTGTTACTTTCATTCAGCCATCCCAGCCCTCACCCAACAGTTATAGCCTCCATGTCTGATGGCTATGTAGCATTATTTCACCTCCACACATAACTTCTCAACTGTCCAGATTTTCACTGAATATCCAGATTTTTGTTTCATATTTTTAGTCTGCTCTTCACAAAATATGTAGTTTTCTGGTAAATCAATGAAGGCTGTTGTCACTAAATAGTGGCATTCATTTGAGTTTCGGACTTCATTTCCTTTTGGAAACACATGATAACAAAAATCCTGTTTTTCCTGCAACTTTCAAAGTTTATGAGAGCAATATTTAAAATATGTCCCTATTTCTGGGCCTTTGCTACCCACAGCATCCATTATTTTATTTGCTTTCCCCAGAGTCATACCCCTCAGCTGTCCTTACCTTTCTGGGATGCCCCTGATTTTGGCTCAGAACTTTGCTTTTCTCCCCAATCTCTCCAAAATTGGTGATTTTAGGAGAAAAGTGCGGGATTACCTTGATTAAATAAGGACAATAATAAGAGTTATAGACTTCTTTTACTTCAATGAATGAACATTAATTGACATTATCTTAGTATGTCAACTATCAGGTTAATAGCACCAATATTTTAAAATTGTCCCTGACTGTCCTTCATTGTTTCTGTATTTGTCCCTGATTGTGGAAGTAAGTCGTTAAGAACTAGGTACAGATTTCTTGGTATGAGATTGAAAGCTATGCCTCCTCAGTCAACAAAGACAATTTGCTCCATTTAAAGTTATACATACTAGGATGCTCCACAGAAATCACAAAGGCAGAAGAATATTTCAAAGAACATCTGGTTGCTCACTGACAGCATCATTGTACAATAATGATACTTCCCTCTCTGCACCATTCATTTAATTTCAACTGTCCACACAAAATAAATATTGTCCAGTATATCTGGTTGATCAGTCTGCAAGCATTATTGTAAAATTAATAATGGCATTTTACTTACCAGCATCCAGCACCATGCTATTTTCTATATCAAAATGCCCCTGCAGTGCCTCTGTCCCTCGGTTTACAAATGCTAAAAGAAAAAAAACAGTCTTGTTCCAGCACCTTTTTGGATACATTTGAACGTTACAAGGTCTGTACTCCATTAACCCCAAAGTGTTAAAGGCAATGTCAAGTTGCTAGCTGCAGCACAGCCCCCCCCAAGAGTGCTCTGTGTTCCTCAGGTGCATTTTTCTTTTTCCCTTAAAGAAACATTATTCTAAAAAATAAATAAATGGGGAAAAAGCACCTCTACAAACATGTTGGCATGGTACTGCACCATAAAAGGTTGCATAGTTCACCTATTTATAAGCCCGGCCCTGTATACTCTTAACTGACAAGTACTGTGCAGATCATCATGCATTTTTGAATTGTAGCTTAGTTCTTTATTTATTGTAGGGGTAATGTATCAATACTTTTTCTATCATGGGAGACCCAAATGACTCATAAATTCTCTCTCTGTCTTTCTCTCTCTCTCTCTTGCTGTCTCTGTGTTTTTTTGTTTGTTTGTTTGTGAATGGAATAGGACTTATATAATAAATACATGGAAATGTTTTTATAAATGATAAAGATATGGAATCTCTAAAGATAAATATACATTTTATTATCTTTTATGTTAAGCTTGTATTAGATGACACTTTGGATAAATTGGCATTTTACTGACTGTGGATATAATTATGCTAATAAGTCTTTTTCAAAATGTAGACTGGGTGATTTTGGTTGGCTGGAGTCAAGAGTTGTGGATTTGTATGTGTATGCATCAGTTCCTTTTAGTTGTTATCCTTCATTCTGCTGAATTTCACATAATATACATAATGATATTTTATTTTGATGACAATCTTATTTTTATTTCATTTCTTCTAGAACTTGAAGATTTATTTTTTTTAGTTTGGCTGAGAAGTATTTTGACAAGAGATTCTGATTTTCAGTCATCACTACTGTACTTTATGAAAAGTAGTGAGACACATCTTGGACAGGCAGATGAGTGTGGTTTGTCAGTCACAATAAACTCATTAAAAATTAAAACAGCAAAATGGGGAAGATGCTGTTTGGTAGCATTCTGAAGATGACTACATAATTATATGTTCCTACTAAAATGAGTCAGCAAAAGGAGAGAAATGGTAGTAACAGTGTTATAAATGTGAAAATTTGTAATGAAAAAAAGTGAAAAGAAAACAGTCTACATTCTGGTTATGAATCCACAGCTCTATGTCCATCAAGTATACATGTATACAGACTGTGTGTGTGTGTGTGTGTGTGTGTGTGTGTGTGTGTGTGTGTGTGTGTGTGTGTGTGTGTGTGTGTGTGTGTGTGTGTGTGTGCATGTGGCGTGTGTGTGTGTGTGTGTGTGTGTGTGTGTGTGTGTGTGTGTGTGTGTGTGTGCATACCTCTCTCTCTCTCTCTCTTGCTCTTTATATATATATATATATATATATATATATATATATATATATATATATATATATATATATATATATATATATATCATCATCATCCCCTTTTTCCCATTTACATGGGGTCGGGGTATCGTATTAACTGTCACCAACTCTCTCAATTCAGTGCCACTCTCCTGCCTTCTTCAACACTCATGCCTGACTGTCGCAGATCTTCTTTCACACAATCCATCCACCTCTTTGCTGGATGCCCTCGCTTCCTCTTACCTTCTTCCTGTCTGTCCCAAATCTCCCTCACCAGATTGTCTTCTGCTTTTCTACACATGTGCCCATACCATCGTAACCTGTTTTCTTTGATTTTGATCTTTTCTGCAATTGGAGCTACTTTGGCTTCTGCTCTTATGTCCTCATTTCTTCGCCTGTCCCGCAGTGTGCATCCTACCACCTTTCTCAGGTACTTAATTTCCATCACCTCTAGCTTCTTCAACTCTTCTGCCTTTACTGCCCAGGTTTCTGTACCATACAGTAGTACTGGTCGCACCACTGTCTTGTACACTTTACTTTTCAGCTTCTTTGGCATTCTTCTGTCATATACTACACCTGATACTCTATGCCAGTTGGCTGCAGCCTCTCTGATTCTAGCTTTGACCTCTTCATTCAGAGTACCCTTCTCCTCAACCACCCCTCCCAGATACTTGAAGCTGTTTACCTGTTCCACTATCTTCCCATCTATCTCTATTCTCAGCCTCTTCTGATTTCCCCAATCTGCTGCCATTACCACTGTCTTATCTGTGCTTAGTTTCATCCCATGTTCCTTCAGATTTGCATTCCATTCTCCTATCCTTTGCTGAAGTTCTTACAGCAGCTTTGTTGCTCTGACCCATCCAACCTGTTTGCTGATGTAGTCCATTACCAGTATGAACAGCAGTGGGCTCAGAGCTGAACCCTGGTGTACACCCACTTCCACTGGGAACCCCTCAGTGAGGCCAAACACTGTTCGTACTTGAGTCACTGGGTCCTTGTACATAGCCTGTACTAATTCTACCAATGTTTCTGGGACTTCAAACCACCACAGTACTGCCCAGATCAGCTTTCTTGGAACCTTGTCATATGCTTTCTCCAAGTCTAAGAAAGCCCAGTTTGACTCTCTCCTCTTCTCTAGTTTCTTCTCAAGTATCTGTCTCAATGCAAACATTGGGTCAATTGTGCTGCATCCTGATCTGAATCTGAACTTTTCATCTCCCATCTTACATTCTACTATTCTGCATATCCATTTATCAATCACCCTCTCCAGAACTTTCATGCAATGTGGTAGGAGTTTGATGCCTCTGTACTGTCTACAGTTGTGGATGTCCCCTTTGTTCTTGTACACTAGCATGAGTATGCTTATTCTCCAGTCATCTGGAATACACATTTCTCTCCACACTGCAATTATATATATATATATATATATATATATATATATATATATATATATATATATATATATATATATATATATATATATATATATATATATATATATATATATATATATATATATATATATATATATTTGTTTATAATATTTACAGAGAGATAATGAAAGATAGAAAAACCTGTGTGCATCTATGTAAATATACGTGACACCTTATTTATATGTCAACGCTCAAAACATTGAGTGCCGACAAACAGAACCCCCCCCAAAAAAAAAATCAGGAAAAGATCAAATCTTGAAGACTTCTTTTCTACTTTAAACTTCCTTCTTGCATGTGAACAAGACCCCCCATACCCTCGTTGTTGGGGGAAAGCCCCCACACCCACTGAATGTATATATACCAACTTATCACCATACCTTGGAAAAAAGGGAATATTCCAAACAGTTGCCATCCCAGACTTGCTATATGTAAGTCTGTTTTTCAACCTTTGACTCTCAGTATTTTGAGAGTCTCTCCAGCGGTACTGACTCTTCAAATGGTTGCCAGTATATGCTCATGCATATGCATAGGCATATGCATATGTGTGTCTGTGTTTAACAGGTTTGACAATCAAAGTACAAAGGAGCAGAGCTGTGCCCCTCAAACCCAATCCACTGTATCATGTCAGATGTTTTTCATTTCCTTTTGTGACCCAGCTATGAATCACAATGCATATATATATATATATATATATATATATATATATATATATATATATATATATATATATATATATTAAATCACACCCTTATAAACTGGGGGGGTGTTGGAGAACATTATCACCTAAATAATAAACTACAAGTTTCAAAATTCAATGTACTTCTTAAACAATTGCACTTTGCCTTGGCAGTTATTGGACTCACACTTCTGAAAGGGAGTCCGTCAGATATGATTACAGCAATAATTATAGTTTGTTCCAAAAAAAAAAGTACAGTTACAATGAATTAAAAGTTAATAATAATAATAATAATAATAATAATTTTTGGTACTCTATCAGCAATGTAGTATAATTTGAATGTTTAGAATTTTCTCTGGGGGAATTTTTTTTCAGCTGAGACCCGCTGTCAGATGTGCAAATGAACTGCATTTGTGTCAACAGACCAGCTGAGAGTATGTTTTACTGTGTATAGATGAAAGACAGCTGCAACAAAACCATTATCTTCAATCCTAGCTCATAGGATATTAAATTGAAACAGCAAAATTTATACATTCAGGATTCATGAATGCTTTTCTGTAGATCGGCAGATTACAGTCGTAGTGATTCAGAATAAAACAGAATACTTATAACACAGTACTGCACCATAAAAGTAGAATTACCCCAAGTTTTAAACATGATTATTGATTGTAAATTTACATTCTGGGAATTTTATTTATTTTTTTATTTATTTATCATTTGTTGACCGGGAATGTCCGACTAGGTTCCACAGAGCCTGTTTTCAGATGCATGAATTTGGACTGTGGGAGGAAACCCACGCCAGCACAGGGAGAACATGCAAACTCCAGACAGAAGGCACCCCAGGAACCTCTTGCTGTGAGGTGACAACGTTAACCACTGTGCCGCCCGATTACAATGTAAGATGCTAGGGTAAGAGTTATACTTTTTTACTTTAACACATTTTTGTCATAGTGCCATTGCAATCCACATCAATTATTAGATAAGAATGAATAAAGTTATACCAAATTTCAATCTGGAAAATCTATGGGAACTGTACTTAACATGCCATGCTTTAATCCTTCAATTACAACAGCATGATATTAAAACAATATTGAAAAAAAACAAATAAAGATTCAAGTAGGAATTGTATACATTTTTTTCTATAATATTAATGCTTATTTCTTGTTTTCAGTTCTTTCAGATTTAACACCCCCTTCCGGTAAGTACCTATATATCTTATTTCACAATGCCTTATTTTAATAACATCCACAGCGATTTTTTTTTTTTTTTTTTTTGGATTACAGAAAAAAAAATTACCATATTTCATTCATGCAAAATGGTAACAGAAATAACTATATAAAACATATCTATGTGTTGCAACTGCTTCCAGTTACATTTGGAGTCACATGTCTAAATACTTGAATGAAAGACATAATTCAAGTCTCAAGATTCAACATTGTTGCTTCATTACCCCACATTAGGTCTTCTAGAGTCATTATTTGTACTTGTTCCTCCTAGGAGTTGAGCCATAACCCAGCAGTATAAGGGAACTGTATTGGCTTCTAATTTCTGTCACATGCACATGATTGTTCTATTTATGAGCTATTTATGCATTTTGATATAGAGACTTCTCTTCCATATTTTAAGTTCTGGGGTCTGTCTTGGTAAAAATACTACAGTGTATAATTATTGCTCAGCTACAGTATAGACATTATTCTTCCATGAGCTGAATAAAACAGTAACATTGGCCTAAGAATGGGGCTAAGTATTCTTGTAAAGCATAATTTTATTTAAAGAGAAACAATTATTTTTTTAGATATTTTACCAGTATTCGCTGTGACAAACTGGCAAGTACCAGGCATGATGGCTGAACCAACTTTAGGTGATAAGACACAAATTAACATTTGAAACTCATCCAACTCATTTTAAACTAAATATGTATCTGAGCTTGGACAATCAGTACCAAATGAATTAATCCAAAAGATAATATATAGACAATGCCACAGTTCTTATATTTCTTACCTTGGAGTTAGAATTCAAATTGCTCTTTTCGGGGAATCCTCTGCAGTTCTTATAACTCAATCCTTTATTCCAATATTGGGATCAATATAAATATATTACTGATCTTCACCACCTCCAGACATATTTCACTGAATCAAGGTACAATCCAGTCTCTCTCCATTTTCAATATGTTGATTTTTTTTTATTTTAGTCAGGATAAAAAAAATCACCAGAATGGTGAGTGTAGTGTTTTTAACAACAGTGGGTTAAAAATGAGATATTCAAAATTATAAAGGTAAGGTTCACAAAATTAAATGAGTCATTTGTATGTGACTTTTAAAGTATTGTTAAGCATAGGTTAATTAATTTTATTTGTTTAGAATAGTAGGTGGGGTATTATCACAAGTGTATGTTTTAATTGTGTGTCTTGTGACCTAAAGTTGGCTTTATATAATTGAGTGAAATTATTTGTTTTTTTTCTGAAGATGTCATATAAAATAACAGCTGGGACCTAAGTGCTTAATAAACCTTTTACATTGGCTCCAGTAGTGTATTTGTACCTGTATTTGGAACTGTCTCTTTTATCTTTTAGACTACTTGTTTTTATTGTATTTGAACTGGTTATTCAAGACCAGAACAATGGTGGAAAGAATGTTACTCCTTACCATACCATTGAGCTCAGGTAGTTTCAGAGATAGTATCTTTAGACAAGTGAGAGCATGGGGCAGTGCCCCATTTTCCACTCTGCAAAAATGTTGTTTGGTCTTTTTTTTTTTTTGTATTCAGTAATGTGCAATGTCACCTATATGTTTTCAATGGATTTTGTTTCATGAAATGAAGTAGTATGATTATCCTATATCTATAATGGGAGCCACTAAATGCACATGGGCCCTCAAGATATAGGCACTACAATTTCTGACACAACCACTATTGTCCCATAGGCCTAAAGTTATACAAAATGTTGACAAGGCAATTGTTATCACTTAATGTCATAGTTGCACTCCATTTGTGCCTTTAGTCATGCTCACTTAAGTGCCAGGACAATACAACATAAAACTAGTCTTGCAGCATTTCTAAGCACCACTAACTCAAACAATTAAACAAACAATCACCACAAAAGCCCTAAACACATAATGACTGGAGGAATGGGACTACAAAGATAGAAATTAAGTCTAACAATAAATGTTAATGTAAGTTGTCATATAACTGTATGGTATAATGTTCTTTATCTCTGGAACTATAACATGTGAGTAGACTGACAAATTTTGTGGCTAGATAAAAGCATGTACAGTGACAAAACTAATGGATCACAAATAAATTTCTCATCTTTCTTCCATATAAATTTAAACATCCTACTATATTACTCTTGATTCAAAATGTTTACAAAATACTTGCTTTGCCAATCCCTTAATTTCTAGTGCATTTCATAACTTACAACGTATGGACCTGATACTGAATCGACATTTGCTTTCTTAAGTATTTCATCCAATTTGTTAATAGTCATTTCTTTTTCAAATTCTTCCTTAACTTGTTCTGGATTTATTTTTACTTTCATTTATTATTTTGTCTCTTTTTACTCTATTTTCCAAATACTGTACTGCAATAACCATAGTTTGCTCCTGTGTTTGTTCTACTTTTCTTTCAACATTTTTCATTTGTCTTCAATATGCTAATATCTTCCTTTTCTATTTTACCCAAATATGCAGATAGTTCCCCCTTCTCTGTTGTAAATAATATCTCTGCCTAAACAATGATGCCTATTTTTTCTTGATTTCTTTTATATATTTCTTTTTTCCATATAATAATACTCGCTTGTACTGTTGGCTAAATTCTGCAACACATTTCTATACATTTTCCCATACAACATTTATCTTCCTTTGTTGCTTCATCATACCATTAAAAACACTTTTTATACTTTTTTTTAAATTCATTCCACCATTCAGACCATTTTGCATAGACGTGTTTCATGGTTATATTATCCTTCCATAACCGCAATACTTCCTTCTCTTGTCTTTCATCCTATAATTTCTCTTTTAAGCTTTTGATTCCCTTTGCTGTTTTAATATTATCCCTTTATCCCTTCACCTCTATTCATACTACAAAATGGTCTAAAAAACCCATGACAACTTTATCACCATCTGCTTCCCCCAAGATTTCCATTAATACAAAATAATCAATTTCCAATCCAAGTGACCCTTCTATAAGCCCACCGACTTTTGTTTCACAGAGCTAATTAACCACATTGTTTCACTTTTTGTATTTTTTACATCTTTCCCTTTCTTTTTATATTCTCTCCTGAGGTCACAATTAAAATGCCCTGTATTTATAATTTTCATGTTAACCACCTCATTGTGTAAACTTTGATTAAACAGATTCTTTCTTTCCTTGCTAGTTGTATATGCATATAATGTTATTCTTGTGTATGTCCTCTCCACCTCATATCTACCACAGTCACATTACATTACATCTAGTATTTTCACTGCTTTTTACACCACACAACCACTCTAGAACAATGTTCACTTCCAGAATTTTTCTATTTGCAGTCTTTCTTCACTTCTTTAGAATCTTACATCCTCTAACAAAATAACATCCACATTACATTTAGCATGCATACTCATACCACTATCATTCTTATAGTGTTAATTGTTCTGTTCACAATTTACTGAAAGTACTCTAAATTTGTTGATTTTCCTTCTTTTTAAGTTTCAGAGAAATATTTCTAAATTTTCATTTTGATATTTTTCAGATAATATTTTTAAATTTTTATTTTTATTTTTTACACTTTTCCAATGTGAATATGTTTTGCTGGGTTTATTAGCACATAATTCTCAATCCTCAGAATCAGATTTTTCACTGGCTAAAATTTCAAAAGAATTATTAGCATCAATCCCTTCCCCTGACCTTTCTTCCTGCATGCACTATCTCTCTCTTTTTATTTTCCCCACCATATTTTTTTGTCTTCTACAGTTCTTATTCAACAAGATCACCCTCTCCTCCAGCCTATTCTTGTTCTTCTTCATACAGGCTTTCTTCCCTTACCCCTTCTTTATCATTATTTACTGTTTGCTCTTGACAATACATCCAAAGGTGCTCTATCTCTCTCTCTCTCTCTCTCTCTCTCTCTCTCTGTTTTTTTTATTAAACCCAGTTTCTCCCCACACTGGTTACATTGTATCTTGGCACAATCATTAATTAAATAAGAAAAGTCCCAACAAAAAGCATAGTTTGCGTTGGCCAGCATATCTTAATATCTTTCTTTGACAGGCCATAAAAATAACACTTGGCAAGTGTTTAACTAAGTTGTTTCCGCATTTCAAAACAGCTTCCAACCTTTACCCTCCATTCCATAAGTTTTTCTCATCTCTAACTTTCATAATATCATCAACAGTTTCACACACACCCAGCCCATATTTTTAAACATCATCTTCTTCCAGTTCATCAGTTCTAAACTGCAAAGTAATGACATTTTATTTATTCCATATATAAAATGTCCTCTTTTTGTTACACAGTTCCAGTAGTGTCATCATCAGTCCACCAGAACTTTCCTGAGATTTAAAACCCAGAACAGTTACCAAATTGTCCACTACATAATATTGTCTGTTACAGTGTCCTTTCTTATTTTCAGGGTTGGTCTTCTTTTCTCTTTAAATACAGTTTGACTTACAGTTTGTTGCTGTTCTCCTTTTTTGCCTGCTGTCACTGCTGCATATGTTTTAGTTATTGCATTATTTGCTGACTATTTTACTTTCTGTCACTGCTGCATATGTTTTAGTTATTGCATTATTTGCTGACTATTTTACTTTCTGTCACTGCTGCATATGTTTTAGTTATTGCATTATTTGCTGACTATTTTACTTTCTGTCACTGCTGCATATGTTTTAGTTATTGCATTATTTGCTGACTATTTTACTTTCTGTCACTGCTGCATATGTTTTAGTTATTGCATTATTTGCTGACTATTTTACTTTCTGTCACTGCTGCATATGTTTTAGTTATTGCATTATTTGCTGACTATTTTACTTTCTGTCACTGCTGCATATGTTTTAGTTATTGCATTATTTGCTGACTATTTTACTTTCTGTCACTGCTGCATATGTTTTAGTTATTGCATTATTTGCTGACTATTTTACTTTCTGTCACTGCTGCATATGTTTTAGTTATTGCATTATTTGCTGACTATTTTACTTTCTGTCACTGCTGCATATGTTTTAGTTATTGCATTATTTGCTGACTATTTTACTTTCTGTCACTGCTGCATATGTTTTAGTTATTGCATTATTTGCTGACTATTTTACTTTCTGTCACTGCTGCATATGTTTTAGTTATTGCATTATTTGCTGACTATTTTACTTTCTGTCACTGCTGCATATGTTTTAGTTATTGCATTATTTGCTGACTATTTTACTTTCTGTCACTGCTGCATATGTTTTAGTTATTGCATTATTTGCTGACTATTTTACTTTCTGTCACTGCTGCATATGTTTTAGTTATTGCATTATTTGCTGACTATTTTACTTTCTGTCACTGCTGCATATGTTTTAGTTATTGCATTATTTGCTGACTATTTTACTTTCTGTCACTGCTGCATATGTTTTAGTTATTGCATTATTTGCTGACTATTTTACTTTCTGTCACTGCTGCATATGTTTTAGTTATTGCATTATTTGCTGACTATTTTACTTTCTGTCACTGCTGCATATGTTTTAGTTATTGCATTATTTGCTGACTATTTTACTTTCTGTCACTGCTGCATATGTTTTAGTTATTGCATTATTTGCTGACTATTTTACTTTCTGTCACTGCTGCATATGTTTTAGTTATTGCATTATTTGCTGACTATTTTACTTTCTGTCACTGCTGCATATGTTTTAGTTATTGCATTATTTGCTGACTATTTTACTTTCTGTCACTGCTGCATATGTTTTAGTTATTGCATTATTTGCTGACTATTTTACTTTCTGTCACTGCTGCATATGTTTTAGTTATTGCATTATTTGCTGACTATTTTACTTTCTGTCACTGCTGCATATGTTTTAGTTATTGCATTATTTGCTGACTATTTTACTTTCTGTCACTGCTGCATATGTTTTAGTTATTGCATTATTTGCTGACTATTTTACTTTCTGTCACTGCTGCATATGTTTTAGTTATTGCATTATTTGCTGACTATTTTACTTTCTGTCACTGCTGCATATGTTTTAGTTATTGCATTATTTGCTGACTATTTTACTTTCTGTCACTGCTGCATATGTTTTAGTTATTGCATTATTTGCTGACTATTTTACTTTCTGTCACTGCTGCATATGTTTTAGTTATTGCATTATTTGCTGACTATTTTACTTTCTGTCACTGCTGCATATGTTTTAGTTATTGCATTATTTGCTGACTATTTTACTTTCTGTCACTGCTGCATATGTTTTAACTGCTACATTTTCTGTTGTCATATCTCCTGGTTCATTCGTCACATTAACATCCATCCTCAGCACTTCTGAAAAAGTTATTTACCAACTAACCCCATGAAACAGCAGAACTGTCACCTGGATCTTCCTGATTGATTACTTTAAACAGAATATAATCTGCAAGCCCTCCCTACACCAGTCTTGTAATCTGCACCACTTCAACAGACTCAATTACTTCCTTCTCTGTGAAGCAGCTAAATTCTGTTCATTTATACCATTCACCACACAGGAATCTTTGTTACATTCTGAAGCTCCATGTCAAACATATTTTTTCCAGATTCTCACTTTCCACCTTCAAACTCTCCATACTTTTTCTCTCCTCCTGTATGCTGCTGCTTCCCTTAGGCCTCTTTTTTGTTGGTGTAGGAGACATCCTGTATCACATAGCAGATCCAAAGAGTAGGGGAAGTTTCCAGATGCCGTAGTCAAATTTCCCCATCTTGGGTCACCCCCTGAAAAGAGGGCATTAGCCAAGTGGGACTAACACAGTCAAAAAAGAATAAAGAAATTAATTCATATGTAAATAAATAAACATGCAAGCATGTGATCTAAATGTTTGTGTGTGTGTGTGTCTGGTGTGTGTGTGTTTGTGTGTGTGTGTGTGTGTGTGTGTGTGTGTGTGTGTGTGTGTGTGTGTGTGTGTGTGTGTGTGTATACCTCTCTCTATCTGTCTGTATATATATATTTATAATATTTTACAGTGAGATAGTGAAAGATAGATAGAGAAATCTGTGTGTGTCTATGTAAATATACGTGACACCTTATTTATTTGTCAACACTCGAAATATTGAGTGCCAACAGTCAGAACCCCCCCCCAAAAAAAACAGGAAAAGAACAAATCATGAAGACTTCTTTTTGCCTTTAAACTTCCTTCTTGCATGTGAACAAGACCTCCCCTGTACCCCCCATTGTTTGGGGCAAGCCCCCCCACACCCACTGAATTTATATATACCAACTTATCACCATACCTTGGAAAAAAATGGAATATTCCGAACAGTTACCATCCCATATTTGCTATATGCAAGTCCATTTTTCAGCCTTTGAGTCTCAATATTTTGAAAGTCTCTGTAGTGGTACTGACTCTTCAAATGGTTGCCAATATATGCTCATGCATATGCATAGCCATATGCATATGTATGTCTGTGTTTAACAGATTTGGCAATCAAAGTACTAAGGAGCAGAGCTGTCCCCCTCAATACCAATCCACTGTATCATGTCAGATGTTTTTCATTTCCTTTTGTGACACGGCTATGAATCACAATGCCTATATATATATATATATATATATATATATATATATATTAAAGCACACCTTTATAAACTGGGGGGTGTTGGCTAAATAATAACATAAATCAAACTACAAGTTTCAAAATTCAATGTACTTCTTAAGCAATTACACTTTGCCTTCGCAGTTATTGGACTCACACTTCTGAAAGGGAGTCAGTCAGATATTATGGTTACAGCAATAATTATAGTTTGTTCCAAAAAAACAAAATGCAGTTACAATGAATTAAAAGTTAATAATAATAATAATAATAATAATAGTAATAATTGTTGGTACTCTATCAGCAATGTAGTATAATTAGAATGTTTAGACTTTTCTCTGTGGGCATTTTTTTTCAGCTGAGACCCGCTGTCAGATTTGTGCAAATGAACTGCATTTGTGTCAACAGACTAGCTGAGAGTATATTTTGCTGTGTATAGAAGAAAGACAGCTGCAACAAAACCATTATCTTCAATCCTAGCTCATAGGATATTAAATTCAAACAGCAAAATTTATACATTCGAGATTCATGCATGCTTTTCTGTAGATCGGCAGATTACATTCGTAATGATTCAGAATAAAACAGAATAGTTATAACACAGTACTGCACCATAAACGTAGAATTACCCCAAGTTTTAAACATGATTATTGATTGTAAATTTACATTCTGGGAATGTAAGATGCTAGGGTAAGAGTTATACTTTTTTACTTTAACACATTTTTGTCATAGTGCCATTGCAATCCACATCAATTATTAGATAAGAATGGATAAAGTTATACCAAATTTCGATCTGGAAAATCTACGGGAACTGTACTTAACATGCCATGCTTTAATCCTTCAATTACTACAGCATGATATTAAAACAATACTAAAAAAAACAAATAAAGATTCAAGTAGGAATTGTATGCATTTTTTCTACAATATTAATGCTTATTTCTTGTTTTCAAATCTTTCAGATTCAGCACCCTCTTCCGGTAAGTACCTATATATCTTATTTCATAACGCCTTATTTTAATAACATACACAGTTATTTTTTTTTTTGGATTATAGAAAAAATAAATTACCATATTTCATTCATGCAAAATGGTAACAGAAATAACTATATAAAACATATCTATGTGTTGCAACTGCTTCCAGTTATATTTTGAGTCACATGTCTAAATACTTGAATGAAAGATGCAATTCAAGTCTCAGGAATCAACATTGTTGCTTCATTACCCCACATTAGGTCTTCTAGAGTCATTATTTGTATTTGTTCCTCCTAGGAGTTAAGTCATAACCCAGCAGTATAAGGGAACTGTATTGGCTTCTAATTTCTGTTACATGCACATGATTGGTTCTATTTATGAGCTATTTATGCATTTTGATATAGAGACTTTTCTTTCATATTTTAAGTTCTGGGGTCTGTCTTTGTAAAACTACTACAGTTTATAATTATTGCTCAGCTACAGTATAGACATTATTCTTCCATGAGCTGAATAAAACAGTAACACTGGCCTAAGAATGGGGCTAAGTATTCTTGTAAAGCATAATTTTATTTAAAGAGAAACAATTTTTTTAGATGTTTTAACAGTATTCACTAAGACAAATTGACAAGTACCAGGCATGATGGTTGAACCAACTTTAGGTGATAAGACACAAATTAACATCTGGAACTCATCCAACTCTTTTTAAACTAAATATGTATCTGAGCTTGGACAATCAGTACCAAATGCATTAATCCAAAATATATTATATAGACAATGCCACAGTTCTTATACTTCTTACCTTGGAGTTAGTATTCAAATCACTCTTCTTGGGGAATCCTCTGCAGTTCTAATAACTCAATCCATTATTCCAATATTGGGATCGATATAAATATATTATTGATCTTCACCACCTCCAGACATATTTCACTGAATCAGGGTACAATCCAGTCTCTCTCCATTTTCAATATGTTGATTTTTTTTTTTATTTTACTCAGGATAAAAAAATCACCAGAATGGTGAGTGTAGTGTTTTCACCAACAGTGGGTTAAAAATGAGATATAATTCAAAATTATAAAAGTAAGGTTTAAAAAATTTAATGAGTCTTCATTTGTCTGTGATTTTAAAGTATTGTTAAGCATAGATTAATTAATTTTATTTGTTTAGAATAGTAGGTGGGGTATTATCACAAGTGTATGTTTTAATTGTGTGTCTTGTGACCTAACGTTGGCTTTATATAATTGAGAGAAATGGTTTATTTTTTTCTGAAGAGGTCATATAAAAGAACAGATGGGACACAAGTGCTTAATAAATCTTTTACATTGGCTCCAGTAGTGTATTTGTACCTGTATCTGAAACTGCCTATGTTATCTTTTGGACGACTTGTTTTTATTGTATTTGGAACTGGTTATTCTTACAGTGTTAATTATTCTGTTCACAATTTACTGAAAGTACTCTACATTTGTTGATTTTCCTTTTTTTTAAGTTTCAGAGAAATATTTCTAAATTTTCATTTTGATATTTTTCAGATAATATTTTTAAATTTTCATTTTGATTTTTTACACTTTGCCAATGTGAATATGTTTTGCTGGGTTTATGAGCATATGGTGCCACACGGTGGCCTAATGGTTAAGGTGTTTGCCTTACAAACACAAGGTGCAGGGTTTGAAGCAAACAAGCAATAATTGGCTAGGCTTAAAATGGCTCGCAAGGATAATTAGCTTAGTACTAACCTATGAACATAATCATCAGAATCAGATTTTTCACTGGCTAAAATTTCAAAAATATATTACCATCAATCCCTTCCGCTGACCTTTCTTCCTGCATGCACTATCTCTCTCTTTTTATTTTCCCCACCATATTTTTTCGTCTTCTACAGTTCTTATTCAACAAGATCACCCTCTCCTCCAGCCTATTCTTGTTCTTCTTCATGCAGGTTTTCTTCCCTTTCCCCTTCTTTATCATTATTTACTGTTTGCTCTTGACAATACATCCAAAGGTGCTCTCTCTCTCTTTCTCTTTGCCTCTCTCTCTCTGTTTTTTTATTAAACCCAGTTTCTCCCCACACTGGTTACATTGTATCTTGGCACAATCATTAATTAAATGAGAAAAGTCCCCACAAAAAACATAGTTTGCGTTGGCCAGCATATCTTAATATCTTTCTTTGACAGGCCATAAAAATAACACTTGGCAAGTGTTTCACTAAGTTGTTTCCGCATTTCAAAACAGCTTCCAACCTTCACACTCCATTCCATAAGTTTTTCTCATCTCTAACTTTCATAATATCATCAACAGTTTCACACACACCCAGCCCACATTTTTAAACATCATCTTCTTCCAGTTCATCAGTTCTAAACTGCAATGTAATGACATTTTATTTATTCAGTGGATAAATGCCCTCTTTTTGTTACACAATTCCAGTAGTGTCATCATCAGTCCACCAGAACTTTCTTGAGATTTAAAACCCAGAACAGTTACCAAATTGTCCACTACATAATATTGTGTATTACAGTGTCCTTTCTTATTTTCAGGGTTGGTCTTCTTTTCTCTTTAAATACAGTTTGACTTACAGTTTTTTGCTGTTCTCCTTTTTTGCCTGCTGTCACTGCTGCATATGTTTTAGTTATTGCATTATTTGCTGACTATTTTACTTTCTGTCACTGCTGCATATGTTTTAGTTATTGCATTATTTGCTGACTATTTTACTTTCTGTCACTGCTGCATATGTTTTAGTTATTGCATTATTTGCTGACTATTTTACTTTCTGTCACTGCTGCATATGTTTTAGTTATTGCATTATTTGCTGACTATTTTACTTTCTGTCACTGCTGCATATGTTTTAGTTATTGCATTATTTGCTGACTATTTTACTTTCTGTCACTGCTGCATATGTTTTAGTTATTGCATTATTTGCTGACTATTTTACTTTCTGTCACTGCTGCATATGTTTTAGTTATTGCATTATTTGCTGACTATTTTACTTTCTGTCACTGCTGCATATGTTTTAGTTATTGCATTATTTGCTGACTATTTTACTTTCTGTCACTGCTGCATATGTTTTAGTTATTGCATTATTTGCTGACTATTTTACTTTCTGTCACTGCTGCATATGTTTTAGTTATTGCATTATTTGCTGACTATTTTACTTTCTGTCACTGCTGCATATGTTTTAGTTATTGCATTATTTGCTGACTATTTTACTTTCTGTCACTGCTGCATATGTTTTAGTTATTGCATTATTTGCTGACTATTTTACTTTCTGTCACTGCTGCATATGTTTTAGTTATTGCATTATTTGCTGACTATTTTACTTTCTGTCACTGCTGCATATGTTTTAGTTATTGCATTATTTGCTGACTATTTTACTTTCTGTCACTGCTGCATATGTTTTAGTTATTGCATTATTTGCTGACTATTTTACTTTCTGTCACTGCTGCATATGTTTTAACTGCTACATTTTCTGTTGTCATATCTCTTGGTTCCTTCGTCACATTAACATCCATCCTCAGCACTTCTGAAAAAGTTATTTACCAACTAACCCCATGAAACAGCAGAACTGTCACCTGGATCTTCCTGCTTGATTACTTTAAACAGAACATAATCTGCAAGCCCTCCCTACACCAGTCTTGTAATCTGCACCACTTCAACAGACTCAGTTGCTTCCTTTTCCATGAAGCAGCTAAATGCTGCTCATTTAAACCATTCACCACACAGGAATCTTTGTTACATTCTGAAGCTCCATGTCAAACATATTTTTTCCAGATTCTCACTTTCCACCTTCAAACTCTCCATACTTTTTCTCTCCTCCCCCATGCTGCTTCTTCCCATAGGCCTCTTTTTTGTTGGTGTAGGAGACATCCTGTATCACATAGCAGATCCAAAGAGTAGAGGAAGATTCCAGATGCCCTGGTCAAAATTTCCACTTGTAGTAGAGACACCATCTTTGGACACCCCTGAAAATAGGGCATTAGCCAAGTGGGACTAACACAGTCAAAAAAGAATAAAGAAATTAATTAATATGTAAATAAATAAACATGCAAACATGTGATCTAAATGTGTGTGTGTGTGTGTGTGTGTGTGTGTGTGTGTGTGTGTGTGTGTGTGTGTGTGTGTGTGTGTGTGTGTGTGTGTGTGTGTGTGTGTGTGTGTGTGTGTGTGTGTGTGTGTATGTGTGTATAGATATATATAGATGTACCTTCATTTATCGAATTTACACTTCACCGGATGTGAATTTGTTGAGACCACTATCCCAAAAATCCACTTCTCTGAAAGTACACTTTACTGAGAATATTTTTATTGCAATCTAAGCTACATAAGTGTTGCTGCCTTAGAAGTATAAATGTAAGGTACTTTTGAACTCAGCCGTACACCAACTTTCAACATGGCGAATGTGATGTGCGGCTCACCTGATATTATTTAATGCAACAGAAAAAATGCAAAGAGGAAGAGACATTGTTTTAATGTTTACCACTGTGCAAAATCTATCTGATTTAAGTAAAGTAGGCATTTGGTTAATGGATGGAACATATATTACAAGAGAAAGAGTTGGCAGACAATTATACACTATACATGCTTTGGTGAAATAAGGAGTGTATAGTCAATTTGTACCTTTAATGTATTGTTTAATGAGTAAAAAGTCATTAAAATCGTACAACTTTATGTGGCATTGTTTGATTGATTTGTTAAGTACCAATGGTTTTGCTTGTAATGCCAGCTACATTTTGTGTGATTTTGAAATAGCAGCAGTAAAAGGTATATAATTGAATGTGAATGGTGCTATTTGCAAAGGATGCTTTTGTTACTTCAGACAAAATTTGTGGAGAAAGGTGCAAGCCCTCGGTCTAGCTGTTTTTTTATAATTCCTCCATAAGTTTTCAATTGTCAGTGAAAAAAACCTGCAGTGTTAGCATTTTTAGAAGAATGAGGGGTGATTCCTACATTTCAAATCTTACATGAAAGTTTCCTGTGGAAGGGAAGGAACTGCTGAAGTATTTTACAGAATGGTATGTTTTGAATAAACTGAGAACATTCACTACACGCTCTACATCTTCTGTATGATTTCCACCTTTGATCCCCATATAATTTTGGAATTTATCTTTATTGCATGAGGTATGCCTTCCTAGGACTCAGAATTCAGTAGAGGCTTGGTACAGGAGGTTTAAGTGTTTAACAGGGAAATATGTCACAGACCTATATACTGTAATGTCAGCAATTGTCCTGGAACAGAATTGTGTTGTTAAAATATGATTGAGGATGTGTGCCACTTGTCCTCCATCTCCTAAGAAATAGAAATTAATTAAACAGCAAAAGCAATTTCAATTTATTTTTGAACATAAAACATAAATAAACCTGTATAGAATATGTTAGAGCTATTGCAATTTTATTGAAGATGTGAACACCAAGTTTGTCAGAAATGTTTATTACTATTTCACTTTCACTTATCATGTTTGGATGGCATTTGGGAGAGGGACTTTGTATTCCACTATCATGTATTACTTTTAGAGAGTGGTATATCACATCTGCAAAGTTTATTTTCCATATTTTGAGTCTCAGTCAAGTGTACTTTTGGAGAACTGGATTTTCGGCATAATGGTCTCGAGGAATTCACATTTGGTGAAGTGTAAATTCGATAAATAAAGGTAGACCCATATATATATATATATATATATATATATATATATATATATATATATATATATTTTTTTTTTAATTTAATTACCGGGTTGGTCTGACTGGGCACTCAGGTACCCGTTTTCAGCAGAGACCCGGGAAGAAAAGCTCCACGTACATGACAATCATAAAAATACAAAAGCTCCACTTACATGATAAAAATACAAAAGTCAGAGATGAGAACAAATCAATAGAGTAAACAATACAAAAAGCAATATACATACATATATATATATATATATATATATATACACACACACACACACACACACACACACACACACACACACACACACACACACACACACACACACACACAGACACACACACAAACACACACAAAACACATTGAAACACAGACAAGTCTTCCTTAATCTCAGCTGCTCCTGATTGAACAGAACATCAGTTATTGTGCAAATTATAATCTCATTTCACCTGACAATGAATGTAGTCAGTCCATAATGCCAGAAAATTCATTTTCTACATTTGCAGCTCCCTGCTGCAAGATTTCTTGCCCTATTAACTTTTTCAATGAGGTTAGGGAGTATTTTAAAAGTGTCTCAATTGTCTACTGCCTACTGTATTACAGCCAGTGCTCATTAGTCTAGGGGGTGTTTAGAGAGATGGAAGCTCCCCAACCTCACACACACACACACACACACACACACACACACACACACACACACACACACACACACACACACACACACACACACAACTGAGACCACATATACATCAACATATACTCACATATGCAGCCACACACCTACACATATGCACACAACCCTACCATTATCTGTCCACAAAACTCTCTGGCATTTACCGTTACTGTGATCCTTCCCATTGAAACTAATGTGTAAACATGAACATTTGACTGTGTGAATTAACATAGGTAGTGGTGATGAATTATGCAGTTGAATAGCTCTTTCTCTTTTTATCAATGTCCATTAGATGTATTTGCTTCTGCAACCAGTGATGGTTATAATAAACCATGGCCATGGTTTCACTACTATGAAAAATAAAGAATCAGCTAGGTAACAATATATGGGGTATCACAACTGAATATTCATTGGCTACCATTTTATCCATTGAATGGATAACAGTAAAAGTAATGATGTGTGGATTTTCAAATGTAGTGACTTCATACTGTGATTACTATCATGGCATTAAAAGCATTAAATTGCTTCTGGAGTTGAAATGAAGTATAACTGACCTTTTAACAATACTACTAAATGAATGTATTTGAAACATGAGACATTTTATAGAAACAATCTACGACTTCAGTCATTCCGTTGTGAGTCATTTTGCTCAATTTACTTATCATAACTTGTTTTATTCTGTTTGGTGTTTGGTCCCCATCACTCCTTTTCCTGCAGAGGGGCCTAAATATTTATGGATCATCTCTGAGACTTTAGGACAATGCAACTTTTGGTTAGGTTATCAAAATACACTTTATTACATGTTGTTGTCAATATTTACTTTTATTTGGTGATATCCTTTTTGTTAATCTGATATGTGATCCCAACTAACTTCATGGTCAGTTATCAGCAAAATCCAGAAGCTATAAGGGCAAACATGAATGGAATATATGTTGACTAGTGTACTAATACTGTTTGAGCTTTCTTTGTCAATGTACATGAATACAAATATTTTTCAGTGTTAAAAATATCTTCCTTTGTGCAAGCTGATGAAGCTGTACTTTATGTTCTAATTTGTTTATGTTTCTTATTTCTAGTTTTCTCAAAACTTTGGATACTGATGGCACTACCACTTCTGCTGATAAAATCCATATAAGGTTGAGAGCATTGCAGCAAAACTTATTGATGAAACATTTATTCTTTTTTTTCCCTCAAAATTAAAATGTATAACACTTGTCATGATTTCATTTTTATACTCTGGTGTTCAGTGTAATCAATTTTAACAATGTGCAATGACAGACGACAAGTATCATAACAACTGAGGAGTATGTGTTGGCGCATGTCAAAATAACATTCTGCTGTTGGTAATATTAAATAGAAACCGCTCATATGTCTGCAACAATAACAAGGAAACAGATTATATGCAGCACATTTGGTTAAGTTGTACAGATTCTGGCAAATAATGCATGTTTTTTTTCCTAAAAATATACCTAGTAGAATAAATATGAAATGCATTACAGCAACAATATTAGATTGCAAGACAATGGACTCACACAGATAACAGACATCATAAAGACAATGCAAAACAGGACCAAATCAAAACAAAGTATGGAATTGTTTACAATGCACAACAAAGACTCATTTGAAAAAAGCAGAAGTAAATCTGTAATGTAATGAAGAATTTAAAATGAAGTAAATCATTTACGACAAAAGGAAGATACATAACCCATCATACTTATTTTGATAATGTATTTTAATAGTTACTTGTTGCAATCAATGCATTAAAGAACATTTGATGATTAACAACATTATTAAATGTGAACCAACAGCTGGGCATGGCCTTCACATTGCAGAACCTGTTGAAACCAAAGTTGATTATATATACTACGTTAACTGTATAATTTATTGCTTTATTCTCTATTAAATAACTTGTTTTCTTTGCAACATTTCTTGCTGTATGTGTTTTTCATGTCATTTTGCAAATCACTCCTAGAACGAAAAAGCTAAGATGCTCAAATGATCATAATTAGATGCAGAAAATAGACCTAAAATAATTTTCATAGCATTGCTTCATATATATTTGCTAGGCATGTGACACAGATTACCACTGAAGAGATTAACCCAATTATCAGATTGTCCAAAAACACTGTCTTATTAAGCAGCTTGCTCAGAATCCAACAATAAGCAAATGGAGGTCGATGGAATAAAACCCCAAACTACAGGAAATATGCTGTTATCAGCTCATTTCTTTAATCCTGTGCATTAACTGCTGGAAAAGATGCTGGGCTTGCATTAGATGTGAACTCAGGGCCATCTGTACCCTAAGTAAGAATCATACCCTTAGAACAACAAGCCATTTTATTAACAATAAACACATATTTAGCCATGCCATAATGATCTCAGAAATTGGAAAGACAGAAAATACAGGTGAACCTTTATGCTGTCAGTTTTTGTACAGAGCAGAGTAGATCATATTACTTCATAAGGAAAGCGTTTTGCATTGTGGGCTTCCTTCATATGTTTGATTTAAAACTAATTTTTATCATTTGCTCATGTATGTAAACTCAGTACATTGTACTCACATTGCTGTATGCTCACTGTGTGTATTGATATGTGGGCTTGAAATGTGTTAAGTATTTAATATGAGGTGGTAGTATCTCATGGAATGAATAAGAAGTATTATGTTTTAAAGGGCTGGCCACTTCTATGTTGTAAAAACCTTGGAATGATATATTAAATTAAGGTTGGGTATAGAATGCTATGTATTCCCACAATAATATATACATGTAATGGACATTAATGTTTATTATTAGTGCATTGCCACTGCACATAACTCACTTACTTCCAGGTACATACATTTAGATCACCCCTATACCTGTTCAAGAATGCAAGAGAAATGCAAGAGGAGCATTTGTGTTTAAAGTGGTTTGTCTTCAAGGGGGTGGGGACTCTAGTGAGCACAGATGAGATAACTACTTAGACTAAAAGCTCCATGAAATCACTCAAGGACTTGAATGAAAACAAATCCCAGCTGTCATGAAGGAGTTCATGGCGACACAGGAATAACAAGTTTATCTTCTATTTAGAAAACTAAAAGATGCACTGTGGGTGTTGACATGATCAAAGCTACAGAGAACCAAAACAACTGGAGCCAACAAACCTTAGACAAAGAGTTCCGAACTTGGAAGATGAGATGACTAGCAAAAATATGACAAACCTAGAATGCAGCTGTAATGGCAGAATTTACAGTTAGATGACATAGAAAACAAATTCTATAGGCAGAATAACCACATTATATGGTTCCTGGGAAGGTTGGAAGAGGGAGAACTGAGAAGTTTCCCATAAACAGTGATATAGTTTCAATCTGGCCATGGAACAAAGACAGTATATGTATACCTTGTGAGCAGAAGACCAGAAGACAGGTTCATAGTTTCATAGGTTCATGGGTTGGTACTAGGCTATCGGCCTTAGGGCCTATACAAAACTATCCATAACAATTCCCTGGCTATTTCTTCCCACACTATTTACTTCCCTGGACCCCTGTCTAGCAGGATGGCTGACGTGATCAAGGTTCCTTTTGAAGAGGGCCAAAGAGGCACTCTGCTTGACATGTATGGGCAGTCTATTCCAGAGTCTGGGGAGTCTCTGGGTCAGGAACTTATCCCTCCAGCATGTTTTGTTTATTGTGATGACAAGATTTAGATCCCTGGAGCATGTGGCTCTGAGGGATTGGGATTTCTTTACGTGTAGCATGTCCAACAGCTCTGGGTTTGACATGGCCTTGTATGTTAAGCAGAGATCACCTCTGAGTAGACGATATGTGACAGAGTATAGCTGGAGATTTTTAAGGCGGTCATCATAGGGCATCTGCTTTAGGCCTGTGTTCTAGTTGTTGCAGATGTCTTGAGAGGTACATACCAAATGGGGTGTTCTATTCTATAATGTGTTTAATGAGGGATGAGTACAGTGGGACAATGACCTCCTTTTTTCTGGATGAAAAGCCCTTAGTGATGAGGTGTGCCACATAGAAGGATTTCTTGACTGTTGTGGTAATGTGGTTATCGAAGGTGAGACCACTGTCCACCTGTGTCCCTAAGTCTCTTATCATACGTTCGGTGTTTAGTGTACTGCTACCTATGTGGTCATTCATCTTGGTATTGAGCTTGAGCCCATGGTTCACCAAGATGCTTCCTTATATGTATGCACTTGTTCAATGTTGCATATTTAGAACCATTCATTTACAAGCAATGTTTATCAAAGTTGTTGAAAATCTTTCTAACCAACTTTTTAAAAAGTAGACAATGATTATTTGGCAGTTTGAGTGGAAAGCTATAGCATAAATGTATTTATTGTTTGCCTTATCAGTGGAGTTGTGGAATAAAGCTCTGTTTATGGCCCAGATGAACCAAGTTCAAAAAGCAAATCAGACATCTGATAGCAGGGAAGGTAGGATGAATATGCTCCATCCATCCAAAACCCCTTTTTCCCATGGGGTCAGGTTGTCAGTTCAACAGTGATAATTATCTAGAACTAAGGTTTACACTGCCAGGTAGCTAGCCTTGTCATGTTAGTTCTTCAACACTTTGCACAAATGTGACCAATATAATGTCTCCAGTCCACCTACTAGTCATCTTTGGAATCACATGGCCAATTTAGAGTGTCCAGTCCACCTACTACACATCTTTGGAATGTGGGAGGAAACCCACATGAACACAATGAGTACATGCAGATTCCGCACAGAATGCTCCTCAGCTGAGAATCAAACCAGGGAACCTCTTGCTGTCAGACAACAACAGTACCCACTGCACTACTGTGCCACCTGTAGAATGAATGTGCTCATCCTGAGGAAAAGGGTCTATGGGTCTTGGACTGTATATGACCACTGTTCCACTAAAGAACATGGCTTTGCAGGAAATGTGGAGATAGGATAGTGGTGTTGGCAAGTTCAAGGAAGGTATGGGTGTTACCACTCAAGCCAATGATGGTATTTCTTATAATGGGTGTATAGATAAAGCACATGTGCACATGGCATTGGGCATAGGTGGTCCTTGCAATGAAGATGGTGTCTGCATCACTACCAGAGATGGGATTAAACTAAATGCAATGTTTTCATTGCTGAAATTATTGTCAAGAGTATAGAACCCCATGTGGCTTCCTGGATGTCAGCATTCCCTTGGTAATGCTCATCCTAGGAGATATAATAAGTTCCCACCACTGAAAAATGAACAAGATCAAGTCTGATCAGGAAGGGCTTGACTGCAGATAAGAAAAAGATAGGGAAAAGGGAAAATAACCAAAGAACCATAGACTGTGTATCTTATCAGCTTGGCCCTAAGTTGGAAAGGAGGCTAATTTCAGTTCCAGACTCAGAAGGAGTTCACTGAAATTTAAGCAGAGATAGCAAGACGTAGGTTAGCCCTTTATAAACAGCATAGAGATTCAAATTCAATGAGGTATATCGAGAGGGAGGAAAATCAAAGACTTCCCAGGAAGTGGGCTTGAGATCATTAAGAATGGCATCAGCGGGAAGACTGTTTGTGGAGAAAAGAGCCCAGAGTGGGAACATCTTAAAATAATGACCATTAGGGGGAAGAAGGGAATGTGTATAAAAATAAATAACTATCTACAAGGGCAAAAGCAGCACTGAGAATGGAAAGGTGCAAGCAAGGAAACTAGTAAATAGACAGAGATACCAATGAGGCTGAGGAATTTATCAAGAAAAGGACTAGCAGGGGATCATGAAAAAAGAAAGCTAGATAGAAGTAGAAGTGGAGAAAGTAGGATAGATATAGGCGTGCAATAATGCATTCATTTCCTGAGTTCTGCAGGAGTGCAGCAGAACACAAGACGGAAAAAACAGAATATTAGACAGTAAAAAGAATGGAAATTTAAAAAAAAATGAGACAATGGACTGAAGATAGGAAATGAAATGCTATCATTTGAAATGGAGAAAATGGACAAAGTGGCAGGAAAATACAGTTTCAATTACTTCAACTATTTAAATCGAACCATGCAGAGGGGTAGATTAAGCAATTTCCTCTTAAATAAGGGGCCCAGGAGGAAGTAATGTGTGGAGTAGTTTATAAAATGGGGGTTTAGTGCTTTAGTGATCCTTTTTATTGGCAAATGAAAAGAAAATTCTATATTGATGCAGCCATGGGGAATACAATGCCATGACCTGCCACAAAGGTCTCACAGTACTTTTTTTTTTTGTTAAACTTTATTTAAAGTATGAATATTATGGTGAAATACTAATTACAGAAAATTACATGTGGGATGTTTTATACTTAATGGTGATTTTGTAATCACCAGTAATCTGCCATATTGTAATGTACTAGAAAAGGGAATATGAAGAATGCAGTATGAAGCAGATGAGAGTGATAAGGGAAAGAGACTAATTCAAGTAGAGGACAAAATGTGCGTGTGAAAAGTAAGAGGTAAGGGAATGATGATGAAACTAAACATGGAATTAGGAGACAACAGGTCTAAGGCAATATGTCATTCAGGTAGGAAAGACTTGCAGAGCCTAAAAGTAAAACAAGACATACTTCTAGTGAAGAAAAAAATAAGGCAGAAAACCCCCCAGAAATAAGTGATTCTGGAAAGATGCATATCAGATTGCATCATGGTTAAAGTAGCAGTAGAGCTATAAAAAAAATTAAGTGGCAGAGAGAATGGTTTGGAGATGGAAATCCCACAAATGGACAGTGCAGGAGTCAAAGGATGTACGGAGGAAGTTAAATGAAACAGTAAGAGAAAACAAAATGAACAGAAAGAAGGTAAGTGAAGACTGGTCAGACAGAACAAAAGCAGCACCAAGGGGCATGAGTACAGGGAACTAGGCAAAGCAGTCGGCTCAAGAGGTAAACTGGCTGTAAAGTGCTACAGCAAGGATACAAAACAAAATATGGGAAGAGAGAGAGGAGAAAAGAAAAAGGATGTTAGCAAATAGGAACTGATAATAAAGACAGAAAGAAAGTAATGGAGATGGTTGCTGGTTTTGGAAGTAGTAGGAGGCAATAGGGAAATCTACAGCTAATGGTATATCCAGAAATTAGAAAATAGGAAAAGAAAGCATGTAACTTGTAAGTGTGATGAACAGGTTTAAAATCTTTAAATATTGCACTGTTTTTACCAATTTAAGTAATGCAGTTGGTCTGAATCCCAACTCTGTCCCACAATATGTTGGATGTAGGTGATATGTATTGATAACCATACAATTGCCAACAAATGTTTTTGTCACACGGTTATTGGCCTTAATAGCTTATGGAAAATATTCACTATTGTCTTGGGTTATAAGAAACACATGCCACTGTCATGTAAGCTTTACTGTTTCAGCTAGAAAAGAAGGTCAAGACCAGTGACTCCCTAGAGTTTCATTGACCAGACTTTAGTAACTAAGACTTAAACTTTTCTAATGCAAACATACAATGTGTCTTAGCAGAGGTCACCGATACCTTTCCTGTGGTAATAATGCCACCCCTACTGCATTCTTGGTATGCAACTACCAGTCTGATAACTAATAAAAAAACATCATTTCAGTTACTGATCACTGTTCCAATGTGCAAATGAACACTCTGCATAATAACTAATGGCCAAAGATTCTCCATTCAAAAAGAGAGGATACCAACAGTCACCTCAATAACATAAGCAAAACCACATTAGTAAAATACGATAACAGCCAGAAGCTTTTATGAATCAACAGATAAAAACACTTTTATTACTATAAAGACATAATTATACATGAAAAATATTATTGCATTTGCACAAGGGGAAAAAATTAAACATGTCATACAACTAGACCATTGGCAGAATAGCTTCTAATTGTATCTGGTGCCATTGTTTTAAATTATTTCTGGAAAAGAGCTAAGTCTCTAGAAGAAAATAAAGTCCAACTTGTCTATAAGCCAAGAATCTTCACTTTAGCTATCTTAACATATTACAATTTCTTTAATCTGATTAACAGTCCTGAACAAAAAGAAACAAAGGGGCAATAACCATGCCAGTTCAGTTCACTACCCAGAAGTTAGAGAGATATGAATCACAAACAGTATTTGTTTTTCATTTTAAGTCAGCCACGAGAATACATAGATAGTTCTTTTCCATATTGAGGTATTTCAACTTGTCAAGAAGCGAGTATGTTTAACAACAGTAAATAATTACATATTACAGTAAACAATTCAGTGTTACCAAAAGTTTATATATCTAATGAAATTCACAACTGTTTTTACTTTTAAATTCAAGAAAACATATGTCATATGACATTTTTCTCACTCTTCTAAATCAAAACAGAATTTTCTTGAGAAACCTCCTTAAGAAAGATAAGTTGTGAGAAAGTTTATTTCCATAGTTACAGCACACAATTCCAATTCTTAGAAGTCATTGTACATTTTTATAACAAGGCAAATCCTTTTATAATCTCTCCAGCATTCTACCTTAGTATTTAACTGTACTGTACTGTTTTGATTGGCTATTGGATCCCTGTATTTATAGGTGTTGTACTAGCTGTGTATAATATAGGTTAGCAATAAACATGTCTCCAAACCCTTGAGATATTGCTCAGACTTCAAGAACTTGGATGGGGAATAGTTGCTGTGACCTCATCAACTGAAGAGTCTGACTGAGATTCACTTAGATCAGTGTTCCAGAAGATACTCCTTTAATTTCTCCAGTGACTCATTGCAAATATTAAGTACCAATGGCACTCTATTGTCTGTTTACCATGAATATATTAGAGCTTATTTTGTTTTTTTGGATGACATTTTTATTGTCTGGAAGGGTCATTTAGATGTTATTGATGAATTTATGAATTACATCAATGGTACCACAATTCTTTTATATTTAGTCACAGTGTGGGAGTATCTGATATGCATTTTCTAGATGTCTACATTTTTAAGGATAGGGTTAACAGAAGATATGTATTAAGTGACTTTACAGGAAAGAACACTTTTCTAATTCCTATTTGCATTTTGATAGTAACCATCCTTATTTCCAGAAAAAGAATATAGTAAACTGCCAGATGGTGCAAGCAGCCTGTATGACTATCAGGAGGGAAGATTTAATGAATTTGTTAAACTACATAGAAGGATTAATTATAGCTACAGGCTACTCCAGAGACTTTATTGAGGTCACCAAAAAGGAGATATTATGGGGATGGGGAAATAAATATCTCCCCCTTTTGAGCCCTAGTGTTAATGATGCAGGTTTGGAATACCAAGTGAATTCTGGACATATGAATACAGAATTATTGTTTGTGTTAAATTATAATGCTGACACAAGGATGGTGCAGGATATAATTTGTAAATATTGGGAGTTCTTTGATAGTATGCCAAATAGTTTAAAATTATTTTCAAGATCATTAAAGTTTAGTTATAAAAGGGGCCCCAGTATGACAACTATCCTAGAATTTGGTCAGACGTCTACTGGTATGATAGGTGGACATAAAACAGGTACCTTCAAGTGTGGTTCTTGTTCCCAGTGCCCGTTTATTATAAATTCCTCAGAAATGGACATTTGGGATAATAGGTATAAGTTAAAATAAAATGGGTACTTTAACTATTTCTCCAAAAGGGTGGCATATTTAGCTTATTGCACAACATGTTGGCCCTACTATTTTGGAAAGATGGGGAGGAGACTGAAACAGAGGGTATATGAGAACTTATATGATATTAATAAAAAGAAGGATAGCAATGCCTTGTATAGGCATACAGTTAGTTGTGCTCAAGCTAAATTTAAGTTCTTGTGGATGGAACAAGTTGGATCATTGGGGGGGGGGTGACTGGGAAACCACTTTGGAATATCATGAGTTAATATGGCAGATATGCTTGGAAGCATAACCCCCCCCCCCCCGGTTTGAATGACCATGTATCCCTTGCTTCAGCCATAAAAAGAAAGACTGCTAAGTTGTGATAGGTTTTGGTATACTATTCAATAATTATATATTTTTTTCTATACACAAAAAGTACTTTTTTACATACACAGAGTTGTTTTTAGAATTGAATCAATATATATTTGTTTGCATATAAAATTTTGCATTGTTGGGTTGTGCACTTCCATTTTTTCGCGTTAGCCAGTTTTGCCTTATTCATTTTGTTATTTTGTGCTATATTTTATTATCATTTTCTGGCCTTATGTATTG
The DNA here is from genome assembly GCF_019279795.1 of Protopterus annectens. NCBI lineage: Eukaryota > Metazoa > Chordata > Ceratodontiformes > Protopteridae > Protopterus > Protopterus annectens. The sequence continues at coordinate 1,705,343,186 of NC_056726.1, read as the reverse complement.
TTTTATTCTCTAATTAATGGATGAATTAATGATGGAAGGGTATTGCATTGTAAAGTCAATCATTCATCATTTTATTAATATGTTAACCAATGGAACGTGGAATGAGTGTATTTAATATGGGTTTGGAAGTGGGGTATTTGTTCTGATGAAGTTCCATTTTGATATGGAACGAAAGCACTCAATCTAAAACTGAAGTTTTAAATATTTGCCTTGATCATTACTTTTTTAGTGGGGTTTCCTTTATTGACTTTCCTTCTGCCTTACCGAGTTTAGCTGTTGCTTTGCTGTTGTTACTAGGTGGACTCTATCCCCGGGATTCATGAAGCTCGGCGCAAGGCCGGCATTAGGCCTGCACTGACCATGTGGTGTGTAGATGGCACAGTAGTGCTGTAAGCATATTAATGAAGGCATGGTGCCACCACAGCCATGTGCGTAGGAAACAAGCGCGAGTGCATGGGGCGTGTCGAGGTGCAGCAGGGGGGTGTGGAAATGTTGGCTGTCAACGTGCAACCTAAAATGCTGAATATTACAGTCTGCCTGCAATAGTAATCACACCTGTAAGTGTCTGTGGATACTGAAATGTATGCAAAGAAAGCAGGACAGGTCTTGCAAACACAAGAAGCAAACACAAATGCACGTCAGCAAATATCGAGTCTCCATTCCTCGAACAAATGACAATTAAAACTGTGTGCCCGTAGTCTAATGCAGTGTACATAGTTATACCAAGTGAAAGTGAAATGTATCATGTTAATGCACCAACAATAGCCACGTCTAGCGCAATGGTCAGGGTGACCACCTGTCCCACATTGTGAGGGATAATACACAGCTGGGCAGTTGTGTCCATACTGACACCATTGAAAGTGTAAAATGTCCTGCGACCGTATGACATAACTATGTCCTACATCGCATGTAATAGTCACGTACAATAGTAATATCCACATGTAACATACCACGTCACAAGAAGTAGAATAAGCAAGTATACGAAACAGATGGAGCATATAAACTGCCACAACAATAAGCCAACATGTAGGCATAAACCAAAAGTAGTATCCATTTTACTGACCGTGGGTATGTGTTGTCCTGTAGAATCCAGTTTGTTTCCGGAAAATATCCCACGCTGGCAATAGGAAAAGGTGGTAACCCTACCAATGGTCAGAGCAGTCGGGCAGAAATCCACCCATATGTGGTCCAAGCTGTTTTTGTCAGGATGTGTAAAGGTTGAATGGGTATTACCCGGGTGTACCCACCATGTCATGAAAGATATGTACTGGCGTGTATCTATGTGCGGGATGTATAGCATGTGGAAGGTGAAACATGCCATGGTAGTCCTCACACCCATACAGGTACCTAGCATGTATGCAAATGCGGTCCTTTGACCATGCCATGGGCTATCAACCAAAGATGGGATGGATGGAATGTCTGGGATATGTGTGTGGGGGTGATGGGTAATGTTAAAATCCACAAAGGCGAGACTGCGTTGGATGCACAATAGGTAAACTGGAGGTGTATGCATGAGTAGCGTGTGAATCAGAAAGAAATACATAGAACAAGCATACACATCTGCAATACAACCTGACAGGCCATACTGTAGAACACAATCACACAAACATGTGAATATTAAAATGTGCGATACACATGTACAGGAAGGTCACCGGCACATACCCACAGAATGCTCTGGACAGAACTGGGCCATCCAAATGTAACACACCTGGATGCATAATTGAATACCCATCATCCCCTCTACAGCACACAACCCACCCCCATTCATGAGCGTCCACCAAATCCAGCCATACTCGGGCTACTAGCTTGGCGCAGCCATAGCTACACATACTGACCACTACTCATATGTAGTAGGCAATGTCACCCTAGGCAGTGTCAGGATTGCAAACTATGTATCCCTTGCATCTAAAACCCTAACACATTTTTGTAAATCCAAAAGAATGGATGGGTATTTCCTTGTTCAATTTTTGGATATCCCTCATGGGATACGTATCCTATGTAAACAGCAGACTTGGTATGACGACACAATGTCCACTCCTGTAGACATCTGGACAGAAGTTGTATGTGCAGTAGTGTTGTACAAAACTGTACAGCCTCCAGATGGTCATGCAGAACCTACTACCCAGGATCAAACACCTGGCCCTGATACACATCTCCCCACAAGAATTATCGAGTGAATATATTGTACACAGTCGCATAATGGCACTTGGAAATAGGGTGATTAAGGCGCTGACATAAGCAGGGTACCTCCCGACCCACTGTGTGAGGGACAGTCACTGTTTGGGTAGGTGTGTCCTGTCCATGAATGATACAATGGCAAATGTCCTGTGATTGTAGGAAATAACTATGTACCATGCGTCATGTAACAGTTGCCTAAATCAGTTATTTCTGGAAGTAAAGTACGTAAATCGTACAAGAAACAGAAGCAGCAACTATAGTGCTATAGGAATAGGCTGTCATCTAGGTAAATAATGAATGTTCTAAACCCCGTACTGACCGTGGGTATGTGATGGCCTAAACAATCTGGTGTGTCCAGCATATTCCATCCTGGACATATGAAAATGTGGCAACCCTACCAATGGTCAGAGCATTCGCAGAATAACTGGCTAGCCTCTGAATAACCCACAAAGCCAGCAACCTCTGGAGGAAAGGCATTGAATGACACTTGAATGACCAATGACAAGAGTAATAGATGCATTTAACCACATAAAACAAGTATTAATACATATGCACTGAATCTGTCAACACGTTTAACGTTAATCGTATTAATATTGTAGAAGTGTCCGTGATTGTCCCTGAATTTTCATTGTCTTGTCCCTGTCACTATTACAGAGGTCTGTACACATATGCACACCAGCCAACTGTCACAGTTGTAGACAGTACTATTGCATACCTGTAGTGAAGTTATAAGTGATGCCCAGAATAATATTCATCATGTATGTGAATGAAATAGTCAAATATGAATGGAAACACCAGTGGAAACACCCCCACCCTGTATTATGTAGTGGAACCACCCCCCACACCATATTATGTAGTGCCAACATAATAATCTGGTCAGAGGTGTCCAAACCCCTGTGACTGTAAACACAGGTAGAATGTTAACATTGGGACCAATGTCATCCATGTGCTAAGTCTGACATTAGAACAGGGTCAGGGAAGTTCTGTTCACCAGTCGGACAAGCCTAAACCCGAATAACCACATGAACACCCTGACAATCAAACACGCGTATGTGCCAGGACTATAAGCTTTGGAATTCTGAATATCCTTGGAGTGAATAAACATGCAGCACAGGTCCAGAGCAGTAGGAAATAGGGAATGTTGTATGTGTAGTACCATGGTTTTCCCAGCAGGAGAATGGATGCCTGCTGTGTAAGTGAAGCAGTGAGGCATATGTTAGTGTAGCTGTGAACCATGGGTATACATATAAATGAAGCTGAACACCAATAGTGTAGTGGTTATAGCATCCGCCTAATGTAAATGCATTCCCGGTTCAAGTACGACTATAGCACATATCACTTTCTTGTGTAATTAATGCCTCTGTGCTGTAAAGCCAACATTTAAACACGTAAAGGACAACATATGTTTTGCATGGGGACGTTAACCAGATTCCATCAATGTGGAATTGTCATAATGAATAAGGCACACCTAAGCACAAAGAAGTGGCAGTAAACATATGTAATTCACAATAAGGATATGCAAGTGCACCTGCGTGTGTGTAAGCAGCTCCCAGCATAAGAAAAGTATGTTGTTTTGTTCAGATGTATGTGTAGATATATAGATGTGTGTATAGATATAAATCCACAGACAGAAATCAAAGAAATACATGAAATGAAAAACTATTTTAAATATATATATATATATATATATATATATATATATATATATATAATGAACACCGAAAGGAGAAAGCATACACAAGGGTTGTGAAAGGAATCTAGAGCAACTAAGGTATTATACAGTGCTTGCAGCGTATGTCAGATAAAGCTGCCCATGAGTGAGCAGAGCAACGCTATTCACACCAGAGGCAGAGTTATACCAGTGGGCATAATATCATTGAACTGCTACGTCAACATTACACACAGACAGAATGTAGTTCATGTTGTGACCACCTACACTTGTAACCCGCAAATGGCCGTAATCCATAACACCAGGAAAGGCACGTATGTGCAAATAATAAATGAGGCAGTACAAAATGTGTGTAGTGCCCCTAACGCTCTGGAAAGGGCAATGTGTAAAGGTGTGTCATGGCTGTGATATCATGTGGATAATGGCTGTAATGCATAGAAACTCAACACGGGTGGGTTGGAGGAACCATGGCTATGCCATTATGGATACATGAGTGCCAGGGTTGGTTGCACCAGTTCCAATGGAGCAGCCCGTGTAGGTCAGCTAGTAAGTAGGTGCGATTCTTAGCTAGAGCATCATCTGCGTGGAGACATGTGTGAATGGGCGTACCATCATTGAAGGTTGCGCATCAGAGCTGGCAACTATGCACGTAAAAGTCTATCAGCCATTCATTAGTGGACCGGAGTTTTGCTGTGGCAACCCCTAACCGAGAAAAGCCGAAAGACACAACAACATGCAGACATCAATATGTTGACGTACATTCTCTGTAACACATGCACTCCATTTATTGACATAAATAATATGCATGTGCACAGACAAATACAGTATCAGGCATACTAGGCTGTGCAGACGAGAAATAGGTCAAATGACACTGTATCACATCACACTTAGCAGCGGTACTCCATACATGAACAAAGTGCGACATCTGTCTGCTGTATAACGTGCTATATACCGAGTACAAGTTAACCGGAGTGAAGTGTCGGTGTCATAATAACTAAGGCAATAGTATGCTGTTGAAGCAGAGATAAACCCAATATGCATGTGTAAGTGTGTTTGTACAGGAAATGTATTGGTCAACGGACATACAGATGTGTGTGTGTGTGTGTGTGTGTGTGTGTGTGTGTGTGTGTGTGTGTGTGTGTGTGTGTGTGTGTGTGTATGTATATATATATATATATATTTATATATATAGATATATATATATATAGATATTTATTATATATATATATATATATATATATATATATATATATATATAGATATATATATATATATATATATATATATATATATATATATATATATATATAGATATATATATATATATATATATATATAGAGAGAGAGAGAGAGAGAGATACACGTACAACATTCATTGATATATATATACATACACAAATTAAATATATATTTTTATTGTAGATATACACATGTACAGAACTAGTTTACTGTACAGCAAGCTATTACAGGTAACATATGTTCAGTCTGGGCATATGTTACTGGGATGTCCAATAAACAAACGTTTACCCCCCACACCACCCAGCTAGGTCAGTCAGACATACAGACATGCAAGAAAGGTAAATACACCACTGCTTTACAAACCACTAGCAGGAAAGTACCAGTGGGAGAGGTATGCAAGGTCTACACTTTAAACATGGATAACATGGTCCCTTGCGGGACACCAAAAATTTACCATACAGGCAGCCTATGGTCATTCAGGTGTGCAGGATGTAGATGTACACGGAACAGTAGGATGTGCAAGTGTGATAACACATGGGTTGACAAAACGGACGACATGTGTCCTGAGACGGGGAGAGTGGGCAGTGTGTAGGGATTTGTTCATACCCCAGTTGCGCTCACAGTAGGTATTTGTTATGAGTGCTGTAGAGGGGTGTCAGGTAGGTGAATCATGGGTATGCAATAATGGGTCTACGTGTGCAGGTGTTGGTTGGCAGAGATGTAGTAGGCACGCCCAGTGGAAGTAATTAATATTCCTATGTGGGCATTGCTGATGCTCATAACTCCCAAATAGGAAGAGCATATCTAATGGATAGTCTGTAATCCATTTGGGGAACACATAGGGACTATATCAGTGACCTGTACCCAATTATGATGGACGTCCGTGATTACGAGTCAGAATATAACAGTCCTAATTAAACCGTGCCAGAACTAGTGATATTAGATATAATGACTGACACCATATACATATATATATATATATATATATATATATACATATATATATATATATATATATATATATATATATATATATATATATATATATATAATATATGCAGACACACACACAGACACACAGAAATATAAATATATTTTATATATATATATATATATATATATATATATATATATATATATATATATACATATAGGTCTATATATATATATATATATATATATATATATATATATATATATGAAGCAAATAGTTCCAACCCAAACGATGAAAGAATGTAAAAAACAGTTACCCAACTGGAGGAGATAACAGCAAATTAAAACGCTGCTCCCGTTTATTGAATCCAGGAGAACAAATGACGTTCAGCGGTGTTGCTGCAAATAATAAATCCAACTGCCAAAAATACCATAAATCCAACGTATTGGCAAGCAATAAAAGATGCTAGTAAGATGTTAAAACCACAACACTTTATTTCGTAAGCGCTTTCACGGACTTCTCCGCTTCCTCAGACGTTAGTAACAGGACGTGACATCATGGGTCCTTTTATAAAGGATCCTCTAGACATTTAAAGGCAAAACGCTTAATAAACGTACAAAGATTCTAAAAGTAATAAAAACATTAAAACTAATCAATTAAACATATCATTACAGATCCCTTTAAGTATATCATACTGGAGCATAATGTGGATTAAGCTAGATATATTAAATTTATTGCACGTAAAATTAAATGAACTCCTATGTATCCAAAGATATCCTTTTGGGCACGTTTTGGATACATAGGAGTTCATTTAATTTTACGTGCAATAAAGCTTATATCTAACAATGTCCAGTATGATATACTTAAAGGGATCTGTAATGATATGTTAAATTGATTAGTTTTAATGTTTTTATTACTTTTAGAATCTGTGTACGTTTATTGCCGCGTTTTAAATGTCTGAAGATCCTTTATAAAAGGACCCATGATGTCACGCGTCTGTTAATAACGCCTGAGGAAGTCGTAAATAAAGTGTTGTGGTTTTAACATCTCACTAGCATCTTTTATCGCTTGCCAATACGTTGGATTTATTGTGTTTTTGGCAGTTGGATTTATTATTTGCAGCAACACCGTTGAACGTCATTTGTTTCCCTGGATTTAATAAACGGGAGCAGCGTTTTATCTTGCTGTTATCTCCTCCAGTTGGGTAACTGTTTTTACATATATATATATATATATATATATATATATATATATATATATATATATATATTACTGTAGATATGTTACTGTAGATATACAGACCGGGCATATGCTACTGGGATGTCCAACAAACAAACGTTTACCTCCCACACCGCCCAGCTAGGCCGGTCAGACATACAAATCCACAGTAAAGGTAAATACACCTCTGCTTTCAAAACCACCGACAGGAAAGTACCGGTGTGAGAGAACTGCAAAGTCTACACTTTAAACATGGATAATGGGGTCCCTTGCGGGACACCAAAAATTCACTTTACAAGCGAACCCATAATAATCGATGTGACCAGGATGTAGCTGTACATAGAACAGTAGGCTGTGCAAGTGTAATAACACATGGGTTGAGAAAACTTGCGACATGTGTCCCGAGATGGAGAGAGTGTGCATTGTGTAGAGGTGTGTTCATACCCCAGCTGCGCTCACAGTAAGTATGAGTTATGGGTGCTGTAGAGGGGTGTCATGTAGGGGAAACATGGGTATGCAATAATGGGCCTAAGTGTGCAGGCATTGGTTGGCAGACATGTAGTAGGCATGCTCAGTGGAAGTAATTAATATTCCTATGTGGGCATTGCTGATGCTCATAGCTCCCAAACATGAAGAGCATATCTACTGGATTGTCCGTAAGCCATTTGGGGAACACACAGGGACTATATCAATACCCTGTACCCAATTATTATGGATGTCCGTGATTAGGAATCAGAATATAACAGTCCTAACTAAACCCTTCCAGAACTACTGATAGTAGGTCAACAGCTGGCAGACTACACGTAATGACTGACAACATATATATATATATATATATATATATATATATATATATATATATATATATATATATAGGTTCATAGGTTCATAGGTTCATAGGTTCATACTAGGCTATCTGCCCTAGGGCATTTATAAGCCTAGACAGAATGTGTTTGGCTTTCGCCACCCATTTTAAATTAATTTTGCTATGCCCTTTTTCGAGGTTAGTATACTGTGCCTCTGTCTAACAGTGACACAGAAGTGATACCCGGGGTAAACCTACGATCTCCCATCCACTCATCAAGATTCCTCTTGAAGAGAGTCAATGAGGGACTCTGCTTAACCTGGACTGGGATTTTATTCCAGAGTGAAGGGAGCCTTTGGGTTATGAATCTGTCCCTCCAGCATGTCCTATTTATTTCAGTGCTGAGGTTCAAGTCTCGAGCGTAGCTCGATGGGATTTGGATTTTCTGAGGTGCAGCATGTCCATTAATTCCGGGTTGGACATGGCTTTATACGTCAGGCACAGATCGCCTCTGAACAGGCGGTATGCCACTGAGTAGAGCTGGAGTTTCTTTAACCGGGCAGCATATGGCATCTGTTTGAGCCCTTTGATCCTCTTGGTGAGGTACTTTTGGGGTCTTTCCAGTTGCTGCAGGTGTCTGGTAAGGTACCTCCCAAAAGGGGTATTGTACTCAATTATGGGCCTGATGAGGGATGAGTAAAGAGGCATGATGACCTCCCCTGATCTAGATGTGAATCCCTTCATGATTAGGTGGGCTATATAAAATGTTTTTCTAACCACTTTGGCCACGTGGTTGTCAAATGAGAGATTGCTATCAACTTGGGTCCCCAGGTCCCTAATTACTTCTTCTGTACTTAATGGATTACCACCTATGTGGTAATTTGTGGGCAATTTGTTTTGCCAAAGGGATGACTATACACTTTTGGCATTTAGCTTGAGGCCATGGCTCTGGCACCAGTTGTCTGTTTCTATGAGGCCCTTTTGGAGGATGCTTGTGTCGGCTGGAGAGTCGATTATGGCACCCAGTTTGCAGTCATCTGCGAACTTGGTCAGCCACAGTCCTTCCATGTTGGCCTGTACCTCCGAGAAATATATACCGAACAAGAGAGGTCCCAAGACTGAGCCTTGTGGGACACCACTTGTAACTAGTTTGGAGTCTGACATGGCTCCAGCAATTCTAACATGTGGGTTCTGTCCTTGAGCCAGTTTGCAATCCATCTAGTGACATAGGGGTTTATATTTAAGCTGGCGAGCTTATCTATAATGCCCGAGTGGGGTATTGTATCGAAGGCTTTTGTGAGGTCCAGGTAGGCTGTGTGGACCACCTTCTCCTCGTCAATCGCCTTGGTGACTGTTTCAAAGAAATCAACCAGGTTTAAGGGGCAGGATCTGCCCTTAACAAAGCCGAACTGGGTAGGATCCAGTGTCTGTAGGTCCCCAATATCTTTATTTATGATGTCCATGATGATCCTTTCCATAGCTTTGCAGACCAAGCTAGTCAGGCTTATGGGGGGATAGTTTTCAGGATCCGTTGAGGCACCACCTTTATGAAGAGGGACCACTGTTGCTGTACGCCACTCTTTGGGCACATATCCTGTAGTAAGGCTGAAATTGAACAGTAGTTTTATGTTTGGGTTTAGCTCTTCTTGGAGTTCATGTAGGACGCAGCCCAGGACACCGTCTGGTCCCATTGATGCTGTGTTTTTTGTTTTGGAGCGGGCGGCTCTTACCTGAGCATCTGAATTGTCAGGGGGACAGCACTCTGCTGGGAAAGATATTTGCCCTTTTGGTGGGGAGGGGAGGGGGTTTGCGCTGAACCTGTCAGCTAGGATGTTGGCAATGTCTGTGGGTTCAGTGTATTTTTTGTCATTTTGGACTAATTCTGAGCATATCTGGGAATTACCACCCAGGTTCCTAGCATAACTAAAGAAAGCCTTGTGATTATCCTTAGTGTCCTGTGCTATTTTTCTCTCGAAGCTGGCCTTAGACAATTTTATGAGTGCCCGTAGTTTTTTGTTAATACTGATCAGTGATGCCTTCCCTTTTTGGGATTTTGCTCTATCATTTAGTAGCTTCCTACTTCTATTGTATAGTTTGTTTATGGCTGGGGTCCACCAGACAGGACGTCTGTCTTTGGAGGATTGGGTCTTGGTTTTATTTGGGATCGCATGATCCATGCATTCCTGAAGGTGTTCATAGAATGCGTTTATAAAGGATTATGCGGTCTGGGCCGTATTTTCCACAGGCCCGGGGGCTTTGAAGGATTCCACCTCGGTTTTGAGGAGTGTGAAATTTGCTTTAGAGAAGTTTTTCACTGTGGTTTTCTGGGCAGGGGGTGGGGTCGGGATGTGAATATTTGGCCGGCGCAGTGGTGCAGCGGTTAATGCTGTCACCTCACAGCAAGAGGTTCTCCTGTTCAATTCTCGGCTGGGGTGCCTTCTGTGTGGAGTTTGCATGTTCTCCCTGCGTTCGCGTGGGTTTCCCCCGGGTACTCCGGTTTCCTCCCACATTCTAAAGACATGCTTCTGGAGCATTTCTCCCCGGGCCTCCGCTGAAAACAGGATCTGTGGAACCTAGTCGGACTTTCCCGGTCAACAAATGTTAAATAAATAATTAAAAAAAATAAAAAAATATCCAGTGAGATTAGTTTATGGTCTGATCTTACCAGTGTGGGATACACTTCTGGTCTGGATCATAGAGTCCCCACGTTGGTGATGATCAGGTCCAGTATGTTTTTCCCTCTTGTGGGAGTGGTAACAAGTTGTTCCATAGCATTTGAGTTTATAAATTCTAGGAACCTTTGGGGTAGGGTGTTGGAGCTAGAGTAATGCTCCCAGACTATGTTTGGGTAGTTGAAGTCACCCAATATAATGGTGTTTGGAGAGACCTTCATATTTTCCAGTGTTCTCAGGAAGGCCGGGTGGGGTTTCTGGGTTTGGGAGGGTGGTCTGTAGCAGGCTATAAACTGGAAGGCAGTTTTGCCCACTGTTAGTTGCACATGGATAGTCTCTGATGCTTCGTGCTTTGCCACCAACCTGGAGGTGTGGGTATCTTTGATGAATATCGATACTCCCCCTCCTTTTGTGGTTCGGTCCAAGTTTTGGGGCCAAAAAGCATGGTATGAGGTATAACCTGGTAGTGCTGGGGTGCTCTCGGGAGCCCTGAACCAGGTTTCTGTTACTGCACAGATATCGATGTTCTCCATGCTAAGGAGAGTTTCGAGTGCATGCATCTTGAGGTTTAGACTTCTGGCATTGAGTAGCATTACACTTAGTTTCTTTTCCCTTGTGATACCTATGGAGGTGGGTTTGTCTTTTGAGCCTTGCCTAAAAAAGGCACTATGGGGGTAGCAAGAGCCTTTGCCAATATCTGAAAGCCCAGGGGTGACAGGTGCAATCCGTCCCTAGCGAAGCATCGTTGCTTGTCAAGCATATCATCCTAAATTGACAGGCATTGGATCCCCTTTGATTGACACCAGTACTTAAGCCAGTTGTTGAAATTGATCATCTTGTCTTCATATTGTGGCATCATTCTTGGTGAGGGTAAGATGAAACTCAAGGTCAGGGTCATACCAGCCTGGGCTACATGCTCAGAGAGCTCCTTTATGTCTCTTTTCATGTAGTCCAGGGAGGTACATCTCAGGTCATTCACACCAGCATGGACAATGACTGAGTCATATTTGTACTTGCCTTGGAGTGACCTGAGTGCTTGTGTTATGTGGCGGATCCTAGTGCCCGACAGGCTGCTCACCGTGACCCTCTCCTTGATCAGCCTGGTGAGCGGGACGTCAGTGTGCCTGACAATAGAGTCACCTATTAGAAGTGTATCAGGTGTGTTGTTTAGTCTTAAGGGCTGTGACTGTTCGGCACACTGGCTTTGTGAGATATGTGTTGCACGTGTTTTGTTTTGGGGTAGCGGTTGCTTGGGTGTCTGCTTTGGAGGTCTCTGCTGCTTAGGCAGATCTTTATTTAGAGCCTCCGAGTATGTTTTTTTGTGATTATGTGTTTGGTTTGCTGTCGTGGTAGGTCTATGTGAGACTGGAATTGTAGTGAGTGTGGTTTCCTTCTCCTCCTGACTGGTTATGCCAGTACTGAGTTGAGAGAGCTTAGCCTCCAGTTTGGCTATATGGTTGCATCTCTCACTTGTGTTGGAATTTGTTGGGAGGAGAGGGTTGTCTTTGTACATGAGGCAGTTGTAACATTGCCTCAAGATTCCCAGATTCACCAGCTGGACCGGAGAGGAGATTGACAACTGACCTTTGGACATGCTAGAATAATATTGGGAATTCCTTAATAATTGAAAACAAGGGCCAGTGGGGAGTGAGGGTGTAGTGCATTTAATTTTTAGTGCTGACTTATATAATTGCTTTAGTGAGCAAGTGCCAGGTAACTTAAGTGCAATGTGTTACAGATAACTTAAATGCAAAAATGACAAACAGTAACTTTCTTTCAAGTGAAACAAGGAAATAAGTAAAGTAAGCAATGCAGATATCACTAGTGATCCACAGAAGCACTGAGAAGCCGCGTATTAGGTGGAATTAGCGTTCCAGGGAAATAACAAGCAAACAAACAACAAGCATATAAACAAAGCTAGATTCAGCAGGCCTGGATCTAGTCTATGCTACAGCAAACAAGGTGTATCAATTTCAGTAAGATACAGTTCAAATATTCAGGCACTATAAACCTTTAACTAGAAATTCCCAGCTCAGAAGGGCAGAGTCCAGCCTCTTCTCCCACAAGAGTGCAGACCACGAACCTTCTTAATGTAAAATAACTGGCCTGAAGCCCAAGTGCTTAAACCAGAACTAATACACTTTAAGAATAACAGACACTGGGCTCTCAATCAGCAGTTCACAACTTAGAAGGATGAAAGCTACCTGTCCTGCCACCACAGTGCATGCCACAAACCTTCCTAATGTAAAACAACTGGTCTGAAGCCCAAGTGCTTAATCCAAAAGACTTAGAATGATAGCTACACTTTAATCAAGTTACTACCAAGCAGTAATAAATACAATTGAATACTTTAGAAAATGCCAGGATTAGTGCTCAAGTTACACAAACAAAGCTAGATCCAGCAGGCCCGAATCCAGTCTATGCCACAGCAAACAAGGCGCACCAACTTCAGTAAGAAGCAGTTCAGATATGCATGCACTATAAGCCTTTAACCAGAAATTCCCAGCTCAGAAGGGCAGAGTCTAGCCTCTCCTCCCACAAGAGTGCAGACCACGAACCCTCTTAATGTAAAATAACTGGCCTGAAAGCCCAAGTGCTCAAACCAGAATTAATACACTTTTAGAATAACAGACACTGAGCCCTCAATCAGCAGTTCCCAACCTAGAAGGATGTAAGCTACCTGTTCTGCCACGACAGTGCAGACCACAAACCCTCTGAGTGCAAAACAACTGGTCCGAAGCCCAAGTGTTTAAACCAAAAGGCTTAGAATGAGTTACACCAAGCAGTAATAAATACAATTGTGTACTTTTAAGATGATGCAAAAGTAAAATAAAGTAGGTAGAAACACAAGTACAGTAAAAGCAGATGAATTTTTTTTTTTTCTGAACAAGTGCTGAGATCAAAGAAACAGATTTGAGTTCTAAAACTAGAAAACTGGCTAGTTATAAGAAAACAAAAACTAAGCTAGAAGGCTTCCCTCCAACACAGAAGGGCTTGGGGGCTCCGAAGCCTACAAATAGTCTATACCACTTAACAGGAAAGGCAGGAAACAAGCTTACGTTTTTTTTTTCTGTTTCCCAGATGCTCTCTTTGTACACAGTAGCAGTGCCTGAAATCAGAATATGATCTCACTTCACTCAGTTGAGTGAGCAAATGAGATGGGCCCAGAAGGAGTATCCAAACACAAATATAAAAGAGGGGCGGGCAGTTTCAAGGCCACTAAGATTAACACCAAAACAAAAACAGGGAAGGTGAGTGGGACTTACTGAAGAGCAGAGTCAAAACTTCCAGTTCAGTTAATATTCCTGCAACACAGTTAAAATCAATTTAAATACTGTATTTTTTTGAAAAAAAAGTGCAGATAAAGGTACTTAAATTCTCTTATACGTCCAGTTGAATACAGCAAGTTCTTAGCCGGCCAAAGCTGAGGTTTTTAAGCAGAAAATATTTCACACTGTACCACTTAAATAGGCAAGGACAGGAAATCAAAGAATGTGGCTACCCCACACCTGTATATATATATATATATATATATATATATATATATATATATATATATATATATATATATATATATATATATATATATATATATATATATATATATATATATATATATATATATATATATATATATATATATATATATATATATATATATATATATATATATATATATATATATATATATATATATATATATATATATATATATATATATATATATATATACACACACAGAAATATAAATATAATATTATATATACATATATGTTACTGTAGTTATACACATGTACATAACTAGGTTCCGTTACAGTAATTACGGGTAACATATGTTCAGACTGGGCATATGTTACTGGGAGGTCCAATAAACAAACGTTTACCTCCCACACCGCCCTGCTAGGCTGGGCAGACATACAGACATGCAATAAAGGTAAATACACCGCAGCTTCCAAAACCACCAGTAGGAACGTACCAGTGGGAGAGATCTGAAAGGTCTACACTTTAAACATGGATCACGGTGTCCCTTGCGGAACACCAAAAATTTGCCTTGTAGGCGAACCAGTAATGGCTGAAGTGACCAGGATGTAGTTGTACACGGATCAGTAGGTTGGGCAAGTCTGATAACACATGGTTTGACAGGATGTATGACATGTGTCCCGTGATGGGGAGAGTGTGCAGTGTGTAGGGGTGTGTTCATACCCCAGCTGCGCTCACAGTAAGTATGAGTTATGGTTCATAGGTTCATAGGTTGGTACTAGGCTATCAGCCCTAGGGCCTATACAAGCCTAGCCATAACAATTCCCTGGCTATTTCTTCCCACATTATTTACTTTCCTGGACCCCTGTCTAGCAGGGTGACTGACGTGATCCCTGGGGTGAATTTCTTTCTCCCATCCAATCGTCAAGGTTCCTCTTGAAGAGGTCCAAAGAGGCACTCTGCTTGACATGTATGGGCAATCTATTCCAGAGTCTGGGAGTCACTGGGTCAGGAACCTATCCCTCCAGCATGTTTTGTTTATTGTGATGACAAGGTTTAGATCCCTGGAGCATGTAGCTCTGAGGGATTGGGATTTCTTTAAGTGCAGCATGTCCAATAGCTCTGGGTCTGACATGGCCTTGTATGTTATGCAGAGATCGCCTCTGAGTAGATGATATGTGACAGAGTATAGCTGGAGTTTTTTAAGTCGGTCAGCGTAGGGCATCTGCTTTAGGCCTGTGATTCTTTTAGTGAGGTATTTCTGAGGCCTTTCCAGTTGTTGCAGATGTCTTGAGAGGTACATACCAAATGAGGCGTTGTATTCTATAATGGGTCTAATGAGGGATGAGTACAGTGGGACAATGACCTCCTTTTTTCTGGATGAAAAGCCCTTCGTGATGAGGTGTACCACATAGAAGGATTTCCTGACTGTTGTGACGATGTGGTTATCGAAGGTGAGACCACTGTCCACCTGTGTCCCTAAGTCTCTTATCACACTTTCTGTGTTTAGTGTACTGCCACCTATATGGTAATTCATGGATACATGTTTTTTCCCAAGGGGGATAACAATACATTTCTTGGCATTGAGCCTGAGCCCATGGCTCAGGCACCAAGCATCTGTTTCTGTAAGGCCCTTTTGTAGAGTATCCACATCATTTGGGGATTCAATAATGGCTCCCAGTTTGCAGTCATCTGCAAACTTTGTTAGCTAGAGTCCCTTAGTGTTGACCTGTACTTCAGAGAAGTAGATGCCAAACAAGAGCGGCCACAGGACTGAACCCTGAGGTACTCCACTTGTCACTTGTCTGGAGCTGGATTTGGAGTCGGCTACTTTTACAGTGTGGGTTCTATCAGTAAGCCATTTAACAACCCATTGGGTGACATAGGGATTAATGCCCAACTTAGTAAGTTTATCTATGATTCCAGAGTGGGGGATGGTGTCAAAGGCCTTGGCAAGGTCTAGACAGGCTGTGTGGACCAGCTTACCCTTGTCCATGGCTCTGGAGACTGACTTAAGAAGTCAATCAGGTTCAGGAGACAAGTTCGGCCCTTCACAAACCCAAACTGGGTGGGGTCCAGTGTTTGAAGGCTGCCAATGTCTTTGTTTATAGGTTCCATGATAATACGCTCCATGGCCTTGCAGATAAGGCTTGTCAGACTGATGGGATGGTAGTTTCCGGGATCCAAGGTGGATCCCCCCTTGTGGATTGGGATAACTGTAGCTCTGCCCCACTCAGTGGGCACGAAACCTGAGGTGAGGCTATGATTAAACATGACACTTAGGTGAGGTGCCAGTTCATATTGTAGTTCATGTAGTACACAGCCTGGGTTGTCATCTGGTCCCATGGATGCTGTATTCTTGGCTTTAGAGAGTGCATTTTGTACCTGTGTGGCCATTATTTCTGGAATTTGGCAATCTTCCGGTATTGAGATGGGCCATTTAGGGGGTGAGAAGGGGGTAAAGTTGGCACTGAATCGATCTGCCAGGATATTGGCAATATCCTTCGGATCAGTATATTTAATGCCATTCTGTTTTAGCTCAGAGCAGATCTGAACATTGTCTTTTAGATTCTTGACATAGTTATAGAATGCTTTGTGGTTGTCTTTGGAATCTTTGGCAATTTTATTTTCGTAACTAGCTTTGGAGGATTTTATGAGGCATCTCAGTTTCTTACTGAGGCTAGTAAGGGAGTTTTTTGCATCCTGGGATTTTCCTCTTTTCTGCAAAAGTTTCTTCCTTTTGTTGTAAAGTTTGTTTATGGCAGGGGACCACCATATTGGCTTCCTTTTTTTTGAATGAGAGCATTTTGGTTCTATTTGGGATGGCACGATTCATGCATGAGTGGATGTGCTCGTACAGTGCCTTAGTGTAGGATTCAGCAGTTGAACTTTCAGTTCCCGTCTGCATGGGTGTCATAAAGTTTGTCACTTCTGACTTGAGTAGCATGAAGTTGGCTTTGGAGAAGTTTTTTATGGTGGTTTCTTTACTGGGGGGTGGGGTGGGATGTGGATGTTAAGGGTGATTAGCTTATGGTCAGACCTGACTAACGAGGGGGTGACCATAGGTATGGAGCATTGATTTCCCATGTTGGTAATGACCAGGTCTAGGATATTGGAGTCCCTGGTGGGACTATGGATTAGTTGATCAAGGGCATTGGAATTTATGAATTCCAAGAACTGTTGCGCAAAGGTGTTGGGACATGAGTAGTTTTCCCAGTTAATGGCAGCGTAGTTAAAATCACCCAGTATTAGGGTGTTTGGTTCTATATTAATATTTTCCAGTATGTTTAGAAAGGTGTAGTGAGAATCTTGGGGCATGGTGGGGGATCTGTAGCAAGCTACAATTTGGATTGCAGTCTTACCTAGTGTTAGTTGCACTTGGAGAATTTCAGACACATTGTGTTGGCCAGCTAGCCTGGTGGTGTGAATATCCTTGGTGAATATTGACACTCCTCCACCTTTAGTGTTTCAGTCCTGGTTTGGTGGCCGAAAAGTGTGGTAAGAGTTGTAGCCTGGTATTGCAGGGGTGCTCTCTGGAGCCTTGAACCAGATCTCAGTTAATGCACAGATATCGATGTTCTCCATTTTTAGGAGTGCCTCGAGAGAGTGCATTTTGAGGTTTAGACTTCTAGCATTGAGTAGCATTACCTTCAGATTTTGCATGCTTGTACCTGTTACGGTGGTGGTTTTGTCCTTTGAAGTTGCCTAAAAAAGGCACTATAGGGGTGGCAAGAGCCTTAGCCAGTAACCTGAATCCCAAAGGCGACAGGTGCAGACCATCTCTGGCAAAGCATCGTGGTCTGTGAATCATGTCATCCCAGGCAGACAGATACTGGATCCCCTTTGAATGACACCATAAACTTAGCCAATTGTTGAAGTCAATCATTTTATCCTTATATTGTGGTATCATTCTGGGCGAAGGCAGGATGCTACTCAGGGCTAGGGTCATACCTGCCTGGGCCACATGATCCGAGAGCTCTTCCATGTCTCTTTTCATGTAGTCCAGGGAGGTACGTCTCAAGTCATTCACTCCAACATGGACAATGACAGAGTCATATTTGTACTTGTTGTGGAGTGACTTGAGTGCATGCGTTATGTGGCGGATCCTGGCACCCGACAGGCAGCTGACTGTAATTTTCTCCTTATTCAACCTGGTGAGAGGGACATCAGTGTGTCGGACTATAGAGTCACCTATGACTAAAGTGTTAGGTACATTGTCTTGCCTTAGGGGCTGTTGCTGGGTGGCACACTGGTGTTGTGAACTATGTGACACATTGGTTGTGATTGGTGTTTGTTTGCGTTTCAGCTTCAGAGGACTTTGTTGCTTGGGCAGGTTACAGTTTAGGGCCTCTGCATATTTGGATTTAGTGTTGCTATATGTGGGTGTTGGTGGTGCGGGTTTAGAAGGGCTATGTGTTGCTTGAGGTGTAGTGTGGGTGTTAACCTTCTCCTCTTGACTGTTTAGCACAATCTTGGGTGGAGAGAGCTTTGCTTCCATTTTGGCTATGTAAGTGCATCTCTCACAGGTTGTAGTGTTGGGTGGTAGGAGGAGAGGGTTGTCTGTGTACATGAGGCAATTGCTGCATTGCCCCAGTATGCCCAGATTCACCATGTGGACAGGAGAAATCACCGGAAGCTGACCCTTGGACATGCCTGGTTTGGGGCTTTTTTTTTCATTGTAAAGTATAGGAGCTGTTTCCTTAGCAAGGTACTTTGCAATTATAGGCTGTTTAGTGCCTACTATTAATTTCTCCTTGTTAACAAAGAGAGTTCAGTGTTTGTATGAGTTTAAGGCTTCCTAGTGCTTTCCAGCAGGTATTAGAGAAAGTGCTAGTCACAGGGATGCTTAAAGGTAAGATTGAAAAGAATGCACTCTGCAGTGTGCACTAGAGAAGTTAGATGTGAAAGTAGGTAACTTGAGTTTTACCTGTTTAAAAAGTTAAGGTTTAGTGGAGAGTTACTATTTTTAAAACAGCAAGATGGATTGAAACGGGTGGTTACTTTTGTATTTTGGTACTATGAAATACTGTAGGATTGCCAATAAATTTAAATAATTGAAGGGGTGGGATTTCAAAAATGATGATTTTGTGATTACTTACATAAGCCAGTGAAAGTAGAGAGAAATGAGATATATGGTCAGATTAACATAAGAGGCGGGCAACTAGAAAGACAGTGGTATTTAACAAGACAACTTAAATGGGTGGGAGAGCGGGAAAAAAATCTGCCTGACTCAGAACAGAGAAAGCTGTGGTCTCTTTTGAAGTTTTAATATGCTGTTAAATCTGAATGCAAGCAAAACACAAGGTAAAGAAAACAAACTACAGTATTCAAAATATAGAAAGGCAATACAGTAATACAAAAAATAAAAGCAAACTAACCTTTCCTTCACAGCAAAGTGTAGCAGAGTCTGGATGAGCCTTTCTGGTAAAGCTCTGAAATGTTTTGGTTTACTCCTTAAATAGAAATTTTAGTTCCTAGCTCCAACCCTTCTGTTAACAAGTGATTAACCTTAAGTGACCTCTTCTGTCTTATGAATGAGTCCTTAATTAATCAGTTCTTATTTCTGCCTGACTCAGAACAGAGAGAGCTGTGGTCTCTTTTGAAGTTTTAATATGCTGTTAAATCAGAATGCAAGCAAAACACAAAGTAAAGAAAACAAACTACAGTATTCAAAATATAGAAAGGCAATACAGTAATACAAAAAATAAAAGCAAACTAACCTTTCCTTCACAGCAAAGTGTAGCAGAGTCTGGATGAGCCTTTCTGGTAAAGCTCTGAAATGTTTTGGTTTACTCCTTAAATAGAAATTTTAGTTCCTAGCTCCACCCCTTCTGTTAACAAGTGATTAACCTTAAGTGACCTCTTCTGTCTTATGAATGAGTCCTTAATTAATCAGTTCTTATTTCTGCCTGACTCGGAACAGAGAGAGCTGTGGTCTCTTTTGAAGTTTTAATATGCTGTTAAAACAGAATGCAAGCAAAACACAAGGTAAAGAAAACACACTACAGTATTCAAAATATAGAAAGGCAATACAGTAATACAAAAAATATGGGTGCTGTAGAGGGGTGTCAGGTAGGGGAATCATGGGTATGCAATAATTGGCATACGTGTTCAGGTGTTGGTTGGCAGAGATGTATTAGGCACACCCCGTGGAATTAATTAATATTCCTATGTGGGCATAGCAGACGCCTATACCTCCCAAACCTGGAAAGCACATCTACAGGATAGTCCGTAAACCATTGGGGGAACACATAGGGACTATAATCAGTGCCTTGTACCCGATTATCATGGACATCCATGATTACGAATCAGAATGTAACACAGTCCTAACTAAACATCTCCAAAACTAGTAATATCAGGTGGACAGGTGGCGGAATACACATAATGACTAATGACAACACGTATAAGTCATAAACAGCATGTACCTCGTCATATGTGAATGAATACATATGCCCTGTGACTGTCAATGTGTCAGGTTAATATAACCAATCATTTAAATGTGTCCCTCAGGATGTTATGCAGTGTCCCTGATACAGTGTTCATTCTCCCCCATTCGCTTATGAGGTCTGGTAGTGACAGAAAGCGCATATTCCACCGACCACATAAGGTAGATGATAGCATAATAGTTGTGGAATACCACCTGTCTGCCTTTGTGAGGGACACTCCACTCTGGCCAGTTGTGTTCTTCAAAATGAATGTTACGGCACATGGCCTGTGATTTTGGGAAACTAGTTCATATATTGTGTTTAGTGGTGTCATAAAATTATTTTGTTGTATGTGAAACAGGTACATGTTCTAGGAAACAGTATTAGCAACTATAATGCTACAAGAATAACCTTAACGTATGCAAACCGGTGAAGTAGTCTGTTTACTACTGGCTGTGGGTGTGTGTTGCCTTGCCAAATGTGACAGCTCTACATATAGGTCCTATAGGGCTGCCACCTTTCCGAATGGCCAAAGTGGGACCTGCTCTGTAGAAATGTCAGACGTACCAGGTCAGAACATACCAACAGCCATGCATAGTACAGACATATACATAGTCACAAAAATCAAAGCTTAGCCTAGCAGCAGTCAAGTTGCTTATGCTACTTCACATAACATATCGACATGTCATTTATACAATAACCGTTACATGCAACTATTACAGACACGTAGAATATAATATTGTCCTCTAATCGAGACATTAGCTATGGCTAGAGTATTGTCGCATGACACATATGCCTAATGAGGGACTGTCCCATGCAAAGCGGGAAAGGTGTTACGCTTAGAGTGTGGCCAATCTAAAAGGTGGAAAACCTAGGATAAGTATGCGGTAGCATGACTCGTCCGAGAGATACGTTTCCCAAAACACTTTTACATGCCAGCATTGCAGTGTATCGGTTCCCATGTATCAGCCAGATGGGAGCAGATTGTATGAGGAAGACGCACATAATATGATTTTGTCACTGGACAGGCTGCTAAGTCTGTACAGTCGAACGCCTTCCGTCGCCTACTGATTAGCCATACCCGATACTGTGATCATGTAGTCCGATGTAATAGGCATCACAAGGGATCGCGCCCACCCAGCATGAGTGACAAATGGAAGCACCAATGTCGGTGTACGTGCAATTGAGTGAGCGAGCGGGTGTACGTGTGTTTGTCTACCAGTATGCAAGTATTGAAATGTTAAAGACATGTGGAGTCTAAACAAGTATAAGGAGCTGTAACCAGAGGTCAGCAGTGCTTAACCACGCACAAACACGCACAACTGCTCACACCTGCTGGAATGTGCCTTACTCACTCCGTATCCAAAGGCATAGTTCTGGCCAAAAACAAAGAACCGTCCTTTGCACGTGTTGGTAGCAATACCCTGCGCACACAGGCCATGTGAATTACCAATACACCATGGCACATATACAGACAATAGACAGTACCACACACATACCATACAGCACAGTCATCCAACAGAATAGCAATATACTGGCAGATATGTCCGGACCACTGGTGTTTGCAGACCTGGCCGTTCTGTGTTTCAGTGTGTGAGCATGCCTAGTATGACTGTTACGCATGTTGTTGAATGACAGTACCATCATACCGTCATGTGTTTGAGCATGCCCAGTAATTGGATCGCATGTGTCACATGTCCATATAGTCAGTACTGTGGTGCCGACCTCTGCATTGTACACCGACAGGTAGCATGCCGTATCTGCAGGGTAACTAATGGTCAGGTGGCATTGACTGTTGCTACATTGCTGCACAGCATGGGGGGACATCCAACTGCATCCACAGTTCATACACAGCACCGGGGGTGGCACACATAACTCTCACATGTGTATGTTGGAAGGAGGGCACAACTGATAGTTGTACACATTTGCTACTACTGTACTGGTATGCCAGGTACTCCATTTCAGTGTGTGGACCTACCTAAATTGCTGGTTGGAGGTACGTTAGATCCTAGCTTGGATTACCAGCATAGTGGTTTCAGACGTCCAGCCTTCACAACCTGCATCTGACTGCCTGGCCTGCTGTAGTCTGTGTGTGTGTCTGTGGGGGTTGGGTTCATCCATTGGGCATATCCAGAGGCCATTGTATAGCATTTCCCTGTATTGGTCTACACCTGTCCAGCTGTACGAGACTTGTGTAGGCTGTAAGGATAGACATGATGTTCAGCCCATAACCTGCAGTGGGTTAGGACACCCTGTGTACTTCTGACTACTATTGTGACCCCGGTATGTGCTACAGATGTCATGGTGCCACTATGGATGCGTACTGTCAGCTGCCCTAGCAGTCGGCCACCAAATTCCCCTGTATGCTCACATCCATACCATAGCTACAGGTAAATACACATTCTAATACAACTGTCAATTGGTAGGTTGATTGACATACCTTGGGGGTGTTCCATACCAGAGGATGGTGCTGGAGGGCTACCTATGTTGGATGCACACAGTGCACTTCCTATACATGTCTGAGCACAGGTAGTGTCATGCTTGGCATCCCTTGTACTCTCTGTGTAAGTCAGAGAGGGTGACATTCCTTGGGTACCTACTGTGACAGTGCATATGCCATGTGTTGCCTCTTTGCCAAGGGCAGGTCATACTGTGCACACCTCCTTTCACCAACTGGGCCCATCTCAGGTAGTTCCTCCTCCAAGTCACACTATGCCTGTACACACCTTGGCAGTGGTGGGGGGCTGTGTGGCCCTGCCCCATGCTGTTCCTGCTGCAACTGTTACCGCAAGATCAGATTGTGTAGCTAAGCACATACCATAACAATTTTGGTGCATGTAGCTGGTGAATACTGCAAGGCACCACCGGATGTGTCCAGACACCAGAACCGTGACCTCAGCATCCCAAACACATGCTCAATTATATGTCTTGCCTGTGCGTGTGCCTCAGTATGGTGTAGTTGTTCAGGTGTGTGTGCATTGCTGATGGGTGTCATCAGCCACGGCTCCAGTGGTTACCCAGAATTCCCCGGTATGTGACTGTAGGGGATGTCCATATTGACAAAGGTGTGGCACAGCTGCATCAGATGCCATATATCAGAATCGTCATAGCTTCCAGGGCAGACAACACACACATTCAGTTTAATGCCCTGGCCATTGCATCAGGCCTAGCTGTTGGAGGGTATGCCCCTGCAGTTAATTTAGGCCCTACCCTGCTCACTGGGTGGTGCTTTGATTTGTACATGCGTGCAGGCTATAGCACCCAGTATCCCAGGGTAGTCTGCCATTTGGTGGGAGAGACGCATATTGCTGGTCAACAAATCACATGTGGTGAGGACATGTACGTGTTCACTGGCATGTGGTGACATGGCGTCTGTGGACTGCTGCAATACTCTGGATGCAGATGTCTGTGAGATCCCCATGATATCCCCAGTTGTGCATTGGGAGGCACCTGTGGCTAGTATACCTAGGCCAACACATACCTTGGTATTCACTGGGATGGGTTTCCCTCAGCCTGTTCGATGTGTCAGGTGTGGCCGGCACAGCTCAACAAGCTGCTGTAGGAGGTCTCTGCATACCCCATAGTGCCCCATCATCTCCAGCCCATGTAGCCCCTGGTAGGTTACCTTGGGTTTGTGAAGTCTTCTGTCACCTCTCTAAGGGTTGTTCAGCAGCATTCATATCCTCACCACCCTCAGCCTCTTGCACATGTTGGTCTATGTTGCCTGCTGCAGCCCTTCTCATTTGGTTGGATTGTGTAGAGAAATGTCCCCACATGTATACACCGGTGGTGTAGAGCATGTGAAAAACCTGTGTGTATGGTGCTTGGTCACTTTACCGTAATGTTCTTGTGCGGCCCGGCCATGTAATCTGCTGATTGTGCTAATTATCACCTGTCTGTGCAGCTTGTTCACCTTGACTAATCCACTACTGCTGTTGTCCCTCCCAATTTCACCGGGCAGGTATAGACACACCCCTAGCTTAGGCGTGCTAAGGCAGGAGCAATCCCAAGGCACAGTGCTCCAATGTACGTACAGTATGCCTAACACCCATCCCATGCCTTCACCTATATTCCACTCCTGCACCTAGCTGTCTATACACATACACTCTTGGGATCTACATCACACCCTGGGGATAAACGGGAGTCACTATTGTCAACTTCATTAGCATAGTATTGTCTTCTAATGCATAGATATATGACCCATACTGATCCTCAAAATTAAAAACCACTGCTTACTATCGCTCAGATCCGCACACAACTGGTTAAAGGTGCCTTACTATCACCATATTCAATGTCCTTTGTTCTTCCCAACAACAAAACAATCAGTCTCAACACGACTAGAGCCCGGGACCCTGCACACCACAGATGACGTGCTTTACCACTAAGCCATGGCAGATATACACACATCCAATGTGATCACAACAGATCATCCAGTACAGACATTCATTAGTGCTAATGTCCACATACATATCTATCTATATTTATCTATATCTATATATACGCATGTATACATATAGACACACAGATGTAGATATTGAGTTTACATCACAACAGCGGACCACGTGACACCAAAGCATTAGACAAGAATGAAAGGGAAACCACGTGTGCCACCTGCATTGTGTAGTGGTGTTACTATCAAGGCAAGTATGTTACATTGCATCACACGGGTCAGACAGTAATAAGGGTAACAGTAGGGCTGGTGACATTTACCCACCAGACCTACTGGCGAATGTATGTGTATGTGTTGACAACCCAGTCTCTTGGGCGAGTATGACATTTGTGGACATTATATAGGAATGCAGCAAAACACACTCAACACGTTCTGGAGCTAGCCACTCACAGATACCAACACATAGGATAGGTCTGCCAAACACAAACACCTGTAGTGACTTGGAATCAAACACCTACCTGTCTGTTCTATCACACTACAGCACTATGCAGTTACAGAATGCGCTACCAAGATTACCAGAGGCATACTTCTAGGTGGGTGACATAATCAGCAAAGGCAAAGACACTGATAGGGAATGTATGGAGAGTGAGCAGTCTAAAAGCATTACTCTGTCCCCAGGCAGCTGGAAACATGCACACACACAGTTGGCAGGGCTGGGATTAGAACATAAATCTAAACTACCTTCTCACACTATAGCATTACACAGTTACAGAACGCGCTACCGAGATTACTGGAACACAGCACTCCCAGAGGCATACTTCTAGGTGGGAGACATAATCAGCAAAGGCATAGATGCCAATAGGGAATGTATGGAGAGTGAACAGTCTAAAAGCATTGCTCTGTCCCTAGGCAGTTGGAAACATGCACACACATATACTTGCCAGGGCTAGGACTAGAACATAAACCTAACTACCTTAACACACTACAGTATTACACAGTTATAGAACACGCTGCCGAGATTACTGGAACACAGTACTCCCAGAAGCATACTTCTAGGTGGGTGACATCATCAGCAAAGGCAAAGACACCGATAGGGAATGTATGGAGAGTGAGCAGTCTAAAAGCATTACTCTGTCCCCAGGCAGCTGGAAACACACACACACACACATACACACAGGTGGCAGGGCTGGGATTAGAACATAGACCTAACTACCTTATCACACTACAGCATTACACAGTTACAGAACGTGCTACCGAGATTACTGGAACACAGCACTCCCAGAGGCATACTTCTAGGTTGGTGACATAATCAGCAAAAGCAAAGATGCCAATAGGGAATGTATGGAGAGTGAACAGTCTAAAAGCATTGCTCTGTCACTAGGCAGTTGGAAACACGCACACGCATATACTTGGCAGGGCTGGGACTAGAACATAGACCTAACTACCTTATCACACTACAGCATTACACAGTTACAGAATGCGCTACTGAGATTACTGGAGCACAGCACTCCAGAGGCATACTTCTAGGTGGGTGACATAATCAGCAAAGGCAAAGATGCCAATAGGGAATGTATGGAGAGTGAGCAGTCTAAAAGTGCTACTTTGTCCCCGGCAGCTGGAAACACGCACACACACACAGTTGGCAGGCCTGGGACTAGAGCATAGACCTAATGACTTTATCACACTACAGCATTAAGCAGTTACAGAACACGCTACTGAGATTACTGGAACACAGCACTCCCAGAGGCATACTTCTAGGTGGATGACATCATTAACAATGGAACAAACACAGTTAAGGATTGTATGGAGTGTGAGCAGTCTAAAAGCATATTACTATACCAAGGCAGACGGAGACAAACACACGGCAGTGGTGTGAGCAGGACAACTGCCTATCTATGGAGCACTATTACAACACTACATAGATACAAGATGTGCCACAGACAGTACACCTTTCAAGACAGTCAACCAGTGTGTTCAATGCCGGAATCCATCCTGATGTGGAGTATGGACATCTGTTGCCTGGATGACCACTATCGCTATACAGGTGTACAATGGTCATTCCCATACACAGAGGCACATAACTGACACAAGGTGTCACTGGGCATGCTCACACAGTAGCACACGTCCATTTGGAATGTACTATGTGTCCATCTACACAACTGCATACTGGGAATGCTCACACACTTAGTAGCGAAGGGCTGCCTTGTATGTACACAGATTCCAAACACGGAAGGGCACAGTGTGTCGATAGTCATCATTGTTAGCATGAATGTACTGTGTGTCCATCTACAGAATGGCGTACTGGGCATGCTCACACACTGGGTAGCGAAGGGCTGTCTTGTAGGCACACAGATTCTAAACACGGAAGGACACAGTGTGTCGATAGTCATCATTGTTAGTATGAATGTACTATGTGTCCATCTACAGAATGGCATACCTGGCATGCTCACACACTTGGTAGCAAAGGGCTGTCTTGTATACATGCAGATTCTAAACACAGAAGGGCACAGTGTGTTGATAGTCATCATTGTTAGCATGAACACTGCACTACATATATCTGACACCGGTCTTCTACACAAGTCTGCTGCTGTCCATCACCTTAGCTGTATCAATCTAAACCTGGCACACTAATACCACCCATGGTGATGTCCTGGCAGCAGTGGCTACTTTGCACATACATTACAATACATAGACAAAGAAACCTGGGACCAGGTAAACACCCTGACACCTACAGGGCAACTGCATTGTATGCGTATGCTAAACAGTGTTAGATGTGTAGCGTTTGTAATCACAGCTGCCAATCTAGATCCGACAGTGGGGAATACGGACATCTCTGCAGTGAGGGACACCTGGCATATGGCACAGTTGTGCACAATAGCACTACCACCATATACCTCAGATACAGACATGTGGGCCATAAGACTGTTACAGACCACTCCAGGAGTTAGCGCCCCATGTACATGAAGGCCACTCACATGTACTGACCAGTACACTCTCAAAAGCCATCACAGATGTGTCAGGTGAAGATCACAGTGGTAAATGCCGCATTCTAGTATGTAGCCCTCAGACATCACCATGTCCTTGGACCAGTAACACACATCCATACATTAGTACAACACCATGTTACCCATGAACAGTGGACTGTACGTAGCTCTACAGCAACTGTGCAGACTACCCATGTACTGACAGTGTTCCATCATGTGTTATGCAATGCAATGATACCAGTGCTCATACCCAGGTCGGCTGTACACACAGCAGTGGCCCTGGGTCTTATACAGCTGTAACAGATAACTGTTGCTGTACACCAGAGAACACACTCATGTTTGGATATGACATACATGTAACTACCGTGGATATGTACATGGCTGTCACACACAACACATATGTACATAGCATAGCTTTTCCTGTCCTCCATGCAGACAAGTGGCTACAGCAATTAGACACATGCACATGGAAGGTAGGTCCATGGCTGTTGAATGCTAACAGTACATAAGGTAGCAATGTTGACTGAGGTAACATTCCCTCTGTACTGGCTACCCATGACAACTATCATATTATACAACAGTCCATGTGTCATGTATGTCATCACACATGTCCACCAATTGCAATGTATACAAACAGGGCTACATGACAGGAATGCAGGACTTACACACATGTACATGTAGTGGTGTGCATTCAGCTACTATGCATGTGCAGTAGCTGATGTATGCAGTTCATCAGTGTCTTACTACAACATGCAGTTGCAATGCAGCCCCATCATTGACACCTGTATATGGTGGAATACTGACAGTGTGGTAAGATGTACATCAGGTATGGATGGATGTGTGTACATAACGTGGTGGTCCACCTTTGCAGATAGATGTTTGCTGAAGACAGCTCACAGGTGTGTCACAAGCCGTCCTACCATAACATGTGCAAACAGTAAGCTATGTTTCTGTTACATGACGGTGAAGACATACAACCTACACAGTGGTCAGGGTGTCACTGACTGTAGATCACTTGATGCCTGTAGCACTTACATCCCCCCATGTGCATATAGCAGGACAATTGCCGAAGGTAGCTTCGGTACACATTGTAATGCGGGCAATACTGGTGCATGTCTGTCAGACGTATCAACAGATAGCAGTTGTTTGGCTCACAGTACTGCCATGTGTGTTTGCTTGTGTGACCATATATGCCACGCATGGTGGGGAATACATCCCAATTTTTAAAACCCCCTGTACACTGTTGTAGAGATCAGTACATACTGCATTGTAGAAAGCAACACATAGGCAGGGGTGGTGTGTGTATCACACACATGTTAGCTATCTGTATGTGAATGACATGTGTGGACTCCACTGTGTGTGTGTGTGTGTGTGTGTGTGTGTGTGTGTGTGTGTGTGTGTGTGTGTGTGTGCGTGTGTGTGTGTGTGTATGTATGGCTGTCTGGTGTATGGAGTGAGGATGTATGCTACCATACAGAACAGATAGGATCCCTAACACCTCATAGTGATGCAATCTACTACCCCATTGATGCCGTCGGTCTTAGGCATTACTGCCTACCTGTACATGTTCATTCTCTGTGTTGCGTCATGTAGGTGCACAGTACTGTAATGGTGATTACCACATAGACAGGGGTCCTCACCACAACACTATCAAGTGTGTGTTATAGTGACGTCGACCCCATGAATGTGGGCGTGTTACTGCGTGTGTCTGTGTATGTCTGTGTGTGTTCTCATCCTGTAATGTGAAAGTGTATTACTGCTACACAGTGAGGCCTCCTGCTATCAACTGGCCTCCACCCTTGACATCAGCTAGACCGCTGTGTAAACCCCTCCGCACCATGTAACTGTGGCTGTGATGTGATCTGGTATGGATGTCACGTCTCTAGCCACTGTAGCCTAGTACACAGCTCACATGCTCCTGGATCAGTAGATGTGTAGACATCTGTGGAATGTTAGCCTTACTAACAGTGAGGTTGAGGCTACATATAGCATATTGGTATTACCATACATGCCTGTGAGTGCTCCACATTTACACATGGGAAACTGCAAACACTGGTACTAAATGGCACATGCAATTAGACAGTAAGGAGGGAAGCAGGGCATCATTACCAACATGCTGTTACTGTTGTTACCAAGACATAGTGTGAACATAACACAATGCATTCTAAATGCAAACACTGTTACGTAATGACACATGCAATTAGACCTTAAGGAGGGAAGCAGGACATCATTACCAACGTTCTGTTACTGTTGTTACCAACACACATACAGTGAACATAAAACAATGCATTCTAAACCTGTACTACATGGTATGTCTGCTGCGTGTCAACAGTACACAACAATTGTAATATACACTTATCTCGCTATTCTGTTCACCCTGTGCATCAGACCATATGAGCATGTCCCTGCACTGATGGTGTGGATGACAGGGATGCAGCACAGGCATCATCATATGCACAGGGTGATAATGTTTTCCAGGAGCATAGGCTGCACCAGTGGATGACATCATGTGTGTGGGTTAGGGCCGGTGATCTTATTGGACATGTGTGGTTGTTATGCATGTGGGTGTTGCGGTGCCCTACAGATGTTTCTGGTGTGTGCATGTATGAGTACACACAGTTCTGCCATGTGTCCAGCCTACACAGGGGTATTATTGATAGCTCCAGATTGTACAGACCAGGATGTACAGCTCACTGTGTCCGGCCACGGCCACATAACCTGTGTCTGCCAGGGGTTGCATGGGCACTACCAGGCAGAGGTACAGATTGGCTACTGTCTGATGACACATGTCCACTGGAACCGTGTCCCTGCTGGGAATTCCAGGGACACGTTCACATGGCCTGCTGTGTCCTGATGTGGACAGCACTGTACCAGCTGCATTGCTGCTGCTACTGGCACTATGGGAGCAGACATGTGAGGTAGCTTGTTCACATAGACCTGCACCAGGTGATGTAGCTGGCCTATGTCCACGTGGCCTATGCCTCACTCCTACCAGATGTTCCAGCACAGACAGCTCACGCTCACAGATTGCCATGCCACAGTCAAGGATTCCAACCATGTCACCCAATCGCCTGTCCAAAACGTCAACAATCTGCTGTAGAGCATTTGCCAATGCCTGAATGTTGTCAATTAAGGAATGGATAGCAGCCCTCTGAAGCCTCTGCCCCTCTCTGTTCTGCCATTCAGCACTTGCCTGTGCTGCCATTACAGTATGAATCATGCGTCTGGTGACACCAGCTGTTGCGCTCTGTCCTGCAGGAGCATGTCAGCCATAGGTCCTCCTATGAGCAGCACTGGCCACATGCCTGTGTGGCACATCTGCAGTCATTTCACTGATACCATGGTGTGACGACACACCTTCCGTAGCCACCACATGTTCCTGTTCCAAGCTAACACACGCTGACTGTCCTTCCTCTATGGCCACTGGTGATGGGGTATGTATTGGCATGAGAACTGTGTGCGGGGAAGAGGGGGATATAGGTGGGATGGCAACCATTGGCATAGACTCAGCCCCTGACAACCCTGCCTGTACCTCAAGCATATATTCATCACTGCTAGGGTCTGTGGGGTCACTAACATCAGATGGACCGCAGGAGGGTAACGCACCTACATTACCTGTGAATGCAAACAAAGACTCTACATTACAATAGAGACACACAAAGGCACACACAGACACACACACACACAGACAGACACACACAGACAGACAGACACACACACACAGACAGATACACACACAGACATATATACTATAAAGCGCGCTTTAGTGCGCTTTTGCGTGATTTAGCACGGAGTTGCCCATAGAGCACCATCGGGCAGTGCCGGTTAAACAAGGTTAAACTATTTCTGGCTCCGTAAAGTCTGCTCTTCAATTTTTACCTTAGAACTTCTCTACTTGCAATCTAAACAGTCTATTCTCTATCTCAAAAGCTCAGCACTTGCTCCTAAAGCATTTTTATATAGGTAAAGTACTTATATACTAAACAAAGTACTACATTAGCCTAGAATCCCCTTGAGTACCCATTTCCCTATAGGTCCCTTCTGACTCAGTTACACAGCAAACTTTTTCACTTTTTCTAGCACGTCGAAGGGTCAGTTGCTAGGGTCCTCTCCTGTTCAGCTGGTGAATCTGGGCATCTTGAGGCAATGTTACAATTGCCTCATGTACACAGACAACCCACTCCTTTTCCCACAAAACACAAATACATGAGAGAAATGCAGCTATATAGCCAAACTGGAGGCTGAGCTCTCTCAACTCAGGACTGGCAAGACCAGACAGGAGGAGAAGGAAACCACGCACACCACAAACCCAGTTTCACATAGAACTATCACAACTGCAAAACAAACACATAAACACACAAAGACATACTCGGAGGCACTGATCAAAAATCTACCAATACTACAGAGGCCTCCAAAGCAGACACCCAAGCAACTGCCATCTCAAGACATAAGACATGCAACACATAGTTCTCAAAGTCAGTGTGCTAAACAGTTACAGCCCTTAAGGCCAAACACAATGCCAGACACACTTGTTATAGGTGACTCCATAGTCAGACACACTGACGTCCCACTCACCAGACTGAGCAAGGAAAAGATCACAGTAAGCTGCCTGTCAGGTGCTAGAATCCGCCACATAACACAAGCACTCAGGTCACTCCACAGCAAGTACAAGTATGACTCAGTCATTGTCCATGCTGGTGTGAACGACCTGAGACGTACCTCCCTGGACTACATGAAAAGAGACATAGAGGAGCTCTCAGATTATGTAGTCCAGGCCGGTATGACCCTGACCCTGAGCAGTATCCTACCCTCACCAAGAATGATGCCACAATACAGAGACAAAATGATCAGCTTTAATAATTGGCTTAATTACTGGTGTCATTCTAAGGGGATCCAATGTCTGTCTGCCTGGGATGACATGCTTGACAAGCCAAGCTGCTTCACAAGGGACGGCTTGCACCTGTCACCCCTGGGCTTCGGATATTGGCAAAGGCTCTTGCCACCCCATAGTGCCTTTTTAGGCAAGGCTCAAATGATAAACCTACCGCCCTAGAAAACAAAAATGGAGAAAAACTAAGGGTAATACTGCTCAATGCCAGAAGTCTAAACCTCAAGATGCACGCCCTCGAAGCCCTCCTCAGTATGGAGAACATTGATGTCTGTGCTGTGACTGAAACCTGCTTCAAGGCTCCTGAGAGCACCCCAGCACTATCAGGTTATACCTCATATCATGCGTTCCTGCCCCAAAATCCGGACCGAACCACAAAAGGGGGGGGGGGAGTATCCATATTCATAAAGGATACCCACACCTCCAGGTTAGTGGCAATGCACGAAGCATCAGAGACCATCCAGGTGCAATTAACCATAGGTAAAACTGCCCTACAGTTTGTAGCATGCTACAGACCACCTTCTCAAACTCAGGAAACCCACACAGCCTTCCTGAAGACACTGGAGAGTATGAATGTCTCTCCAAACACCATCATATTGGGTGACTTCAACTACCCAAACATACACTGAGAACATTACTCAAGCCCCAACACCCTAGCCCAAAGGTTCCTGGAGTTCATAAACTAAAATGCTATGGAACAACTAGTCACCATTCCCACAAGAGGAGAAAATATACTAGACCTGATCATCCCAAACATGGGGACAAAATGCTCCACACCGGAAGTATATCCCTCATTGGTGAGATCAGACCATAAATTAATCTCATTGGAGATCCACATTCCACCCCCACCCCCAGCAAAAAAGACCACAGTGAAGAACTTCTCAAAAGCAAACTTCACACTTCTTAAGACTGGAGTGGTATCCTTCAAGGCCCCCAAGCCAGTGGAAACCACAACCCACGCTGCTGAAACCCTTACAAATGCCTTCTACGAGCACCTCCAGGAATGTATGGATCAAGCAATCCCTAATAAAATCAAGACCCTTTCCACCAAAGGCAGGCACCCGGTCTGGTGGACCCCAGCCATAAACAAACTCTACAACAAGAGGAGAAAGCTATTACATGACAGAGCAAAATCCCTAAAAGGGAAGGCATCTCTGATCAATACTAGCAAAAAACTACGATCACTCATAAAATCATTCAAGGCTAACTTTGAGAGAAAAATCGCTAATGACACAAAAGACAATCATAAGGCCTTCTTTAGCTATGTTAGAAACCTGGGTGGAAACTCCCAGATATGCTCAGAATTAGTCCAAAATGATAAAAAAATCACTGAACCCACAGACATTGCCAACATACTGGCAGACAGGTTCAGTGCAAATTTCTCCCCTCCCTCCCCCCCAAAAGGAGAAATATCTGTCCCACCAGAGTCTAGCCTCCCAAACATCTCAGATGCCCAGATGAGAGCTGCTCTCTCTAAAGCAAAAAACACAGCATCAATGGGACCGGACGGTGTCCCCGGCTGTGTGCTACACAAACTCAATGAGGAACTAAACCCACACATAAGGCTGCTGTTTAATCTTAGCCTTACTACAGGATACGTATCCAAAGAATGGTGTACAGCAACTGTGGTCCCACTCCACAAAGGCGGTGCTTCTACGGACCCTGGAAATTACTGCCCCATAAGCTTGACGAGCCTTGTCTGCAAAGCTATGGAGAGGATCATAATGGAACTCATAAATAAAGACATTGGGGAACTACAGACACTGGATCCTACCCAATTTGGCTTTGTCAAGGGCAGATCCTGCCTCTTGAACTTGGTTGACCTTTTTGAAACAGTCACTAAGGCCATTGATGAGGGTAAGGCAGTTCACACAGCCTACCTTGACCTAGCAAAAGCGTTCGACACAATACCCCACTCGGGCATCATAGAAAAGCTCACCAGCTTAGATGTAAACCCATATGTCACAAGATGGGTTGCAAACTGGCTCAAGGACAGAACACACAGGGTTAGAGTTGCTGGTGCCATGTCAGACTCTAAGCCGGTCACGAGCGGTGTCCCACAGGGCTCAGTCCTGGGCTCCCTCTTGTTCGGCATTTATTTTTCTGAAGTGCAGGCAAACATAGGGGGATTGTGGCTGACAAAATTTGCAGATGACTGCAAACTGGGCACCATAATTGATACTCCATCAGACACAGACATCCTCCAGAGAGGTCTCATAGAAATGGATAACTGGTGCCAGAGCCATGGCCTTAAGCTAAATGCCAAAAAATGTATAGTCATACCCTTTGGGAAAAACAAGGCAACCCCTAATTACCACATAGGTGGTAATCCATTAAACACGGAAGAAGTTATCAGGGACCTGGGGACCCAAGTTGACAGTAACCTCTCTTTTGATACTCACATTGCCAAAGTGGTTAGGAAGACCTTCTACATTGCCCACCTGATCATGAAGGGATTCACATCCAGATCAGGAGAGGTCATTGTACCCCTGTACTCTTCACTTATTAGACCAATGATTGAGTACAACGCCCCATTCGGAATGTACCTTACCCGACACCTGCAGCAGTTGGAAAGACCCCAAAAGTTCCTCACCAAAAGGATAAAGGGGCTCAAACATATGTCATGCAATGCCCGACTGAAGAAACTCCAGCTCTATCCAGTCGCATACCGTCTGCTCAGAGGTGATCTGTGCCTGACATACAAGGCCATTTCCAACCCGGAATTAATGGACATGCTCCACCTCAAAAAATCCAAATCCACCAGAGCCACGAGAGCAAGAGACTTAAACCTCAACACGGATATAAATAGGACGTGCTGGAGGGACAGATTCATCACCCAGAGACTCCCTACACTATGGAACAGAATCCCAGTCCATGTGAGGCAGAGCCCCTCACTGACTCTGTTCAAGAGAAATCCACCAAAGGAGATCGTAGGTTTACCCCGGGAATCATCTCTGTGTCACTGCTGGACAGAGGCACAGCAAACTAATGGGTATAGTATTCTCATCCTAAGGGGTGGTGAAAGCCACACACACTCTGGCTAGGCTTATAAATGCCCTAGGGCAGATAGCCTAGTATGAGCCTATGAACCTATGAACCTATGACACACACAGACAGACACACACAGGCACACACCATGCATGTGATTTGACAGAAGGCATGCAGCATGCATGTGATACAGCAGACGGCATGCAGCTCAGACATTACTAGAGATAGTTAGCATACATCCCTGTGTTCCACACAACAGCAAGCATGCATCATAGCAGAAGCCATGCATTTTGCACAATCATGGTAGTAACCATGCATCCCTGTGATACGCCATGTGGACCAGCACAGGTTAACAGTTCACATGGCTGATGTGAGGCATGTCCTTGACATTAACATGTAGTATGACATGTAACCTGCTGACGTGTGCATTGACATGCCTACATGTATGACACAATGGTGTCCTGACACATGTACAGTGGTGTAATGGTGTCACATTGCAGTGTTGACTGTATGCCCTACAGATAGAATACACTTTTAGCAGATGTGCATGACCACTGAAGGGTAGTATGAGGCACCTACATTGCTATACAGTGTGAAGTACAGACACAGTGCCATTGAATGGCATCATGAGGCATCTCTATTGCTATACAGTGTGGAATACAAACACAGTGCATAGCCATGACTGCGTGCATACACAAGACATAAATACTGTGGATTGTGACCCATGTCGCTGAGGTGTATACACACTAAAACATGTTGTGTCATGTGTGACAGGTCACCGGAAGATATACGAATGACACCCCTGCACAACTGCTAAAGTTTCTTAGCTGCCTGGCAACCATGTCTGCACATGGCAGATTTGTCAATACACCATGTCCCACATGACATTTATGTACCACACACACGAGGTGCACAGCTGACAGTGATATCCAACAGCAGCAAGGGAAATGTACGGTGTCTGTGGCCTGATGTGGTGTCTGTCTATGTATGTGGAAACTGTACAGGTAACTGTCATGCTGTGACACAGTCATGATGTTCAAAACATCTTATGTGGTCAAATTGACACCTCCACAAGCTGTGCACAGGCTTTTAGGATGTCCAGTGTTCCACATCTACTGTATAACCATTCAACAAAGGCTATAGTTGGACCATGTATAGACAATGTGCAACAGGGTGTACACACATACACATCACATCTACTGTGTGTTGCTACATGTCTCTGGCCATCCTCCATGGGCATGTGTGAACATGTGTTGGACAAATGTTTGTGATGCCCGTCTATCTCACATCTCTGTGTTGTCCCATATGACATATACCCATAGATGTCAGATACTCCACTGTCCACAGGATTATGCAGACAAAGGGTTGTATGTTTGGTATGTGGGGTATGTTTTATGGGATAGTGAGACAATGTTGCAGCCAGACCAGTACATATCTGGGGCATGTCAGATGGCACATCACAATGTGTGCACCCATTGCAGGGGCATATTCCACAATGGTGAATCCTGTGGGTTGCCCATATCCCAGCTCACTGTGTAGTACTGTTTGCATACCACACATTTGTTGTTCCGATGTATAGTACATATTCCTACATTGAACAACACCTCCATTATTGCATGCACAGCTGTCCACACATCTAGCAATGACAGATACTGTGGTTTCATGTTGGCGTTTCATTTAGTTTGTATATATTGCACATGGGTAGCCAGCATGATTGATGACAGATGCGACCTGTATGTCATGACTGGACCATACATTCTGTGTACATGTGTTAACTGGCCACATGGCGGATAGATCTGTGCATTAACATGCCTGATACTGATAACTGTTTTACCTGCAATGGACTGCTGTCTGTGCGGCATGCCAGAGGTACCTGTATAGGGGTGACAGCAGTTTGATCATTATCCATGACTGTATGACAGCTACAGGGTGCACTGTGCATGTTAACATGTTCAGCTGTACAATAGCATATAGTATGATGTATGCACATGTGTGCATTCACAGGGTAGCATACTACAGTATGCTGCATGTGTGTAAACATACCTTGCATATGATATCATATTGCATATTGTACAGTGACACATGCAACTAAATGGAGTATAATAGTTATATGTGCAGTAGTGACTTACCAGGCAACTCCAGGCTCGGTGATTGGGAGACACCCACCTCCATGATGGCAGCTAGTGTTTGTGGATGCTGTTATGATGGGGACCCCAGGCTGGCCAGTAGCTCCTCAGTATGTGTGAGTGGGGGCTGGGTTGGTGGCCCACCACCTGTTGTACCTTGTTCCCTGGCGATTGCATTGGCACGCTGTTTTGCATGTCAGATCAGGTCCGTGCAGTGTCTGCGCACCTGCTGGTAGGTGCAGTTATGGCCACCCACATCATTAACCCTCCTGCGAAGTTCCTGCCACAGGTCGTCACACTGCTGGGCATGCTGTGGCACATGGCTGAACAATACCTCATAGTTGTCATGGAGGTACGGTATGAGGACATCATCCTCCAAGTGGCTATATGCTGGCAGGCGTGATTGAGGCATTATCTGGAAGACATAACGATGGAGACAGGTCACAGTATCTCAGATGCACAGGGTTACAGCTGCACATACATGTGTATTAAATCTAGTACATATGAACAGTTATCTTTGACAATCATCATGACACAGACATGAATGACATGCTTGTGTCACACACATGTAACACCCGTTGTGCATGGGATATTATCACCATATATGTGTATCACCTCATTACATTGCTCATACTCCATGTGAATGCTGTCTTGATGTGGGTATGTCTGTTTGCCTGTACTAGTGTTCTTACCTATCAGCACATGCCTCAATGTGTCCACAGGAATGCTGTTGACCTTGATGCTGTGTATATGCCACATATCAAAACATAAACTGCCTTAACGGACATGAGCAGTGACAATGCAGACATGCACACGGGAACTTTTCCATGCATGTGTTTTGCCATATACACCTACACGGCACTGTACAGCAGTTCAACATCCTGCCATGTATCGCCTGTGTTGCACATGTGATACACATGGGACAATGGCTAGCCGGATGGTATTCGCAGGGATGGTTATCAACTATAGCATGTACAGACAAGGTCATGCAGTTGTGTGTATGCCCTGGGACATGTATGGCCATAGGATGTGACGTCTTCTAGCTGTATCCTACAGCCATGTTGCCACCGCTGGGTGCATCAGTGCCACATTACAGATCCAGACAGTTAATGATACATCTACCATGTGTTCATCGCATCATGTATGACAGTGATGACACGACACGTGCAGCTTTGATGGACAGGGTTGCATGGTATGGCAGGAGTATGTAACATGTATGGCACAGGAATCTGTCTAGCATGCGGTGATCCTTGTAGTAGGCAGGTGTCTGTCCATGATGTATGTCTTTCAGATCAGGATATGTACATGTAGTATGTCTAACATCAGTGTTGCACATGTCTTTATGCAGGGTAGCCAGCATGCTGCATAGTGGAGGTGAGGATTGTGTAGGCTGGTGTCGCCCATCCATGCATGGCCAATACCCCTTAAAGGTGATATGTGATCCAATATTGGTCACCTGTGTGCTGAGTATGGCTGTCCAATGGTCTCCATGCTCATGGATGGCACCCTGTCATGACTTAGGTTGCCTCGTATGACTACCTAATATGCCTGGAGACATCACCAGCTCAGGGAGGTAAACTGCACTGCACCGTCCCTTACACACAGTGTCCATAATGCTGACCACTGCCTAGGTGGTACGTAATGGGTACAGGGCTATTAACCTAGTGGTGACAATGCAATAAGCAGCTGTCAGATTGTGCGCATGTGTCACGCACCTCACCCACAAAGGCCATTCTGTATGTTGTCCACAACACTGAGACAGCTGTTGCTCCTAGGTCATGGCCATTCACATCCTTACATACGCAGATGCCTCCCATTTGTCTGTGTTTTATGGGCTACAATGAGGGGGGCGTACAAAACATTAACCCTGTTTTACTGTAGCTGCCACTGCTGTGGTATGCACATGTCACTCAGACACCTTTTGTAGTGTTGCTTCTGTCAACAGACCACTGATAGAACACTCCTGTGACATACGTAGGTACATCTAGTATACTCAGCGTAGGTGGAATGCAGTATGGGTGATGATGTCCTATGACCTGTCACAGCTATGCTATGCAGTGTGGAATCATCTGTACTGTCATCTATGTCTGTACTGCTAACATTTACATTGATTAAGGCTCATGGACTTGCAGACCATACTCAGCAGGGTAATAGTGCAGTGCCTCCCATAATGGCTGGCGTCTCCATTTTGTGGGTTGTGCTAACTGTTGCTGTGCTCCATTCCATGTTTTCACAGACTGACATGAACCCATGTTTTACATGGCAGTGTATGTGTAGAGCTAACTGTTTTGCCATATGTGTATGATATGACCATGGACGTGAACAGGTCACATGCAGCCTGAGTGCACCTTGTACCATCATAAGTATGGTTACAGGGTTTCTGTAGTGTTCATGAATATGTGCTTGTGTACCTGTTGGGGGGCAGTGAGTTTATATTATCCAATACCCTATCTGTATTACATATTCATGCTTGGCACTTATTCAGAACATGTAAGCAATAGCAAGAAAGTTCCAAGGTTACACCAAAGGCACAAACTCCAGATATCCTTAGCAGACCTGCATAAAATCGTGAGCGCTTTCACGTCCAAGTGACGCTTCTTCAGACTTCAATGTAAGCACTTCATGAGCAGTCATTCCAACTCATTTCCTACAAGTACACTGTTTGTCCTTACATTTACAGCTTGCATACTGTACAACAGCTGTTGTACACACGTACCTCACATATCTTGTGAGACATGGCTGAATATACAGGCATGTCCAAGTGTCAATTACCAGTGTAATTGCCTGTCTATATGATGAATATGGCAAATGAGGCAATATAGCAATTTTCTCATGTACACAGTCGATGTTCACCTCCCCTAACATACGACAGTACAGCCTGTGGGAGATGCATATATGTAGCCATGCTGGGGGTAATGCTCTCTCCAACCCAGACTGAACCTGTCATTCATGTGGGGATGTTAAACATTTGCAACACACTACACTCATCACATAGTCTCACTAGACCTCCACCACCAAAGACCACACATAGTAAGAATACGCCATTTGCGGAGCCTCTCCATACTGTCTGTGTAGGCAACAGAGGCAGCCCCCATCACCAAACACAACACCAATTACGTATAGCCCACAGAGTCATGTGTGCCCATCAACTACAGTCAATAGGGTGTTATAACATACCCAACACACTAGTCATAGGTGACTGTAGGCGGTCACACTGATGTCCCACTCAGCAGGCTACACAAGGCGATAGTCGCTTTCATCTGGCTGTCGGGTAACAGGATCCGCAACATAACCTATGCACTCATGTCACACATCACCAGGTACAATGTGACTGTCATTCTCCATGTTAGTGTGAATGCCCTGAGATGTAACTTCCTGGACTACATGTACAGGGACATGCAATAGCTCTCCGATCTTGTAGCCCAGGAATGTATCGCCCATGCCCTGGGAAAAATTCCGCATTCATCCAGACTGATACCACTGTAGAATGACTGAATGTTTCAACTCAACAGTTGCCTATGCTTCTGCTGTCATTCCACAGGCATCCAGTATCTATCTGCTTTGAATGACAAGGTCGACAAAACACGATGCTTTGGCACAGATGACCTGCACCTGTCAGCCATGGGATTACGGATAACATTTAAGGGTCTTGCTGCTCCTATACTGCCTGTCTTGGACACGTTTCCAATAACATATTCACCACCAGAATGGGAACAGGCAAGCAAAACCTGAGGGTAATGTTACTCAATGCTTGACATCTTCATCTGTAACACACTCAGGTGAGGCACTCCTTATAATGGACCACTTCGATATCTCTGCAGTGACTGGGACCTGCTTCTAGTCTCCAGAGAGCACCCCTGAACTGACAGGTTATATGCTGACCACATCTTTCAGTCATGTAACCAGGACCAGGACACCCACGGCGGAGGCATGTCTATATTTCACAAGGATGTACACACCTCCAGGCTGGTTGCTTAGCACAATGCATCAGAGGTAATCCACATGCAGATAACTGTGGCCAGAACTGCTGTACACATTGTAAATTGCTATGGATTCCACACCATACCCCACGGTTAATGGCCCTGATTTCTTGGTGTAATGGACGGTAGGGTTTAGACAGG
Organism: Protopterus annectens; assembly: GCF_019279795.1. NCBI lineage: Eukaryota > Metazoa > Chordata > Ceratodontiformes > Protopteridae > Protopterus > Protopterus annectens. Next base: position 1,705,301,069 of record NC_056726.1, on the reverse strand, counting down.
AATTACTGATGTGAGACTGACACTACCCTGCACTTAACTGGGATACCTACTCATGTACCGACACAGTAGGCCAATGCTTTCTGGGAGTCATAACCTGTAATCGGCTGGATCAACCTATACACACCACCACCAAGCCCAACAATATCCTGGACATGGACATTACCAACATGTGACTGGTGTTCCATACCTGGGGTTATCCCCTTGTTGGTTGTTTCCGAATGTATGGTAATCATCCTTGTTATCCACATCCCGGCAGCACACCCTTCATGGAATACACAATACAATATTTCTACAAGGTCAACTACAGACTTCTTATGACAGCGGTAGTAAACATCATGACACCTGTGCAGATGGACAATATAGTTAGAAACAATGAAACATACACAACTGCACTTCATTAGCACTTACACGACTGCATGGATCATGCTGTCTCAAACAGAGCCATGATGGTACTCACCCGATAACGTACGGCACTCAGGGGGTCCAGTTCCATGGACATAATGTACAACAAAGGGAGGAGGCTGCCGCAAAGTGGAGTACAACCCCATGGGTTGGATAGCTCCCTGATCAGCCTCAGTAGGAATCCCGGATCCCTTATCACATCCTCCAAAGCTAGCTTTATAAACATTACTGCAACACATTCCAAGGACTACCACAAAGAGTCATGGAGGTAGGTCAGTAGTCTCAATGGCAATACCCACAGCTGCTCTGACATACGACGGTTAGGCAGTAACATTACAGAACTGACTGATATTGGCAACATCCTTGCAGACAGGTTCAATGCTAACTTTACACCCCCTCTCACACCCTACAGGGCCAAAATCTATACAAGGACAATGCAGAGTCCTTGCGGTCACAACTATGCAGTTCAAATCTGCACTCTGTAAGGCCTGGAACACAGACTCCATGTGACTGTCCATCATCCCAGGCTGCAATTTACACAAACCTCAGAATGACATGGCTCCCCACTTGGCCACCGCATTCAGTAATAGCCTTGTATCAGGCATTGTGGCCCCTGAATGGCACACAGCAACAATTATCACACTCCACACAGGTAGCGCCACAATGGACCAGAGGGGCTATTGCCCTATATGCCTGGTGGGACTGTTCTGCAAGGCTATGGGGCACATCATCATGAAGTCATTCACAGAGACATTGGTGGCCTCCAAACCTTTGATACCACCCTGGTTGGATTTGTTAGGGCCAGGCCATGGCTCCTACACCTGGTGGACTCCTTTGATACAGTTACCAAGGTAGTAGATGATGGTAAGGAGGACCACACAGCCTACCCTGTCTTCTCATTACCTTTCAGCTCCATTCTCCATTCTGGTATTGACAACATACACATCCACCTGCACATAGGCCCCTATGTCTCGAGATGTTATGCATAGAGGCTCACGGACAGGACCCACACAGTGAGGGTAGCATACTGTAGTACCTACCGTAATTCAGTTACAATTGGCGCACCCCAGTCCTCGGTCATAGGGCTCCTCATGTTCGGTGTATGCTTCCCTGAGGTACAGGCTAGCACAGAGGGACTTTCCCTGAATAGGTTTCCAGACGACTGCAAACAAGAAGCCATGATTGATTCACCAGCTGACACAGACACCCTCCATAAGGGTATCACTGTGACGGATACCTGGTGTCGATAACATGGCCTCAAGCTGTATGACACAAGGTGCATAGACATCTCCTTTAGATGACTGCAATCACCCACTGACTATCACATAGGTGGTAGTTCCCTAAATACATGAGACATTAATATGGGATCTTAGTACACATGTATATAGCACCCACTCCTTTGATAACCATATTGCCAATGTGGTGTGGATATCCTTCTACCTGGCCACCCTAATCTGTAATGGGTTTGTAGCTGGAACAAAGGCACCCATTGTACCTCTATACTCCTGACGTATGAAACACGTTCAAGGGTACAACACCCCTTTTGGGGTGTACCTTACCAAACAGCAACAGCTTTAAATACCACAACAAGGGTATTATTGACCTCTGAACAATGACGTATGCAGCAGAACTACAGACACCACAACTGTACACATTTGCATACTGCATACCCAGAGGTGACCTCTACTGAACATACAAGGCCCATGTCCACAACAATATCGATGGATATACTCCACATAGGTAACTTAAGCAAAGGTCACTGAGAGCAACATGCTCAGGGATATGTACCCAAATGCATTGATGAGTGGGATGTGCTTGAGGGATAAATTCCTGCACCAGACACTCACCATGCTTTGGAACATGATTCCTATGTACATCATGCAGGGACCCTCACTAGCACTCTTCATGGGATACTTTGATGGGTGGATGGGAGACAGACATGTACGCCAGGGATCACTGCAGTGGCTGTACTGTACACAGGTGCAGGTAACAACTGGCTCTGCTGTTCACAGGCACAGGACACTACTCTAGGAAGGTGCCGCCATTCAAGACACTGTAGTTGGGCGTACAAAAGACTTGGCCAGACAGCATAGTACCTAACTATGAACCTGTGAAGCTATTACATGTCCTTTGTGCATGGGAAATTGAGTAGCTCTCCCATTTCAATTAGCTATCATGCTGTTACACTGTTCCGTGACTACAAGCCATATGTATCCTGTTATTGTGTATTGTACATGCCAATAGACATACCTTTTGTTTGCATGATATCATAGTATTGCTATGTAAAATATCTGACATATCTACCTACAATACTGTACATTACACATATTTTAAACATTTATCCCATAATGCAAAGCATAATTGCACAGCGGGACCACCTTAGCCATGTTATTCTCGTTATATGACCATACATATGCCTACTGTAACAGTATATCAACATATACTATCCACTGTTATGGCACGTACTTGTTGAACAAACCCTACCACCGATGGTGGCTGGTGTGGAATTGTTGTGTTGAAATCCCTTATGTAGTATCCCTTGTGGTGTATGAGATGTTTACCTAGTGGACCGCAGCAGGACACACAATTTCTACAAGCGTTACTATGCTCAACAAGACATCACTACATAATACCTTTTCCCACATTCTGCATTGTGTACACTTTAATTAATACAGAACAGGCACTACATACAGTAACATAGTGAAGGTTCTACATACCTTGTTAGCGTTCCGACTCTTCGTTGATATCTGTCTTACTCCTTTTCTGTTTAAACGGTTCTATGGTATAAGCATACGGTTTGAATGTATGGCAAGCCATCCTTTTATACGTAGATACCTGTAACATGTGGTGTCCTGCCACCAATTGGTGTTCCTGAGTAAATTATTACATGCACATCAGCTGTGCATCTACTCCATTCACCAATTACATGGCAACAGTGGGGTATAATTGAATTCTCCACTTGGGCGTTGCACTTTTGCCCTACCTTCGAGGGAGATGGCCTGTATGTGTTTTGTTGTGAAGAATTGCAACTGCTATTTAGAGAAACACAGATATTTGGGATTAATGTCCCCTGTAGATTGTGTGTGATGGCTTGTGTATGTGGTTCTAGATGTGAGTGTAGCGGTTATCTCAACCATCTGATACGGGAATATTGCAATCAAAACCTGTAACATCGTCGTCTGTTCCATTATAGAACAGTAACGATTTCACATGGCGCCATTACAAGTGTGTCTCTCACAAGGTATGTTAACGCTTCTGCAGATGTCATTGGCCGACACATACCCACGGTCAGTACACAGGATTTCACATGGTGCCATTACAAGTGTGTCTCTCACAAGGTATGTTAACGCTTCGGCAGATGTCATTGAGTGAGTGGATGTTTGTGATGTTATTACAGTCTGTATTGCAATAGTTTCAGGTGTGGGGGAGATGTAGGTGGGTGTACATAGCATATACAGGTTTGTGGGGACTGCATTTATACATATTCCATATGTGTGTGTGTAGGCTCCTTCCCTAATTGCAGACCTATCATTTAGTAGACTACAACTATGGTTGTTGCAGGCTTATCCAGTGAGCCATTGTTGATTCCTATATAGCATGCAGGTGAGGTTGATACTTCAGTCCCTCTGGAAATACATTGATATGTAAGGGTATGTTACATGCAAGCTGTCTCGTGTATGTCTGTCACAGATATTTGCACTCATTGCAGTTGTGTTGGTGACTGAACCTCTTTGGCTTGGGTTGCCACCTTTTCAAATGGCCACAGTGGGACATTTGCAGGACACACATCTATACCATCATAATCTACCTCTGAGGTAGCACTTACAGACACACGATGTAAACACACACACACACACACACACACACACACACACACACACACACACACACACACACACACAATTTACAGTCCCATGGAAATGCACATGGCACCCTCAACACACACTTACACAGACTACAGCAATCACAAACACATTTGAACACAGTACCTACCTAGACTGCAACACCAGCCAGCAGCGATAACTAAATGTCCCTTAACATCGTGATAATATTACTCATGGTTCTAGTGTTCCGGTACTGTGGTCTTTCTGTCTTTAAGCCTCGTGCTTACGCGTGTCGGTATGTAACACATTCGGTAGTTGGCAGTATCCTATTTATTTGTACCTCCATGGTTGTGTACATGTCGTTAACCTATCTATATATTTGCAGATATAAGTGAATCCGTATATAATCGACATATATCTCTCTATCACCCTTTCTATCTCTAATATATATATATATATATATATATATATATATATATATATATATATATATATATATATATATATATATATATATATGTATATATATATATATATATATATATATATATATATATATATATACATAGATATATGTATATATATATAGAGAGAGAGAGAGTGGACACACCTTTCGTTATGTACTTGGCGGTGTTTACTGTTTCCTGAACAGTGCACATTTGTGTTTTAACCTGTCACAATAAACACCTGCCATTGGTACATCTCGGGTAGCTTACTGGTAGGTGATTGTGTACATGGTTGCGTGTTCTACTCCTGGCAGTGGTCATTTTACCTTTCAGAGCAGGCACTGTTACTACAGGGGGAATCATGCTGGTTTCACCTGTTCTGGACATCGTTGACCATGATCTGCACGATATTCAGCGAAACTTAGCCCTGTTTCACGCATATCCATATAGTCATGTTTAAACGACGCTTACCAGCACTTGCCAATGCATAAACTCGCTAACATGTGCTAAACCTGCTCTGATGACCTGCATCCAACATCTATTATTTGTGCCTTCGGGATTACGTAACAGCCCTTGCAGGACGTGGAACTGGTAACATGCATGACAGTCAGTACCTTTACCACTTGGGCATCTGGGATTTGTATAAGTGTCATGATGTTTTGGATGTGGACTGTACTACAGCTGTTCCTCCATACTGCAATCAAGTATGTAACTCAGTTAGTTTACATATGGTTGAGACCTACTAATGGTATGTCCAAATGATGTTTAATGGATGTGCTCCAGCATTGGGAATCTATGCCACAGTGAGCCACGCACTATAATGTGCTACACCTTCACACAACCATATGTGGAGCATGCCAGAGTGACAGATACCTGTCAGGGGTACTCCCCATGCTTTGGCACTACATCCCAGATTACATTATATAGAGCCCCTCATTAACACACCAGGGAATCCATGCAGAGTGTGTGGGGAACAGTGGTTACACACATGGATCCTGCAATTGGCTCTGCTCCAGTGAGAGACAGTTGGTAAATCAATGTGGTGGTGACAGCAGATACTGTTTGCCTTGGCTGATGAATGCCCCCTGACAATCGGGCATGTACCTACCGATGTACCTAGGAACCTATACATACAGTATCGACATATGCTGTTAGGTTTGTGTACTGTTCAGGTGTTGACTTTCCTTGTTCCAATAGCTGTTGTGTGTGCAATGATTGAGGGCTGCCTATGTAGGATTCACACAGTAGGCCACCTATACATTACAGTTTACAGGTGGTCATGTGTGTGTGCCATCAAGTTTACTGTGTGTGCAGGTGGAGAAGTGTGTCAGTCCGTAGGGGCCTACACTGTCAGTGTATGTGCTATACATTCTCTCTTTGCCAAGGCAGGGGCATATTGGGCACGCCTTTGACTGCCTACTGGGGCTGGCACAGGGTGTTTGTGGTCTGGATCCCTCTGTGCCTGTGTTGGCCTTGGCAATTGTGGTGGGCTGTGGGGGCCTTCACCATTATGTCCCTGTTGCAGCTGTTGCCACAGGATCATATTATGTGGCATGGCACATACTATGAAGATGTGGGCACATGTGCCTGGAGAGTACTGCAAGGCTCCACCAGATATGTCCAGGAAACGGAACCGTGATTTTGGCATCCCAAACACACGCTTTATGATGATTCTGGTTTGTGCGTGTGCCTCATTATGGTGTTCTTTGGGTGTGTGTGCAATTCTGATGCACGTCATCATCCATGGCTCCAGTGCATAGCCAGCATCCCCCACAAGGTGGCCATATGGGATGTCCCCCCTGAAAAATACCTGATACAGCTGTGAGGCATGCCAGATGTGGGAATCATGGTAGCTTCCAGGGCTGCCAACACACACATCTGTGATAATGCCCTGGGCATTGCACATGACCTGGCAGTTGGAGTGGTATCCCTTGCGGTTTATGTAGTGCCTACCATGCTCACCGGGTGGTGACGTGATATGTATGTGCGTGCAGTCTATCGCACCCAGTACCTCCGGGTAGTGTGCCACATGGTGGAAGAGATGCATATTGCTGGCCAACTCCTCCTGAGTTCGTTGGAAGTATATATGCTCACTGGCATGTGGTAACATGCATCCAGGAGCTGGTGGAGTACCCTGGATGCTGATGCCTGTGAGATCCCCATGATATCTCCAGTTGGGCTTTGAAAGGTACCTGTGGCTAGTATTCTCAAGCTTACACATACCTTCATGTCCACTGGGATGGGTTCCTCTCTGTTGTTTCTGGATCTCAGGCGTGGCCAGCACAGCTCAACTATTTGCTGTAAGATGTCCCTGTCCACCCTGTAATGCTCTACTATCTCCAGATCATGTAGCCCCTGGTAGGTTACCCTTGGTCTGAACACTTTTCTCCTCCTCCGGGGCCTGCGGTGATTGTCAGGATCATCCTCCACAACACCTTCAGTCTCCAACACATGGTGATGAATCACAGCTATGGCAGCTCCCAACATGTACATTGTAAAAGTTCCCCGTCTGTTTACACCAATGGTGCAGTGTTTGGGAATACACAAGTGTGTGTGAGGTGCCTTCGCAGTTTATACTATTGTGCTTTGAACACTGATGATGTCATAGGGTGTGCATGTACAATCGGAGCCGCAGGGTATCTTATGTGTTTTACCATGGGTACTGCTATTGTAGTGCCTTTGGTGTTGAATTACATTTAGCTTCCGTGGATTACCTCTTACCCTTCCCTTAACATTTCTTAATGTTCCCCTCCCATTTTCTGGCATGAATCCAGCAAAATACTTTCTTTTGTACATTCCAAGACCTGGCTTATCTTGCGAAATGTATTCCATGGCCATTCTACTGCAGTTTGCTTTGCTCTGTGGTGACAGTACTCTTTTCTTTGCAATCTGACACCTCCCCTTTCCTGTTCTGCAGGTTGCTGCTAGCAGCCTTGTTAGCTGCCGTCAATTGCCCACTGTGAGTTAATATGTGTTAATTGCTCAGTTGTACTCCAATTACCCTACTGTGGCATTTCCTTATTTTCTTCCTCTAACCTTCCTGTTTGGGCTGTGGTGCGTGCATCCACTTACCAGGTTTTGGGCACATTTTCATCCATGTACCCATGCGCTTTCAGGCACCATGTGTGCTCTCAGCTAAACAATGCTATACCTACATCCCCACCCCTATCCTGCAGCTTTGCTTAGCAATGGGCAGCCCAGATTTGCATTGCTCCAATATGCTTACAGCTATGGGGGTACACCCCACTGCTGATGTCATACATACCTCCAGACCACTCCTCAGTGTTGTAGCACTGCACCGTATGGTACATCCTTACTCCAGCGGGCCATTTGCGATTCACTATTACTTGCCTTATTTGCATGGCATTGACTACTAATTCATAGTTACTGCTAAGAACACTCTCACAGACCCTTAGCAACCTTGCCTATTATGGTGAAACCATGATTTGTATTACATTGTGATTTTATGACATTTGTATATATTTTCCTTGTGTTCCCATTTGCGCACACATGCCCTGCGGTTGTACTTTGCGTTACTGTAGACATGACATTAAATGTTATTTTTTAGGTGTTGTGCATCTATTCTTCAGCCATTGGCTGTATATTTAGCTATTGGCATATGTTAACTTTGTACTACATGAGTCTGGTCCACTTTCATAGCTCCGATGTTCTGTTTGGCAAAATGTAAACCATTCTTTTTGGTTTACATTTCTGTCAACTTACGCTATGCCTGCACCACTTCATGAATTGCTATGTACCTTCATTTGTATGCTGCAGTACTGCACAAGGGGTGATTAGCATACCTGAGCCGAGGGCTGCGCAGATCTGGCGTACACTGGTAGTGCACAAGGAAGTGGATCGTATCTGAATCGCTCGGTGGCCATATTTGGCATTATACCGCCTACGCTACGCCTGCACCTGGAGCAAGCTTCATGAATCCCAGGGTATTGTTTTTAGTTTAAATACAATACCCTGCTCTGACATTATAGACAAGCTCAATAATTTAGGTATAAACCTTTTATCACCTGCTAGATAGCCAAAAGGCTCACTGATAGAACCAAGGAGGTCAAAATAGGTGAGGCCACCTCCACCAAGAGCATCAATCCACACAAAACGAGCCAGCAACAAGGTAAATGGAAAGCAGATAAATATCTTTTAATGTGGCAAAATAAAATAAAGCCTTGCAAACCGGTTTCAGCCTAACAATAGCCTTCTTCAGTGCAGAATGAAAATGTTTGAAAAAATGGTGCATTCTCATGTGCCTTATATAGTGAAAATTTTTTAAAGGTATAAACACAATAAAGTTTGGCAAATATAAAATCATGATAAATAAAGGCAAAAGATAAATAAAAATATTGTTTCATATACATATATATATATATATATATATATATATATATATATATATATATAAAAGGAATCATATCACCAAATAAACATATCAAATTCATATATTAGTCTGAATCTGATGAAACAGTTGGACAGCCAGCATGAGTCCCTATTAATATTCATTTAGGCCAGGTTTAAACAAAGCACCCAACCTCGTGATCCATAAGGATTCCATTTTATTAAGCTTATCATGCCAGCCGGCTTTAGAAATCCTGGGTAAATGAATTTTATCAACAATAACAAATTGTAATTGTGCCGTTTTGTGTGTTAGACTATGTTTATATAAAGCATTAGTTAATTTCTTTGTTCTAATGGCACTAAGATGTTCACTAATTCAGAATCTCAGTGGTCTAGAAGTTTGACCTACATAGAATGAAAAGCATGTACAGGTGGCTAAATATACTACCCAATCCGTGCTGCAATTACCAAACAGCCTGATCTGAAATATTCATGAGGTGTTGGAACTGCTAAATTCTTTACTTTTGGCCATATATTTACATGCGCTACAATGACCACAAGGGAATGAACCAATAAGTGGGTCTCCAAATAATGTAGTTTGTACAGATGTGGTAGGATGAAATTTTTTATAATGTGTCAAATATGAGTTAATTGTTCGGCCTTTATGATATGAAAATGCACATTGTTCTGGTAGAATATCTGACAAAAATTCTTATGTCCGTAATATTCCCCAATGATTGTTAACTATATCCCTAAACCAAGATGTATTGCTCCCAAAAGTAGTTGTAAATCTGACTGGTTCATTTCTTGAGTTATTAGAGGCACCTTGTTCATTTTTGCACTTTAAGATCTCTGACCGAGGCATCTGTTTGACCTGATTAATAGCTTGTTGGATATAGGATCTGTTATATCCTCTATGTTTGAATCTGTCACACAGATCCTGTTGAAATTCTTTGTTGGATTTAACGGATGAGCAAATACGTTTAGTACGTATACATTGTGATTTGGGGATGTTGTTGATGATGTGACGGGGATGGTTACTAGAGGCATGTAAAAGAGTATTATATTGTGGAAATTTTCTATGCACTCTAGTGGCCAGGGTGTGATCTATTTGTTGATTTATCATGACATCTAGAAAAACAATCTTTTGATATTGCATATCCAAGGTGAAATGGATGCCCCATGGATTATTATTCAGATATTTAACAAACTCCTGAGCCAAAAGTACATCACCCCGCCACATCATCCAACAATCATCTAGATATCTCCTCCAAATATCCAATTCAGCCAAATATTTGTTGTTACAAGTGTTGTATATATATATATATATATATATATATATATATATATATATATATATATATATATATTTGCTCAAAAAAAAAACATGAAAAGGTCTGCATAAATAGGTGCGAAAGACGCTCCCATGGCCGTCTCCCTTGTTTGCCAATATGGCTGGCCCTCAAAGAAAAAAACATTTTTAGTTAATACATATTCAACCATTTTAATCAGAAAATTGTTAAATCCTGTATTATAAAGTTGAGATTGATCGAACCAGAATACCAGCCTCATGTGGAATACTAGTATAGAGGGAGTTAACCTCCATAGTGCAAAGCCACCAGTCCGATTCCAACTGAGTATCCTCGATGATGTTAAGGAATTCAGTAGTATCTCTGAGTCTGGACCATACCTATGGTAATAAAGGTTTGAGATAATATGTCAAAAATTCAGACAATGGCTCAGTCAGGAAGCCCCTGCCTGAAACAATAGGTCTACCAGGAGGACAAATAGGATCCTTGTGTATCTTAGGTAGCAAATAAAGATACTGAGGAATAGGATCCGACACCTTTAATTGTTGGCACGTATGTTGATCAATCACCCCTTCTTCTGTGGCCATATCCAGGAAAGAGTCAATGAATGTTTTAAAGTTGGGTGTGGGGTCCACTACCATATGCATATAGAATCTAGCATCAGACAGCTGTTTATAAGCTTCTGCAATATACATGACCCGATCCATAACCACAATACCTCCCCCTTTATCAGCAGGCAAAATCACAATATCATGATTAGAACTGAGCTCCTGAAGCCCTTGTTGTTCAGATAAAGTAAAATTGTGTTTAATATGTTGATAACCAGAGGAGAAATGTAAATCTTTAATCACATATTCCCTGAATATGGCCACATGTTTATCCATAGGTGGTTGGAAATTGGACTTGCCAAAATGAAAACCAGAAGATCTTTGAGAGCAGTCACGATCCGCAAAAAATATGTTTAAATTGATCAACGACAAAAGTCATTTAATTCGTTCAAAAGTGTCTGTTCGGAAACAAAGGAAGAAGGTACAAAATGTAGACCCTTATTGAGAACTTTATTTTGTACAGGTGACAGTTCAAGAGATGATATATTATGCACATTATTAGTTATTTCACTATCTTCTGTAACAGTTGCTGTAAATTGCATACCACGTTTCCTATGTTTCCTGCCCCCCCTGCATGTTCTAGTTCTAAAGGGTCCATTAACGGTTTAAGCTTGGCCACTGGGGACCCCTGGTTGGAGGGACATTCAAAGTCTGTAACCAAGGAAGTATCCTCATCCGTAACACTACTAGTGGAGTAAGTGTTTTTCTTCAATATTGATCTGGGCTTCTTTTTCTTATTCACTCTACTACCTGAATCATAAAATCTCACATTTCTCTGTGCAACAAAAGGTTTACCTTTCTCATAATTTGTCAAATCACGCTGAAACTTTTGTGTTTTCTTTTTTACCAATTGTGCCTCTAAAGTGGCTAGGTCCTTAGCTAATTCTTTCATTTGGTTAGAAAAAAATTGTTCATGTTCAAATGCCTGGGCTTCTACACAGTTATTGTAAACTTCAGTGGTCTGTAACTCCACCATATGTTCATAATATGATACAAGTGTGTCAACAAATAACATGGATGCATCATGCTGTGTTTTGGCCCAATCTTTTGTCAACTGCTCATCAATCATGCCAACAAGGGGCTGGATCCGAATTCTGAGCCCACAGGGAGTTATGTTTTTTAACTTATAGGCTTTGAATAACTTTAGGTGCCATACATTGGCTCTCAAAGCCCTCTTGTTTTTTTGTGATTTTATGAAACAAAGTACTGCACATTTATCTAGTATCTCCTACATTTGAGTTGCCAGAATCGGACATATTAAGGCCAAAGGCTTCCAAGTTGTCTTTTGTCAGCATACAAACCCTGTAAAATGCCCTGTAGATTCATGTTATATATCAAAAAGTCAGGAATTCAGAATCTGAGGTAGAGATTAGATAAACTGTACTATTAACCTAATAAAGGACCAAGGGCTCACCCAGTCCAATTTGGTTAAACACAATTTTAATAAATATGTACCCAATCAAACTGGCATATAAAATTACTATTGTCATAAATTCTAAACCACAACATTTTAGATAATATGATGAGTATTTCTATCCATGGTCACATTGGCTCTTAGTATTATGAGGAAGGCCTGAAAAATCAGGTATCCATACAAAAAGGATATAGTCACTAGTCTGCAAGTTCACAAAAGTTCTTTATACACAGTCGACCTTTGTCTCAACTGTAGATCAAATCGGTGTATAGACCACACCTTTGTGAAAGATTAAGGACAACCCTATAACCTGCATATGAAATCTATATTGTGTGGAAAACGGTTGACCTACGTCTCTACCGTTTTACAGAGGAGACAAATAATGATATTTCCAATCAATTGTGTGCAGGGAAGAGCCAAGTCCAAAATAGCAATTCTGTATAAAAAGATCACTGAAGCATGAAATGTGGTGAAAAACACCAATCTTAATCAATGGCTAGGAATAAAAGTTTTCAATATTCTTTATGGGACACCCAAACTAGTTTAATGACAAGCAGACTGTTCAGGACACTTGCTTCAGCCTCATAGCAACATGCCATAAGTTTACTATTTAAAGAAATAACATTACCCCTTTGATTTAGGTGATATTAATAATGAACATGAGCCTTTGTGATCCTGAATATTAGCACTAATACGTCACATTATAGATTCCAAATGTTGTCATAATATTACCTATGCCAATATTGAATTTGGTACATATACATACAAATTACAAAGTTTTTTTCTAATCCAAAAAAATATAATCATGAAAGATTCATAATTATTATCTATGAAGCCAAGGCGTTAAGCTAATTAGGCTGCACAGCTATCTAGAAAAAGCATGACCCCTTAAAAGATATAATCTGTTCCCTAATATTAACCAACTAAACATATGAAGACAGTGGTATTAGATAACCCGTATATAAATACCCACGGGATAGGCTATATGAGCCTAAGTACAATTATAATATCATGTAACTAACGATATCTTGTTTAAAAAGATAAGCTATGTAGCAAGATGAATTCTGCAGCAATGCACTGTGATGTAAAATAAGTCATTCCATGTCATAGAAAATGCATACATAGACCTATAGGCAACCACATAGAAATGAGCCCATAAAAATGAACCATGGTGAAAAATCTCCACATTGCTGCCAAAAATGGCAACCCAAATCTCCAGTTTCCACATGTTTAAATCACTCTCAAGAGCAAATCTCACACTAATATAGTTATACAACAGATAGTATAATAATATATTTCAGGCAGCTCAAAAATAATAATAATTGGACCCACACCTACAGTCTCGAAAAGAGTATTGAATCTCACACATCTGTATTAGTTACGTTTGAATTTACAAATTATGTCCAACTTGTGTTGAAAACATAAACGTGCGAGCCCATTCGATGAATGCGAGATGGATTCCCTCAATCTTGTCACAAAAATGTCAACGTATACAATACTATTCTTCATGTAGCAAGTAGGCCTTGCTCATAATATTAAGAGCCAATGTGACCATGAATAGAAATACTCGTCATATTATCTAAAATTTTGTGGTTTAGAATTTATGACAATAGTAATTTTATATGCCAGTTTGATTTGGTACATATCTATTAATATTGTGTTTAACCAAATTGGACTGGGTAGGCCCTTGGTCCTTTATTAGGTTAATAGTACAGTTTATCTAATCTCTACCTCAGATTTTGAATTCCTGAGTTTTTGATATATAATATGGATCTACAGGGAATTTTACAGGGTTTGTCTGCTGACAAAGACAACTTGGAAGCCTTTGGCCTTAATATGTCCGAGTCTGGCAACTCAAATGTAGGAGATACTAGACAAATGTGCAGTACTTTGTTTCATAAAATCACAAAAAAACATGAGGGCTTTGAGGGCCAATGTATGGCACCTAAAGTTGTTCAAAGCCTATAAGTTAAAAAACATAACTCCCCGTGGGCTCAGAATTCGGATCCAGCCCATTGTAGGCATGATTGATGAGCAGTTGACAAAAGATTGGTCCAAAACACAGCATGATGCATCCATGTTATTTGTTGACACACTTGTATCATATTACGAATGTATGGTGGAGTTACAGACCACTGAAGTTTACAATAACTGTGTAGAAGCTCAGGCGTTTGAACATGAACAATGTTTTTCTGACCACATGAATGAATTAGCTAAGGACCTAGCCACTTTAGAGGCACAATTAGTAAAAAAGAAAACACAAAAGTTTCAGTGTGATTTGACAGATTATGAGAAAGGTAAACCTTTTGTTGCACAGAGAAATGTGAGATTTTATGATTCAGGTAGTAGAGTGAATAAGAAAAAGAGGCCCAGATCAGTATTGAAGAAAAACACTAACTCCACTAGTAGTGTTACGGACGAGGATACTTCCTCGGTTACAGACTTTGAATGTCCCTCCAACCAGGGGTCCCCAGTGGCCAAGCATAAACCGTTAGTGGAACCTTTAGAACTAGAACATGCAGGGGGGGCAGGAAACATAGGAGACAGGGTATGCAATTTACAACTGTTACAGAAGATAGTGAAATAACTAATAATGTGCATAATATATCCTCTCTTGAACTGTCACCTGTACAAAATAAAGTTCTCAATAATGGTCTAAATTTTGTACTTCCTTCCTTTGTTTCCAAGCAGACACTTGTGAATGAATTAAATGACTTTTGTCGTTTAATCAATTTAAAAATATTTTTTACAGATCATGACTGCTCTCAAAGATCTTCTAGTTTTCATTTTGGCAAGTCTAATTTCCAACCACCTATGGATAAACAAGTGGCCATATTCAGGGAATGTGTGATTAAAGATTTACATTTCTCCTCTGGTTATCAACATATTAAACACAATCTTACTTTATCTGAACAACAAGGGCTTCAGGAGCTCAATTCTAATCATGATATTGTGATTTTGCCTGCTGATAAAGGGGGAGGTATTGTGGTTATGGATCGGGTCATGTATATTGCAGAAGCTTATAAACAGCTGACTGATGCTAGATTCTATATGTATATGGTAGAGGACCCCACATCCAACTTTAAAACATGCATTTACTCTTTCCTGGATATGGCCACAGAAGAAGGGGTGATTGATCAACATACGTGTCAACAATTAAAGGTGTCGGATCCTATTCCTCAGTATCTTTACTTGCTACCTAAGATACACAAGGATCCTATTTGTCCTCCTGGTAGACCTATTGTTTTAGGCAGGGGCTCCCTCACGGAGCCATTGTGTGCATTTTTGACTTATTATCTCAAACCTTTATTACCATCAGTACAGTCCAGACTCAAAGATACTACTGAATTCCTTAACATCATTGAGGATACTCAGTTGGAATCAGACTGGTGGCTTTGCACTATGGATGTTACCTCCCTCTATACTAGCATTCCACATGAGGCTGGTATCACAGCCATAGCATTCTGGTTGGATCAATCTCAACTTTATAATACAGGATTTAACAATTTTCTGATTAAAATGGTTGAAAATGTATTAACTAAAAATGTTTTTTTCTTTGAGAGCCAGTCATATTGGCAAACAAGGGGGACGACTATGGGAGCATCTTTCGCCCCTATTTATGCAGAACCTTTCATGGGTTTTTTTGAGCAAATATATATATATATACGACACTTGTAACAACAAATATTTGGCTGAATTGGATATTTGGAGGAGATATCTAGATGATTTTTGGATGGTGTGGTGGGGTGATGTACTTTTGACTCAGGAGTTTGTTAAATGTCTGAATAATAATCCATGGGGCATCCATTTCACCTTGGATATGCAATATCAAGAGATTGTTTTTCTGGATGTCATGATAACTCGACAAATAGATCACACCCTGGCCACTAGAGTGCATAGAAAATTTCCACAATATAATACTCTTTTACATGCCTCTAGTAACCATCCCCGTCACATCATCAACAACATCCCCAAATCACAATTTATACGTACTAAACGTATTTGCTCATCTGTCAAATCCAACAAAGAATGTCAACACGATCTCTGTGACAGATTCAAACATAGAGGATATAACAGATCCTATATCCAACAAGCTATTACTCAGGTCAAACAGATGCCTCGGTCAGAGCTCTTAAAATACAAAAATGAATAAAGTGCCTCTAATACCGCAAGAAATGAACCCATCAGATTTACAACTACTTTTGGGAGCAACACATCTTGGTTTAGGGATATAGTTAACAATCACTGCGGAATATTACAGACACAAGAATTTTTGTCGGATATTCTACCAGAATAATGTGCATTTTCATATCATAAAGGCCAAACAATTAACTCATATTTGACACATTATAAAAAAATGTCATCCAACCACATCTGTACAAACTACATTATTTGGAGACCCACTTATTGGTTCATTCCCTTGGGGTCATTGTAGCACATGTAAATATATGGCCAAAAGTAAAGAATTTAGCAGTTCCAACACCTCACAAATATTTCAGATCAGGGTGTTTGGTAATTGCAGCACGGATTGGGTAGTATATTTAGCCCCCTGTACATGCTTTTCATTCTATGTAGGTCAAACTTCTGGACCACTGAGATTCTGAATCAGTGAACATCTTAGTGTCATTAGAACAAAGAAATTAACTAATGCTTTATATAAACATACTCTAACACACAAAACGGCACAATTACAAATTGTTATTGTTGATAAAATTCAGTTACCCAGGATTTCTAAAGCCAGCTGTCATGATAAGCTTAATAAAATGGAATCCTTATGGATCACAAGGTTGGGTGCTTTGTTTAAACCTGGCCTAAATGAATATTAATAGGGACTCATGCTGGCTGTGCAACTGTTTCATCAGATTCAGACGGATATATGAATTTGATATGTTTATTTGGTGATATGATTCCTTATATATATATTTATGTATATGAAAAAATATTTTTTATTTATCTTTTGCCTTTGTTTATCATGATTTTATATTTGCCAAACTTTATTGTGTTTATACCTTTAAAAAATTTTCACTATATAAGGCACATGAGAATGCACCATTTTTTCAAACATTTTCATTCTGCACTGAAGAAGGCTATTGTTAGGCCGAAACCGGTTTGCAATGCTTTATTTTATTTTGCCACATTAAAAGATATTTATCTGCTTGCCATTTACTTTGTGCTGGCTCATTTTGTGTGGATTGATGCTATTTGGTTTGAGCCCTGCACTGGATCCACCGTGTGTGAATTTGGTTTTCTCCATCTCCACCAAGAGGCCAGTAACTAGTAGAGTCCCCAGTACTCCATACTAAGCCTGCTCCTTTTTGGCATATATTTGTCTGAAATGGAAGCAAATGCTGAAGCTTTATAGCTGAAATGTTTGCAGATGATTCCAATCTGGGGGTTATCATCAACTCCCCTGCAGAAACTGGCATTCTTCAAGAAGGTCTATCTCTGACTATTAAATGGTTACAGAGCTCAATGCTAAGAAATGCATAATTGTACACTTTGAGAAATCAAATATCCTGGCTAATTATTATGTTGATAATACACCCCTAAGAGTCAACCTAGTGGTCAGGGATCTGGGTATGCACATAGGCAGTAGCCTTACTTTTGACCACCACATGGCCACAGTGGTGAGGAAATCCTTTTATGTTGCACAACTTATAAGTAAAGGCATGGCATCTCGATCCAAAGAGGTCATTATCCCACTGTACTCTGCCCTTATCAGTCCAATCACAGAGTGAAATGCTACCTTTGATGTGTACCTAGCCAGTCATATATAGCAACTATAGTGACATCAATGGTTCCTTACAAAAATAATACAAGAGATAACAAAACTGCCTTATGCAGAGCACCTTAAATCCCCCCTTTCCTTCTACCCACTCTCCTATAGATTGCTGAGGGGTGATCTATGCCTGGCTTAAAAGGCATCTGCAAACACCAAACTCATGAATCTCCTACATATTTGTAAGTCAGAAAACACAGGGTCTAAGGACCTGAATTTTATCTGTGACATAAACACAACATGCTAAAGAGACAGATATGTGTCCTAGAGACTGGCAATCTTATGGATCAAGCTTCTCATCCATGTGAAGCTGAGTTTGTCTGTTACCCAGTTTAAGCACAACCTAGACAAATGTATGGGGAATAGAAAGTTTACACCAGGCCTAGCACCCATCCACCTTATGGACAGAGGTAGCTTATAAATGCTTTGCTCTCAATTTCCTATTTTGATACAGGACATAATTATTTTAGAAAAACTTTGCTAGGCTTAGAAAAGCCCATTGGGTTGTTAACCTAGTAACAGTGACAGTCTATGAAAAAGAGCTGTTTATTTATAAAAAGTTAGTGTTGTAGCTGCATGTGAAAAATAATTCATATAGATAGATGGCAGAAACATGAAACTGTATATATCGCATTGATTTCCATTCACTTAGTGAAGACAACTGTAGCCTTTTATGTAAATAAAGTCCAACAAGTCTGTCATCTAGGAATACTTGTTTTAATATTGTTCACAAGTTAGTGTTAAATGAAAAATACTGTAACAAAAAAGATCAATACACAGGAGGTTCAGGTTTAGGTACTTTACTAGTGTACACCAGGAGGCAAAAAGCGTACAAGTACAGAATTTTGTCTGAATGAAACAGGACGTACACAATTTTTATAGTCTTTTTTTTAGCCATTGCCTACCAGACTGACGTGGTCAGTCACAAGTCATTTTACATCACTTTAGCTCATAATATTCTATTCATCAAAGGTGCTGATACTACATTTTGCTTAAAAAAGTTTTTGGTAAACAACGTGGCCTTGCTAGCCACCTGGTTAGTTATAATGTCTTCTTATGAAAGTTGCCACTCAAGGTTCTAAGCTAATTTGAGCACAATAGCAGATACAGTTCTTAATACATTTCTCTAACCAACTCTTTGTTTCATGTATCACTTCTTCCTTGCAGCTGTGCGTTATCTAGGAACATATACAAGGCCAATTGTTCAAGCAGGATAGAGCAGAAGATTCTCACATTTAATTTCCTGACCCAGCAGATAATCACTTATGAAGAGCATAAACATTAATTCTTGCTGTGCTAGCAACTGCTGGGGTCAGAGGCCAACTTGCAAAAAGCACACTGCAGTTTTCAAAGCTTCTTGCAGTTTCATATAAATTCATTTTATTTGTCATGACATTAACAGAATAAAAATGCATTAATCCCTTCTTTGCTTCTTAACAAGCACTAAACATATACATTAATACATATTTTTCTAACATTTTCCCCCTTGTTAATACTTTTCATTTTATTTTCAGAAGCATAAACAGTTTTATTTTTTCTCCTAACCTTTTTTACTTAGGATTTGCAGTTAAGAGAGTCATTCAGTTTAGACTTTGGAAAGAATTTCATTTGGAACCAGTTTTTTAAATTCAATGTTTTGATACAGGGTTTCAGAGACAGACATATCTATAAAATCTTTGATTAATCTTTTCATGCAGGGAATTCCACAACAAATACATGTTCCCAATAGGAGTAAACCTACACAAATGGCAATCAGAATGTTTATTAGGATGGAACCCCACCCCCCAAACAGATTTTGGAAAAAGTTCGTCAGTGGGTTTGGGCCTGGTTTGGTCATGGCTGACACTTGCTGAATCACTTCCAGGTGATTATTGATCTCATGCTTATTGTCTGGTATGTACGCACAGCATTCTTCTTTGATCAGCGAGCACGTACCACCTCTCGCCGCTAGAGTGAAGTCGAGAGCCATACGATTTTGCAACACAACAGTTTTTATGGCATTTAGTTTATCAGTCACTAATTTGAGAGCAGAAAAAGTTGCATTACTTATTACTTTAAGAAGTCTTGACAGTTTTTTCAGCTCCCAAATCGATTTGACTGCACCATATACTGGGAGTATACCTGCCCAAGATATAACAGCATCACTCAAGTCCATATGTGTCAATTTGCCTTTGTCCTTCACAGAATTATGGTCTTTTCAGCTTGCTTTAATTCGCCCTATTAGATTCACAGGTTTTTCGATTGGATCTTCAGTTTTCTTGGCAACATCTCTTACGTTTCGTATTTTACCCAGAGGCAATTCTACAGTGTGTCATATGGCCGGAACCAGGTAGCCCAAAAAACAACTGCCGGACCAATTCTCAGGTAACCATATGTATGTCTTTTTCCCACACACAAAATAACAGTTTTCAACTTTAGTGCTAATACGCACCAGCCCTGCATGAAACATTTTCTTATCTATGATTGACAATTGTTTAATCTAAACAGGATTTTTTCGTACTTTATTCAATGTTGTTTTCATTGAGTTCAGATATGAATCATAGTTGGTACTACAAACAGTACCCCCACTACTAGTCTTAATATAACACTTATAAGATATTGTTATGTTACAGTTACTCCAGCCCACCTGGAGAGTACCATTTTTATAAAAACACACAATCCCCTTTTGTGTAATAGGTAAATACAATGCTATTTTATCCTGTGATTTCACAGTTGCAGTGTCAAAAAGCAGATTTTTTTTAAGTCTCATTGATTCCTAAAGGAACAGCAGACATTAGTAGTCCCCCATATGCTGTTGGTATAGCTGTACAAACCCAGCAGTTTGAAATGTTTAAAGTCTCAGCATATACACGTTTAATTGCTAGGTACGTGTTAAAGTTTGGATGCCAGTCTATGGGTGATTCATCACGTTTATCCAACTTTACTTGTGTGGTTGAAAAAAAGGAAAAACCACAACAAAACGAAAATTGTCATAAGTATAGTTAATAAGTGTACAATCAATAAGATGATTATGCAAAATTTTTGAGGTTGATCCGCATTTTTATTTGCTTTATTCTTGGTCATTTTGTTTTTGTTGTGTAACAGTTACAATGTTCTTATCAAGTTGAAAGTTCTTTACCGGTTTACAATGCGTCAAATGAATCCAAGAAGTCCTCTCAGCTATTCTAACTGCAGTAGGCATTGCCAATAGCACCTGGTACGGTCCTTCCCACTTCAGGCTTGCCCAATTTTTCCTCTTTGTTACCTTTACCCAGACCCAGGAGCCTGGGGCTAGAATCACTTCCAATGGTCTGGTCTGTTCTTTATCTGAAAAAGAGTTAAACTGCAAAAGAGATTTATTTGTTAACAGTTTTCTCATATACCTAGCTAGTGAACTATCAGCCTCCTGGTTTGCAGGCATGAGAGCTTTTTACTGAGGTACATAATATGCCCTCCCAAACATCATTTTAAAAGGAGTTAAACCCTTTGCCTTTGGAATTGTTTGCATACTCAGCAGTGCCAGAGGCAGACAGTGCACCCAGTTCTTCTGTGTCTCACTAACTAACTTTTTAAGTTTATTTTTAAGGACTCCATTGTGCCTCTCCACCAGTCCTGCAGACTGAGGGTGATAAGCGCAATGGTTCTTCAGGGAAATCCCAAAGAAACGTCCCAACTGCTGTATGGTTGGATTTGCAAAATGTGTGCCATTGTCACTATAAATCCTTTCTGGTATGCCAAATCTAGGAATAATCTCCTTTATGAGGGCTTTTGCCACTGTTGTTGCATCTGGGTTTCTGGTCGGAAAAGCTTCCACCCATTTGGAAAACATATCTACAATGACAAGGCAGTAGTTTTTGTTATCATTTTTGTTTAATTCTATAAAATCCATACAAATGGTATGAAATGGATATGGCGGTGTAGGAAAACTCCCTTGTTTAGGTTTTAATGCCCCTTGTGCATGATGTTTATTACAAACATGACACGCCGCACAAAATTTTTTTGTATAATTTGTAAATTTATACGTTTGGAATATTCGGTTTACTAACTGTACCATCCCCCCTGTTGAGACATGGCACTGCCCATGGCTCAACAGTTAGATTTTCCCAAATCCAAATAATATCCCTCACATTAAGAAAGAAAAGGATAACAGCAGCTCTGGTTCAGCATACTCCATGGAGGTCAGAGAGATTTCAAGCAGAAGTTGAATATGCCTCTGCTTTTCAAACAGCTGCTAGGATGCACAGATAATGTTGTCCTATAATGAGAGAATTCAGTTGTCAAAAATACAATGAGTTTAACAACAGTATTCAATTCTATACCAAAACAAAAAAAATATTAAACAAAACACGATTCTACATAGCTAAAGTATTTTTTTTTTAAGTTAGGAACATATAAATCATCTGCTCTTAAGGATAACAAACAATATTGTGTTGATAGCAGAGGAGAGTGGGAGGACACGGAATACATTTTAAGCTTTCCATCAAAATCTTTACATGAGTCTAGAATAGCAAGACTGGACGTTTAAGTCAGAGAAGGCAGTAGGTAAATATACTAGATTACAATTTAACTGAAGGAAAAAAGTAGACGTGGAAATTATGAAAAATTATATTAAAAAAATAATTTACAAAATGGAAGAGAGGGAAGTGGGAAGAAGAAGGGTTCCACTGGAATTATATAGGCTAGAGGCAAAAGATATGTAGCAGGTGACAGAAGATAAATTCTGAAAAGAACAGGAAGAGGTCAGAAAGACAGGTGTATGAAAAAAGTAAGCATGGCAGTCCTGCTTAAAGTGGGGATCCAGTGGGCACTAGCAGCTACTGACAAATCTCTCTGATTACTGTGGATATTAAGATTATGGTTAATGTAACAGTAGGTAGAATAGATAGAGCACTTCTTGAAACTGCACTAGAAAGGCAAAATTCTTCCACCAATGAAAGTGGAGAATAGGATAATATCTAAGTAGAGCTGATAGACTTTATGTTGTGACAGGATTAAGAAAAGGACAGGAAATGTGAATCCGTCCATCCACAACTCCTTTTTTCCACAAGGGGTCGGGGTGTCACTTCAGCAATAACCATCATCTAGAGCCAAGTTTTACACCACCACATGGCTACTCCTGCCATGGTAGTTCTTCCACACCATACACTCATACTTTTGGCCAAATTAGAGTGTCTAATCCACCTATTTCATGTCTTTGGAATGTGGGAGGAAACCAGAGCAGCCAGAGGAAACCCATGTGAGCACAAGGGAGACATGCAAAATCCATACAGAAGCACCCCACCTGAGAATCAAACAAGGAACCTCTTGCTGTTAGGTGACAGCACTAACCACTGCACCACTATGATATTATCTAATTTACAGAAAGACTTCTTTTCAGTGGATTTTCTTTCTTTTTTTTTTTTTTCTGGTGGTGATGGTTTGTTTGGGGTTCTCAGGAGTTACATGGGTAAAATGATGTACAAGATGTACAATTAGAAATTGAAGATCAAAATGTTCTACAGGATACATAGAAAGGTACAGAGATGAAATCAGTGCTGATGCTGTATTCAGCGAACAGCATATTACTTTCTTTGGATATGGAGGAAGTCTAAAAAATGAGTAATAAATCCATCTTACAAACTTCAGAGGACCTAAAGCTTGAAGTGGAACACCAAGAAAATAGTGAAAATCAGGACATGATGAAACAAATGGAAGGAGACACTTCAGGAGATATCAGGCATTTCATACCAAAACCATCTGGGTTTCTATGTAGGAATATCAGTCAAGGACATGACTGGGGAGTATCTAAAAAACTGAAAAGGAAGGTAGCTGAAGGTACAACATTCACAGTACTGGTGAAACAAACATGAAATGAATGATAATATGGTAATAAATTAGCCTATTGGTTCTTTATGTGTTAAGAGGGATCTACCTGACAACACCGACAACGAAATCAGACACACCACATAACCGAACGTTCACAAACACGAAACCTCACATGCCCGACACACCATAATACCAACACAATACCGACAATAAACAAACAAAACAAATCCCCTGTCCAAAAAGCACACACACAGCACAAGCACACCAAAATCCTTACAAACACACACTACACCTCACATACACAACTATCTACACCCTTAACCCAAACCCTAACCCTAAGGTCCTTCACTATCGCACACTTACCTAACCTGCGCCCTAACCCTAACTCACTTAACCCACCCCTAACCCAAACACTATCACTATCTCACACTTACCTAACCCACGCCCTAACCCTAACTCACTTAACCCACCCATATCACTAGACACTGTCAATATTGCACACTTACCTTACTTGCACCCTAACGTCCGTCACTACCGCATACTTACACAACCTTTTCCCATGTTAGTCTTCTCAGCGTCGGGGTTTTCATCCATCGGTCTTCTCAGCGTCGGGGTTTTCATCCGTCGGTCTTCTCAGCATCGGGGTTTTCATCCGTCGGTCTTCTCACTCTACGATCTTCTGGTGTCGGCGATCTCCTTGTCGGCGTTCTCAGCTGTTGACGTTGTCAGGTGCTCCCGTTAAGAGCCATCATGTCAAATAGATGACAAGGGCCTGTTTGAAGTCCAAGGGAAGACAGAATATAGGACGGACGCTGGTAAGAACTAAGCAATCAGATGAAGGGAGAGCAGGGGGGGTGTTCACATTTGCAAACATATTCATTGTTCTTCAGATAAAAAGGATTATAGAACTATGGAGCCTGGAACAGAAAAGTGAATATTATTGGAAAATTTGAGATGGAACTGGAGCTTGGAACAGAAAAACAAACATGACTGGAAAATTTGTCTTAGAAAAAACAGCAATTCTAAGCTCATGTCAGGAAACCTCATGTGACAAGTGAAAGGAAATGAGATATGGGAGAAAGTGATTGGGAGTAAGATAGGACAAAGACATACTGATACGCAGAACAGTTTAAGGGTTAATAAGGAATATGTATCATTGAAAGAACAGCAAGAAGAGTAAACATCTTTCAAGATGCTGGAGGAATTAAGGATGTAGTGCAGACTAGTAGTGGAAGAGTGGTAGAACTACTGGGTTTTGATGGAGATAGAACTGAAAAGGAGGGAAAAGCTATGATAAGAGTCAATGAAAGATGACCTGTAGCCCCCCATACATTTTCAGAGTGAGAGAGAGAGAGAGAGAGAGAGAGAGAGACGATAAGATGGCACTAAGGAATACACAGAATGTATGAGACAGAAAAAGGAAGGCTGGGAAGGCCTTGACTGAAGTGTGGGGTGAAGTAAACATGGAAGGTGGTGGGAGTCGGAGATATGAAAGGACTACACAATATCTGTGACTGGCACCTAAGGATCCTAGAAAGGTAAGTTCTAGCCTCAAATGAATAAATACCTAAGGCAAGAAAGCAGACAACAATTTCTCGTAATGAAAAAGATCATGGCAAAAATGATCCATGATTTCTGAGAATAGGAATTAGAAAAAGTATGGACCAGAATGGTTTGGAAGTGAGAAAAAGGATAAGGAAGAGATAATAATGAAAAAAGACTATAATCAGCCTAGACATCCACATCCCACCCCCAGCCCCAATTAGGGAAACCATCATAAAAAACTTCTCAAAAGCCAACTTCACACTTCTTAAGACAGAAGTGGAAAACTTCATGACACCCATGCAGATGGACAATAGAGGTATGACTGCCAAATCCTACACAAATGCACTTTATAAGCACTTACACGAGTGCATGGATCATGCTATCCCTAATAGAACCAAGATGTTATCCTCCAAAAAAGGAAGCCAATCTGATGGACCTCTGCCATAAACAAACTCTACAACAGAAGAAAGAAACTGTTGCAAAAAAGAGTAAAATCCCATGACTGGAGGAACTCCCTGGTCAACCTCAGTAAGAAGCTGAGATCCATCATAAAATCCTCCAAAGCTAGTTACAAAAACAAAATTGCCACTGACTCTAAAGACAACCACAAAGCATTCTATAGCTATGTCAAGAATCTAAATGGGAACACTCAGATCTGCTCTGAGTTACAGCATAATGGCACAAAATATACAGAACCAACTGATATTGCCAACATCCTAGCAGATAAGTTCAGTGCTAACTTTACCCCCCTCTCACCCCCTCGAGGGCCCATCTCTATACCTGAAGAATGCAAAGTTCTTATAATCATGGCTGTACAGGTAAAAAACACAACTATCCAAAGCCAAGAACACAGTATTCATGTGACCTGACAATATCCCAGGCTGCGTTCTACACGAACTACAGAATGAATTGGCACCCTACTTAAGTACCATGTTCAGTTATAGCCTCTCATCAGGCTTTGTACCCATTGAATGGCGCACCACGACAGTTATCCCACTCCACAACGGGGGAGCCACGACGGACCCCGGGAACTACCGCCCCATTAGCCTGACGAGCCTGGTCTGCAAGGCCATGGAACGTATAGGCTCGTAGGTTCGTAGGTTAGTACTAGGCTAACTGCCCTTGCGAGCCATTTTAAGCCTAGCCAATTATCCCTTGTGAGATTCAAACCCTGCACCCTGTGTTTGTAAGGCAAACACCTTAACCATTAGACCACCCTCCCAACCCTCCAACATCATGGAACTCATAAACAAAGACATTGGTAATCTCCAAACTCTGGACCTTACTCAGTTTGGATTTGTAAAAGGCAGATCATGTCTCCTAAACCTGATTGACTTCTTTGAAGCAGTCACCAAAGCCATAGATGAGGGTAAAATGTTTCACACAGCTTATCTAGATCTCGCCAAGGCTTTCGACACCATTCCCCACTCTGGAATTATAGATATGCTCACTAAACTAGGTATAAATCCCTATGTCACAAGATGGGTTTCCAACTGGCTCACGGACAGAACCCACACTGTGAAAGTAGCGGATTCCAAATCCGACATCAGGCCAGTGACAAGTGGAGTACCACAGGGTTCAATCCTGGGTCCTCTCTTGTTTGGTATCTACTTTTCTGAAGTGCAGGCCAACACAGAAGGTCTTTGGCTAACAAAGTTTGCAGATGACTGCAAACTAGGAGCCAGAATCAAAACTCCTAATGATGTGGACAAACTACAAAAGGGCCTCAATGAGACAGATACCTGGTGTCAAAGCCATGGCCTGAAGCTCAATGCCAAAAGTGTATTGTTATCCCCTTTGGTAAAAACTCTATACCCATGAACTACCACATAGCTGGTAGTCTACTTAATGCTGAAAATGTGATGAGAGACCTTGGGACACAGGTGGACAGTAGTCTCTCCTTTGATAATCACATCACCACAGTGGTCAGGAAATCCTTCTACGTGGCTCATCTCATCACAAAAGGATTCTCATCCAGAAAAAAAGAGGTCATTGTTCCCTTCTACTCATCACTCATTAGACCCATTATAGAGTATAACGCCCCTTTTGGTATGTACCTCACAAGACATCTACAACAACTGGAAAGGCCACAGAAATACCTCACAAAGAGGATTACTGGTCTCAAACATATGCCCTTTGCAGACCATCTCAAAAAACTACAGCTTTACTCCATTGCATATCGCCTACTCAGGGGCGATCTATGCCTAACATACAAAGCTATGTCAAACCCAGAGCTGTTGGACATACTCCACTTAAAGAAATCCCAATCCCTCCAAGCTACACGCTCTAGGGACCTTAACCTTGTCACCACAATAAACAGAACATGCTGGAGGGATAGATTCCTGTCCCAGAGACTTCCCATAATCTGGAACAGACTACCTATTTATGTCAAACAGAGCTCCTCATTAGCACTCTTCAAGAAAAATCTTGATGATTGGATGGGAAATGGGAAATTCACCCCGGGGATCACTTCTGTGGCTCTGCTCGACAGGGGCACAGGAAAATAATTTTCTTGGGTGGCGAAAGACAGGGTACATTTTTTGGCTAGGCTTGTATGGGCCCTAGGGCTGATAGCCTAGTACCTACCTATGAACCTATGATATTTTGAATTTCTGCACTGGTCGGATGGAATATGGAGGCAACTGTGAACTGAAAAACAAGCACAGTAAGGGTGGAGCAAACTGGCAGCTGCTCCAGGAACAAGGTGTTAGATGAACAACTCAACAGATGTCATTGAGGTGGTACTGCAAAACTGGCATTTAGAAATTAATGCAGATATTTTATTTGTGGTGACAACTGGCTCATTGAAAAACTTCATGTGTGATATTATAACTGTAGCAATGAAGTACACAACTACAACTAAGAAATCAAAATGGCTGACAATGATGATCTTTGGGTTCATCTAGTTCTAGAAGGCACGTGTATGTGTTAATGGTGTAAATGTTCTATTACAAAAGCTAATGGAATTCAAGATATCAAAGTAGAAAATAGTGTTATGCCATTGGCATGTTGGGTATCATTATCCTCAAATTATTTACACTTGTGTTTCCTTTTTTGATTTATCTCACATAATTTTAATTGTAGCAGTCATTAAGATAGCCCAACTGCAGACCTTAAATGTAGTCAGTGAACCATATGGTAGGCATTTAATGGCTATTACATTATAATCATTGAGGATATTTTTTATCATTTATTGCTCTACAGTATAATGTGAGATTCTGCATTATCTACTGCAGACATTTGCTACCATAAGCAACTAATTGTTGTATGATACTCAGACTTTTACTTATGGAGTTCAAAGCAACATTCCACAAAGTTGTAAATGTTTGTGTTGTGTTGAGTAACTTACTTATTATGACTGGTGCTGATTTCTTGAATGTGATTAAAGCTAATCATAAAAAAACAGTAAGTCAGTGTTAACTTCTGTTTGTCTTGGCTGTTGTTTTTACACAATTAAGGAGGCAATCAACTATGATCTGTGTTTGATTTTAGTCATTATTAATTGCACTATGATTTGTAATTCCAAAAGGTCTGGCCTATAGTGCAACAGAAAATAAATACATTGAATATTAGTTTGTATATGATTTCTACTTCCATATGGTGAAAGTTAGTAGAGGATCTATAAACATACAAAGCAATAAATGATAAAAAATCTCCTCAATGATTATAATGTAATAGCCATTAAATGCCTACTCACTATAAATATCAGGGAAGGAAGCACACTGGAGGTTTCTGTGGGAAAATTCAAGAGCAGAGGTAACCTTAGTTAGGATAGTCTCAAATCATATTTTAAAATTACATTGCATACCTATTCAAATAACGTGGTTGTCCAAAGATAATTTGTCCAAAAAACAGAAATACTCTAGTAAGCATCTATATTGATTCTGCTGTAAAATAAAAGACACTCATTAAATACTTTTGATTGCAAATCATTATTCTTTTGCTATTACTGGTTAGGCTACCCATTGCAAACAATCATGGATTATTCTACAATCAGAAAAGAAGAATGCTTATTTAATTATTTCAATAATCAATAACCCAATATATTGTTAGCAAGCATGTCACCATATGTGAGCAGCCTGTAATGATCTCTATTGAACATCACAGGGAGAATCCCCACTCCTCAAGGCCTAATGACTGTAGTCCTAAGTTAAGCATGTCTGATTTAAACTATAAGCAGTAAATAAAATGTGAATCACTATTAATAGCCTCGGCTATAGTTAACCCAAAATCCTATTTGAGAAAATCTTATGGGTGTAAACAAAAAGTTATTCTATAATTAAGTGGGCAACCAGAAACTCTGTGGGGGTAAAACAAGGGCAACAGGTAATAAGTGAAAACTACAAGAAGGCTTCAAGGATAGATAGTCCCAGAAATTTAGAAATATGCCAATTGCAATCTCACTGAGACACCATAGGCATGCCTGGTAGTGTGATGCAGCTCAAACGTAATATTTGTTAACTACCTGGAATTTTCCAATCTAGTTACTATTCCTCTAATCTCTCAATGGTTGTCCTCATTATACTATAGTCATGAGACCTGTTAAATCTCCTAAATATCTCTATCTAAAGTTTGCTCCACTTTACTGCTCCTGTGCACCTGAGGATATATTTATCCATAACAATGAGACCAGACACTCTCCCCAATCTCCAAATGTTTCTCATGCAAAAAATCTTACCCTAATGGCCAACTCCTCCTTCATGAATGTAGATATCCTTGGAGACAGAGTGTCATCATTGGGCCGGATTCACGAAGGCTTGCACGGAGTGTAGGAGATGTGTAATGCTCCGTGCAAGCCTTCCGATCCAGGAACAGCCCAAACCTCCGTGTAAGAGACCAGCTAAAACGTCTCTTACACGGACTGGGCGTGGAAAAGCTTGATACCTCATTTGCAGCTGAAAGGTATGCAAATGAGGTATCAAAGCGATCCACGAAGCTAACACCAGTCCATGTAGGAGACGTGTTAGCTGCAGAAATTTACTCAGTTGACAACTGAGTATGTTTCCACAATAGAGCCATGACAGCTCCAAATCAAGGGTGTATATGATTCAGTTAGCATGCCAATGACCAAATATGTGGCCATTGGCATAAAAAAGTAATGCATACTTAATTAAAAACATTTTTTTTTTTGGGGGGGGATTTGATGTTTAACTGCAGCGCACACCCGCGCAAATGGGGTGCGCTGCATAAAACTTAAAACCGAAGCTTATAAACCCACAATTGTGGGTTTTATGTAGTACACGGAATGACAATGCAGGGACCAGCAGACCAAAAACAACATGGCCACCGTGTAGTGGTTGCCAAGGGGGGAAGCTCAGTGTAAGAGATGTAACTAAGCATTAGTAGGCAATCCTATGTAAATGAGGATTACAATACTGAATCACACAGTCACATAGCTGATGAGCACTGTCTGAGTAGTGTAAGACTTACAGAAGGGGAGGAATAGAGTAAGAGGTAGGTGACATCACAGGGGGGAATGATAGAAATAAATGTATCACATTGGAGGGCAGTGTAACATGACAGATGACAGACAGACATCAGGGAGAGAGGTGTGTCCTAACAGAACACTGGGAAAGTCAAGAAATAGATGGTGTACACTATCCCTACACTCAAAGTTTCTTGATATACGTGGATGTGCACGTGTGCACGCGTGTAAGGCAGGCTCACCATGTGTGAGCGTGTTGCAAACCGTTTAAAACAGTTTGCGCGGGGGTGCGCGCATGTAAGGCAATGTAAGCAGCGGGAAGCCTGTTGCCTGATGTATAAGGTTGTGTGCGTGGGTGTATGCGCATTTTAACATGAATAAGCCGAGTCCAAACCATGTAAGCATGTGTGCGTGCGTGTAAGCCACTGTGAGCATGTTTATGCTGGTGTGCACGTTGCTCCCTCCAGAGGAAACAGAGAGGAAAAAGGAAACAACCAAAGTACTAGGAAGCTGACAGGGAATACTGCAGGAGTTAGCAGGTGATAACAATTAGAAGCAGGCAATTAGACAGGCAGACTAGAAGCTCAACCCAGCACTTAGAACAATTCAAACAGCAGTGCAGGGTGTTTCTCTCAAGAGATACTGCAAGACAGGAGTAAGCTATCAGAATTGAAAACTGAAAAAGCTGAACTCAGAGCAGAAATGCTTGGGGCTGCCATAGCAGTTATAATCAGACATAGGCGAATTGCTGAGGGTGGTGACAATGCAGATGCTGACAGACAACCCAGAGTGAGGAGACGGAGAAGAGTATACAGGCCCAGGGTAACCTACCATGGGTTACATGAGCTGGAGATAGTAGAGCGCTACAGAGTGGACAGAGACCTTCTGCAGCAAATTGTTGAGCTGTGCAGGCCATGCCTCACACACAGAACCAACAGAGGGGAACCCATCCCAGTGGAAACCAAGGTATGTGTTGGCCTAAGAATACTAGCAACAGGTACCTTCCAGAGACCAACTGGCGATATGATGGGGATATCACAGGCATCTGCCTCCAGGGTACTGCACCAGTTCCTGGATGCCATGTCAGCACATGTCGGTGATCATGTATATTTCCCCAATGCCCGTGAGGTTGTGGCCAGCAATATGAGTCTCTTCCAGCAAATAGCGGGATACCCTGAGGTACTGGTTGCAATAGGCTGCACACACATACGCATCAAAGCACCAGCCAGTGAGTGGGGTAGGGCCTACATCAACCGCAAGGGCTTCCCCTCCATCAACTGCCAGGTCATGTGTGATGCCCAGGGCATAATAATGAATGTGTGTGCTGGCTGCCCTGGGAGCTACCACGATTCCCAGATCTGGCATCTGACGCAGCTGTACCAATCATTTTCCAGTGGGGACTTCCCACACGGATACCTAGTGGGGGATGCAGGTTATGCACTTGAGCCATGGCTGATGACACCCATCAGAACCGCACACACACCTGAACAGGAACACCATAATGAGGCACACGCACAAACACGTAATGTCATAGAGCGTGTGTTTGGGCTGCTCAAGTCATGGTTCTGGTGTCTGGACACATCTGGTGGAGCCTTGCAGTACACACCAACTACATGTACCCAAATGATCATGATATGTGCTATGCTACATAATATGATCCTGAGAAAACAGCTGCAGCAGGACCAGCATAGGGCCGGGCCAAACATCCCCCCACCATTGCCAAGGCCATCACAGGCAGAGCATGACTCGGAGGAGGAACAACCTGAGCCTGCCCCAGTAGGCAGAAGGAGGCATGCCCAGTATGCCCTGGCCTTGGCAAAGAGGCAACGCATAGCACATACACTGGCTCAGTAGGAACACTGGGACTGATACCCCCTCCGACTCACTCAAATAATAACATGGATGCCTAAATGTACATGACCTGCTAACACACATGCACAGGGAGTGTGATATGTGCATCCGACAGAGGCAGCCCTGCAGCACCACCTGAGGCATGAATGCCATGTGTCAAGCAATACCCTAGGGTGTATAGAGTAGTATGAACCTATGAACCAATGATGATACACATTATAAGGGACACACATGGTAATCACAAATCTCCCTTAAATGAATTTAGGAACCGTCTTGTGAATACACACATATGCCCTGGATCACAGAAATATCACAAACAGCATACCAAACACACACACATATTGCCATCAAGCATCCTGATGGGTGCTGTGCAAACCCCCCCCCCACAATGACATGTATCTCCCCCAGAAGACTGCTGCTACACTGACATGATGTCAGCCTCACCACAGGAAATTGACACAAAGAGCAGTGTACAATAACACTGGTTGATGTCAACAGAGGTGTCTCTTGAATGGATGCTATGAACCACGACCCCAGAACCATGATGAGCTCAGTCTGGCCAGCTATGGAAAGGATCAGCATGTACTGCAGACATACAGATATTGTGGATCTACTGACACCAGACACCACCCATTGTGGCTTTTTGATGTTCACATCATGCCCCCAAACATGTATGGGTCTCATGAAACACTCATGAAGGCCATTGATGAGGGCAACGTGGTCCACTCAGCATAGCTGGACCCTACTAATGCTGCCACACATTACCCTATGTGTTCATCATAGATATGCCCACCAGCTGACATATAAATACCTATGTCACCAAAGGTGAGACAAACCAGACCACGGACAGAAATGACATGGCCAGACATGCTGCATCCCACACAAAAACATATCACAAGCAACACATAGTTCACAAAGTCAGTGTTCTTAACAGGCACAGCCCCCAAGGCCAAACACAATGTGTGACACACCTGTAATAGGTGATGCCATAGTCAGACACACTGACGTCCCACTCACCAGACTGAGCAAGGAGAGGGTCACAGTAAGCTGCCTGTCGGGGGATAGAATCTGCCACATAACACAAGCACTCAGGTCAGTCCACAGCAAGTACAAGTATGACTCAGTCATTGTCCATGCCGGTGTGAACGACCTGAGACATACCTCCCTGGACTACATGAAAAGAGACACAGAGGAGCTCTCAGATTATTAAGCCCATGCTGGTATGACCCTGACCCTGAGCAGTATCCTACCCTCACCAAGAATGATGCCACAATACAGACACAAAATGATCAGTTTCAATAATTGTCTTAATTTCTGGCATCATTCTAAGGGGATCCAATGCCTGTCTGCCTGGGATGACATGCTTGACAAGCCACGCTGCTTCGCAAGGGATGGCTTGCACCTGTCACCCCTAGGTTACCGGATATTGGCCAAGGCTCTTGCCACCCCCATAGTGCCTTTTCTATGCAAGGCTCAAATTCTAAACATTCTGCCCTAGAAAACAATAATTGTAAAAAACTAAGGGTAATGCTGCTCAATGACAGAAGTCTAAATTTCAAGATGCACGCCCTTGAAGCTCTCCTCAGTATGGAGAACACTGATGTCTGTGTGGTGACTGAAACCTGGTTCAAGGCTCCTGAGAGCAC
This sequence comes from Protopterus annectens, assembly GCF_019279795.1. Taxonomy (NCBI): domain Eukaryota; kingdom Metazoa; phylum Chordata; order Ceratodontiformes; family Protopteridae; genus Protopterus; species Protopterus annectens. Next base: position 1,705,266,688 of record NC_056726.1, on the reverse strand, counting down.
CCCGGCACTATCAGATTTTACCTCATATCATGTGTACCGGCCTCAAAACCCGGACCGTACCACAAAAGGAGGGGGTGTATCCATATCCATCAAGGATAACCACACCTCCAGGTTTGTGTCAATGCATGAAGCATCAGAGACCATCCAGGTGCAATTAACCATAGGCAAAACTGCCCTACAGTGTGTAGCATGTTACAGATCACCCTCTCAAACTCAGGAATCCCACACAGCCTTCCTGAAGACAAAGGAGAGTATAAATGTCTCTCCAAACACCATCATACTGGGTAACTTCAACTACCCAGACATAGACTGGGAACATTACTCAAGCCACAATACCCTAGCTCTAAGGTTCCTATACTTCATAAACTCTTTAGCTATGGAACAACTAATCACCATTCCCACAAGAGGGGAAAATATACTAGACCTGATCATCACAAACATGGGTACAAAATGCTCACCACTGGAAGTATATCCCTCATTGTTGAGATCGGACCATAAGCTAATCACACTGGAGATCCACATCCCTCCCTCACCCCCAACAAAAAAGACCGCAGTGAAGAACTTCCCAAAAGCAAAATTCACACTTCTTAAGATAGGTATGGTATCCTTCAAGGCCCCTGAGCTAGTGGAAACCACAACCCACGCCACTGAATCCCTTACAAAAGCCTTCTACGAGCACCTCCAGGATTGCAAGGATCAAGCAATCCCAAATAAAATCAAGACCATATCCACTAAAGGCAAGAGGCACCACCCGGTCTGGTGGACCCCAGCCATAAACAAACTTTACAACAAGAGGAGAAAGCTACTACAGGATAGAACAAAACCCCAAAAGGGAAGACATCCCTAATCAACACTAGTAAAAAACTACGATCACTCATTAAATCTTCCATGGCCAACTCTGAGAGAAAATTCACCAAGGAACATAAAAGACAATCACAAGGCCTTCGTAAGCTATATCAGAAACCTGGGTGGGAACTCCCAGATATGCTCAGAATTAGTACAAAATGATACAAAAATCACTGAACCCACAGACATTGCCAACATACTGGCAGACAGGTTCAGTGCAAATTTCTCCCCCCCCCCAAAAGGAGAAATATCTACACCGTCAGAGTGTAGCTACCCAAACATCACAGATGCCCAAGTGAGAGCTGCTCTCTCTAAAGCTAGAAACAAAGCATCAATGAGACCAGCTGGTGTCCCCGGCTGTGTGCTGCACAAACGCGATGAGGAACTAAACACGCACATAAGGCTGCTATTCAACCTCAGCCTTACCACAGGATACGTACCCAAAGAGTGGCATATGGCAACTGTGGTCCCACTCCACAAAGGCGGTGCCTCTACAGACCCTGTTAATCATCGCCCCATAAGCTTAACAAGCCTGGTTTGCAAAGCTATGGAGAGGATCATAATGGGACTCATAAATAAAGACATTGGGGACCTACAGACGTTGGATCCTACCCAATCTGGCTTTGAAAAGGGCAGATCATGCCTCTTGAACTTGGGTGACTTTGTCAAGACAGTCACCAAGGCCATTGATGAGGGTAAGGCAGTTATCACAGCCTACCTCGACCTTGCTAAAGCTTTCGACACAATACCCCACTCGGGTATCATAGAAAAGCTCACCAGCTTAAATGTAAACCCATATGTCACAAAATGGGTTGCAAACTGGCTCAAGGACAGAACCCACAAGGTCAGAGTTGCTGGTGCCATGTCTGACTCCAAGCCGGTCACAAGCGGTGTCCCACAGGGCTCAGTCCTGGGCCCCCTCTTGTTTGGCATCTGTTTCAGAAGTACAGACAAACATAGGGGGATTGTGGCTGACACAGTTTGCATATGACTGCAAACTGGGCGCCATAGTCGAGAATCCATCAGACACAGATATCCTCCAAAGAGGTCTCATAGAAATAGATAACTGGTGCCAGAGCCATGGCCTGAATCTGAACACAAAAACATGTATAGTCATACCCTGTTGGAAAAACAAGGTAACCTCTAATTATCACATAGATGGCAATCCATTAAGCATGGAAGAGGTTATCAGGGACCTAGGGACACAAGTAGACAGTAACCTCTCTTTCAACACTCATGTTGGCAAAGTGGTTAGGAAACCCTTCCACATTGCCCACCTGATCATGAAGGGGTTCACATCCAGATTAAGGGAGATCATTGTTCCCCTGTACTCTTCACTTATTCGTCCAATGATTGAATACAATGCCCCATTTGTAATGTATCTTACCTGACACCTGCAGCAATTGGAACAACCCCAAAGATTCCTCACCAAAAGGATAAAGGTGCTCAACAAAATGTCATATGCTGCCCGACTGAAGAAACTACAGCTGTATTCAGTCGCATACCGTCTGCTCAGAGGTGATCTGTGCCTGACATACAAAGCCATGTCCAACCCGGAATTAATGGACATGCTCCACCTCAAAAGATACAAATACACTAGATCCATGAGAGCAAGGGACTTAAACCTCTACACAGATATAAATAGGATGTATTGGAGGGACAGATTCATCACCCAGAGACATCCTATGCTGTGGAACAAAATCCCGGTCCATGTGAGGCAGACCACCTCACTGGCTCTATTCAAGAGAAATCTTGACCAGTGGATGGGAGATCGTAGGTTTACCCCGGGGATCATGTCTGTGTCACTACTAGATAGAGGCACAGCAAACTAACTAATGGTTATAGTATCCCTCAACCTAAGGGGTGGCGAAAGCCACGCACACTCTGGCTATGCTTATAAATGCCCTAGGGCAGATATCCTAGTATGAACCTATGCACCTATGAACCTATGAGGGTCATGAAACCCAGCATTGACATACATAGGTCAAGCTGTACAGGAAGATCCATATCACAGAAGACACACCCATGCATGATTGCAGTCCCAGTACAGGTTAATTGTAGAGTCAGACAGTGATTCCCCCTCAAGGGAACCTCTGATGAGTGGATGGCAGATGTGTATGTTTACCCTGGTATCACTGTTAGGTCACGGGTGGATGGAGGCACAGTATACTGGCTATGACATATGTCATGGCTAACACCACCTATGATGTGTGTGGAAGGATAAACACACTCTCTGACTATCATCAGAAATGGCCAAGGGCACATCACCACTGTTTGCCAATGTGCACACATGTTGTGCAATACAGTACCACTGTTGGACACGCCTGTTGTAAGTAGCGATATCCAAACATAATGCAACATGGTCTGATGTGCACAACTGCACCCTAACCAGGCTTTTCTGCTCACTAGGGAAATGTAAGGAAGTGATAGGACAACAGTCAAGGACACTGTCCACCACAGTGAAAGTACTGCACCAGTACACTATACAGTACTACACTGTTATGTCACTGTGAACGGATGTTGAAATCTGAATGCAAAGTATCCCATGCAAACCCTGCAGGCACAGTATAATCCTTGTTGTTGACACACAAAGCAGGTGGACAGTAACTACACAACATGACACACAACACACAACCATATATGGGAGATAACTGTTGAGTTTCACACTCATCCACAAATGTGATGGGCCACAGAGTTCAACATATGGAATGCTCACACTGGGCATGCTCGCACACTTTGTTAAATGAGACATACATCAGACAGCCTGCCATGGTACGCCTGAACTGGGCATGCTCACACACTTAGTCCAAATATCAGTTTTGTACGTGGCCACACATTTCTGGCATTTGTACGTGTTAGTCCAGGACAGTACAACAGCATAGCAATCTGCCCAGTCCTCACAGTTAAATGACCACAGAAACATATGTAACGTACTGGATCCCCCACATATGCAAACATCAACCACATCTATGTGTGTGCGGGAAATGTCCCTATTAGCAACTGTGAAAATACACTACAGGATGCACATTCCCCTTTATAAACACTGATGATGTCAGCACTCTATAAGTATATCAGTTGAAGTAAAGTTCCCCAGTAATTGGTATAGCACACTCTACTAATGCATTTGTGTCTAGTGTCATAACATTGTTAGGTAGGGGTTTGAATCCTGCAAATGGCAAGCTTGTGTGTTAGTATGAGTGGGGTTAGTGTGCGTGCAGAATGCTGTGAGTGAAAAGTGCCTTTTGCCAACTGGGAGAACACACTACAGGGTGCACATCCCTCTTCCTAAACACAGATGAGGTCAGCACCCTCTAAGTACAGCATTAGAAAAGATTCCTCCCATTAATGCAAATAGCGCGCTCTGCTAATACATCTGTTTCTTGTGTCATAACATAGTTAAGTAGGGAGTTGAATCCTGCAAATGGCAAGTATGTGTGTAAGTGGGGTTCGTGTGTGTGCAGAATGCTGTGAGTGAAAAGTGCCTTTTGCCAACTGGTAGAACACACTACAGGGTGCACATCCCTCTTCCTAAACACAGATGATGTCAGCACCCTCTAAGTACAGCATTAGAAAGGATTCCTCCCAGTAATGCAAATAGCGTGCTCCGCTAATGCGTCTGTCTCTAGTTTCATAACATAGCTAGGTACGGGTTTGAATCCTATAAATGGCAAGCATGTGTGTTAGTGAGTGTGGGGTTAGTGTGTGTGCAGAAAGCTAGCGGTGAGATGTGCCTTTTGCCAACTGGGGCTACACACTTTTGGGTGCACATTTCCTTTAAACAGTGATGTTGACAGCACCCTATCCAAACAACATGAGAAGAGACAACTGCCAGTACTCAGTATAGTGCTAGATGCTACAGTAACACGCACATGTTTCGGAACATACCTAGATTGTGTTTTGAAACCTGCAGGTGGCAAGTGTGTGGATGTGGGATGTTTCTGTGTGTACATTTCCGTATGGAAAACATGTTGGATGTGGCGATCAGGGAACCACACTACCTGACACACATTACACTTTAAAACTACTGAGGTTGCCTGCACCCTATGAGTACAGGTAGAGAAGAGGAACTATGTAGTAATCCAAATAGTGCACTTTGCAAATGTGTACCTGTCACGTGTCATGACCTACTTATGTAGGGTAATAAATCATGCAAATGGCAAGTGTGCATGTGTGTGTGTAGGGGTAGCAGGGTGTGTGTAAATGCATGTGTGACAGAACAGATACATATAGCTGAATCTACAATACAGCACATGATGCACATTCCCACAGTAAACACAGGGGATGTCACCACTAGATCAGCACAGCCAAACAGTGTTAGTTGTCTTGTAATGGCAATGGTGCACTTTGCTACTGTGTCCATTACTGTCGGCAAGGTACAGATAGGCATGTTTTGGTAACACACAACTGCCACATGTTGTTGTGTCACACAGTATGACCATCTCCAGGTATTTGTATGTAACAATGCATGCCATTGCCTAAACCAGCAGCGGCATTGCACACATGATGTATGTGTACGACACATACACATAAATACCTGTGACATGCCGTAGTTAGCATATCCGACACATGCCTCGGGTGGATAAATGTTATTTGCGATGTATACCAATATGACTGTGTCCGACTGTGCAGGGTCCACACACGGTATGTGTTTATACAGTGTGGGTGTATATGATAAATAACCTACAGCAGGGGATACACATGTGGTCTGGGCCATGTAGTGTACAGGTGGTCCATGTACGTGTGCTGCACGTTCCCATCTGTTGTGCTACTGGTAACATGTAATTCCACTGCAATTCAGTGACCTCATGCTGTAAACACTTCAACTAGTGTGTTGTAGCTACAGTAATGCTCAAGCACAATGTGTGATTGGATACAGCACAGCCATGTAAACACAGTCCTTGAGACTGTCATATTGCCAGTGTTGTTATGGAGGATAGGTGTTCTGCCTGTGTATGGGAGGGTAGTGTTGGCCAGGCTATGAAGCAGATGGCAGTCAGGCACACTGTTAGATGCACATGTGTAGGCCCTGATGCTTTGTGCTGTGCCAGCAACCTGAATGTGTGTGTATCTGTGGTAACTGGGATATCACCCCCCTGTCCATGTGTGTTACATGTGTAGGGTATGACAGGCATGGTTTTGGGCAGAACCTGTCAGTGATGGTTGACACCTGTGATCTATGAAGCCTGAATCTGGTAGTTTGCACACATTGCAGTTTACCATGCTGTGGACATTGTCTGGTGCAAGCATCGTCCGCTGTACACAGCTGTTGTTGTGTAGCAGCACTGTTAGTGTCCTAACCTGTGTGATACCCATGGAGGGGGCTATGTAAACCATGTCCTGCAGCATATGGCAGTATGTGTGTACCAAGGGGCTTTGCCATTATACATGGGGCCATAGGCATCATGTGCAGGATGACCCATGCACATCCTTGTGGCTTCCCTAGTATGTCAGCACACATTGACAGCCAGCACTGACATTGGAGACTGAGCATAATGTAGACATACAACACCCTTCCCACATATAGTGGTAGCATACCAGGTGAGGGTATGTTGGCAAACAAGATCATGATCATACTGGCCTGTACCACTTGCTGGGAGAAACATTCCATGTTCCCTATCACGATTGTTCATGAGACGTGGTAAGCAATAGCATCAGCTGATGTTAACAGGTACTTGGCAGGGTGTCGTTCAGCAGACAGTGTAGTGGGATTTACTTTCCAAAGTTAGGTACTGAGACCTGACATGGTGACTGTCTGCCAGCTGAACACAGGTAGGTGTGTAGGTGTGCAACTGTCATGAGCAGTGCAGCTATGAGCTAGATGGCTAGCTAGTGCGTGATATGTCCCATTAAAGAACCAGTCATAACTAGCAGATACATCTTTGTGGGTGTATCAGTAGTAGCAGCAGGAATTGGGGTTAACATCTGTCCAGGATGTAGTACATGTGTAATTCCACCTGACAGGGTATGGCATTACTCTGTTCAGAGTACTCAGTCCCCAGATCGGCTGTGTGTTGACATGCCACACATGTGATGTGCGTCCATGGCCACGGCTGATGTCCGACTGCACACATGCGGCAGTTGTGAGATTGCCACATTACTCACATAAACCACAACTGGAACATAGAGGTGATGCACATGTTACCTTTGCATATGCTACCCTAGTAATGTGATTGCCATAGTGAGTACCAACACATAGGGCCAACGGGGAACAACCTACTGATGGTGTGTATGTGTAAGTGTGCCTCTACCGTGTCATAGCACTGCCATATATGGCTGCACACGTGTGTAAATGCCAGGTAAGACATGTGCAATGTGCCACAGGCCACAAATGTGCATACGGGACAGATAGTGGCAATGCGTCATGTGTACAGGTGAATATGTATCTTACACTATGCAGATATCAATAGCCATCTACGGAAGTAGTGTAACTCTGCACTGTATGTGTAGGCGGTGTTTCAGGTAACCCTACGCAAACATGCATGCACACAATGGTACAGTAAGCAGGGCTGGAAGTAGTGCATTGTACAACAATGAAGGGGTAACAATAACAGTAAGTAACAATGCTGATATGTAGGCACTATCAACATGTACCCAGGAGTACACAGCACAGATGCCCATGGTAGAACTGATATAATGTCATAGTTACTTGTGAATTGCATAACATTGGTACCGCACACATATCTACATGCACAAACATCCACATTTCATATTCGTTGTGGGCAACCAAACAACATCAGCATACATGTCCACCATTGCATATCAGTAGTTGCGTTAGCATCACCCCTGTGCTACCCCTGTATGTGGCTATCTGTAGTCTACCTCAATACTAGCATGTGATGGTGTGCAGCTGGTACACTTTGGTAAGTAGTATGGGTGCAGATAACAATTCAGCACATTCATACAGTTACTGCAGCAGGTATGCTGGGATATACACACAATCATAGTGGCACACTGTACAGTTACCAACATGTTACTACTTATACACATCTATGTAGTCACCCTGTGAATCAGCAATGTGTTTACCTTTTCCTGCACTGATGTTGTAGCATGAAGGAGGTGGCACAGTGTCATCATATGCACAGGGTGTGGGTTAGGTATGCCCAAGCCAGCCACTGGTATCACCAATTGACATGTGTGTGTATGTGCGTTCATGAGGGGCAGCAGTACAGGGTGGGCCAGTGTTGGTGCAGTGTGTGCGTGTATGTGTTTGCCCTAGGTGTTAAATTTCTTCATGTGTGTATGCACGCACACAGTTCCACATCATGGCTGCCATGTACAGGGGATTGTGTACAGCCACAGACTGTACCTGTCAGGTCATCCAGATCAGTGTCTGTGGGCACGGACATGGTACCTGTCCCTGGCAGGGGTGCTACGGACCATATCCGGTACTATTCCAGACTGGGTACTGTCATCGGAAGTGGGTGTGTGTTGACTGGACACAGGTCCCTGTTGGGACTGTCCAGAGCCATGTGCACGTGGTCTCCTGGGGCGTCCAGATGACAGCACTGACCCAGCATTGCTGGGGCTGCTGCTGGCACTTGGGGTGCGTGCGCGGGCCTGTTGTCGTCCATGCTGACTGCTAGCTGGTGCTGTTGCCAGCATACGGCCACGTCGACACCGCAAATGCCCACCATTGCCCTGGCCCATGGACATCTGGTTGTGGAGCAGCTGTTGTATGTCCCCACAACATCTGTCACCGACATCGGTGAAATTCCGAATAGCATCCGCAATGTCACGCATGCCGTCTGTTATGGCTGCGCGACATGCTCTCAGCTCCCTCAGACCGTACCTGGTGTACCTTTCCATACGCTTATCTCTCTTGGTTTCCCTCAGACCCTACCTGGTGTACCTTTCCATATGCTTATCTCTCTTGGTTTCCCTGAAGCTACGAAGCAGGCTATCTGTACTGGCACCCAGGAAGCACCCCTATCTCCTCTTGAGTGAAGGCTGTTTGATTCCTAATCTCACCTGTATTGGTTCTTTAAAGCCTAGTGCTCCTCATCGGGTTGTCCCCTCCCTGCTGGCTTATCTCTCTTGGTTTCCCTGAAGCTACGAAGCAGGCTGTCTGTACTGGCACCCAGGAAGCACCCCTATCTCCTCTTGAGTGAAGGCTGTTTGGTTCCTAATCTCACCTGTATTGGTTCTTTAAAGCCTAGTGCTCCTCATCGGGTTGTCCCCTCCCTGCTGGCTTATCTCTCTTGGTTTCCCTGAAGCTACGAAGCAGGCTATCTGTACTGGCACCCAGGAAGCACCCCTATCTCCTCTTGAGTGAAGGCTGTTTGATTCCTAATCTCACCTGTATTGGTTCTTTAAAGCCTAGTGCTCCTCATCGGGTTGTCCACTCCCTGCTGGCTTATCTCTCTTGGTTTCCCTGAAGCTACAAAGCAGGCTATCTGTACTGGCCCCCAGGAAGCACCCCTATCTCCTCTTGAGTGAAGGCTGTTTGATTCCTAATCTCACCTGTATTGGTTGTACGTCCATTTTGTTTGATTTACTTGGTGTTTCTGTCTTCTTGTGGGTAGCACACACGTAGCACAAGCTAAGGTCGATTCTATCCCTTACTTACCTGCATTCTATTAGTTACCTTATCCCCTTGCAATTATTTTTTGCTACTCCCCCGCCCCTGCTAGCCTTCCTATAGCTGTGACATCCCGCTTGCCTTGCCTTTTCTGTCTCCTCACTGCCTCTCCATTACTTTTTTCTGGCTGCTGCACTCCTTTCTCTGTTCTACCTACCTTTATTTCACTAACAACTGTGTCTTACATATTATTACCTGCCTACTTTCTAATATCCCTCTCAGTGTCCCTCTGCAAACTGTATATTTTTTTACCTATACCTTGTACCTACTGTGTCCTTCTATTCTCCCTGTACCCTTTCATGCTTCTTCACCTAACTCCTTACCTAACTCTGTAAACTGTATATTTTCCTACTTATACCTGTATCTGTTATGTACTTGTATACTGCCTGTACCCTCTCATGTTTCTTTACCTAACTCTCCTATACTTGCTTTCTAAACTACGTAGTATAAGAAACTCGTAGTGTTCAGCTTCCCTGCTAAGCTGATTGATTCCGCTCTCTTCTCTAACTGTTTCTGCCCTGCTCCGCTCCCTTCCCTACACCCTTATCCCACCCACCCCACGTGTCCTTAGCTTTATACCCCTTACACCACACCCCCTTTATAACTTACACCTATTCATTGACTCCTACCTCTTTTGCAACTTCCCTCCCTACTATACCTTCCTCAATTACCTCTCCTATCTCCCCTCCGTACTTAAACCTACATACATACTTTGTCTCTTCCATCTAGCTTCTCTTCTTTATACTATAGTCTTAGCCAAGGTCTTTTAGTCTATTCCTCTCTTTCACACCTCAACATGTCTACTAAAATGTACAATCCTCCTTCCATGACCTCTGTAAAAGACAATGCTCTAAAAAAACTAATACTTCTGCTTATTACTTCTTTTGCTCTCACAATACCCTATTTCTTAACCTCTTATGAATCAAAACTTAATTTCCACTTTAACTACTCTCCCAAACATACAGCCTCAAATTTCAAAAACCTAAACTTTACTCATTTAAACATTACATCTACCTCTAGTTACCTCTTAGCTAAGTATCACAGGCTGTCTCACATTAAAATTCAAAACCTCTTGCTTAGGAAACTAAAATACTTACTGAACTTCCGTAACAAATCTCACTTGGAATATAACAGCTCTACCTTGGTAGATGGTGACATTCACCCCAACCCAGGACCATCAAATACTTCAGCTGAAGCCACACCTGCCTCACTAAACTCATCCCTTCTATTACCAACCTCCAATATAAATACTTTACTCATAGGGCACCTTAATATCCGAAGTGTCAATAACAAAATCACCCAACTCCACTCGCTTCTTGAACACCACTCCTTTGATATTCTCTGTTTAACTGAAACCTGGTTAAAACCCTTTACTAAAGACACTGAAATCATTCCTCCAGGTTACAATATCTTGAGACTCGACCGCAATAGTAAAAAAGGCGGAGGAGTAGCACTATTATTCAAAACTGAACTAAATGTAACATTAGTACCCCATGATAACCTAGACTCTACCAAGACTGAACTTCTTATCTCAAAGCTGCAACTAAACCCCAAAAAGTCTATCTATATTATCGGTATATATCTACCTCCTGGAAATAACTCCACTACCTTAGAAAATATCCTCAATTGGGCCACATCCACCTACCCACAAGAAACCATAATACTTGGAGACCTCAACCTTGACTGGTCCTCAATAAACACTAACAACCCAGCATCTCATATTAATCACCATGGCTTTACTCAGACAATAAACACCTCTACTAGGCTTAACAAACCTAATAACAAAGAAAGTATTCTTGATTGGATTCTGGTAAATAAACCTCTAGTAAAATATCAGTCCGGAACGCTACCTGATGACATTAGTGACCACAATCTAACCTTTATTATAAGACAAAAGAATGCCTCTACCTACTCTCCTATATATAGGACCCTATGTGATCTCAAATGTTTTAATCCTATCCAATTTAAAACTGAACTAAAGGCCTGTAATTGGAACCCACTAAAAACACTTCCTCTTGAAGAAGCTGTTAAATGCTTTATCACCACATTCCTAACAATTCTAGATAATCATGCACCAAAACGTTCCATCAGAATTAAATCTAGGCCAGCCCCCTGGCTATCTAAAGATACAAGACAAAAAATGTCACTTAGAAACAAATCTTGGTTAAAATGGCGAACTAGCAAATCTCCCATAGACCAACAGACTTTCAGGCACCTAAGAAACAGTACCAAAAAAGCTATCCTCTCTGATAAAAGGAGCTATTATAGCAATCTTCAGCAAGTGAATCACAATAACCCTCAAAAATTCTGGTCAACCCTAAACAGACTTCTTCACCCTGGACAGACTACCACTCCCTCCCCTTCTGGGTCTGAAAAAAATTCTTCCCTTGATACTGCCAATACTTTCAACTCATTCTTCATTGATACTATTAATTCCTTGGCCTCCCGTCTCTCCAGTGACAACACTAGCATCCCTGACCATGCATCCTCCAAACTACCAGTCTTTAGGCTACAACCCATCCCCACTACCTTTATACAGAGATGTATCCACAAACTTAAACCATGTACCCCCTCAGCTGACCAGCTTCCTTCTGAATTCCTTCAAAAAGCAGCCTCGGAAATTGCCTATCCCATATCCATTCTTATTAATAGAACCATAAATGAAGAAACCATACCTGATATCTGGAAAATCTCTCACATCATACCCTTACATAAAGGAGGTAACTCCTATGAATATTCTAACTACAGGCCCATAGCCCTATTGTCCCCACTCACAAAAATAATGGAAAAATGTGTTCACCATCAGTTAATGAACCACTTAATACAAAATAGCATTCTTACTAACTGTCAACATGGTTTTAGGCCCTTTCATAGCACAACCACTGCTCTGCTCTCCTTTACAGACTTTATTAACAAAAATCGCAATAATAATATCCTGTCTTCCGCTCTCTTTATTGACCTCTCCAAAGCTTTCGACATGGTTAAACACTCTCTCCTATTAAAAATTCTCGAATCTCTTTCCTTAGAAGCTAAGGCTATCCACTGGTTTAGTTCCTATCTCACTAACAGGAAACAGGCCATCCTCTGGGATAACAATCTCTCATCTCTTCTCCCAATTTCTCTTGGGGTCCCCCAAGGCTCTATTCTTGGACCTCTTCTTTTCTCCCTCTTTATAAATGACTTACAAGTAGCTATTCCCCAGGCTACATGCATTCAGTACGCCGACGACTCCACACTAATTTGCTCTGCTAAATCCATTTCTGAACTTCAAACTAATACTCAAGCCGTATTTTCCAAAGTTGAAACCTGGTTCCTAAAACATTGCCTACTCCTAAACGCAAAAAAAAAACAAACTCCTACTCTTTAAGCCTACTACCAGATCCCCTACATTTGACTTCACTATCTTATCTAACAATGGAACCCCTATATCACCTGACTCTACTACTAAACTGCTAGGTGTCACGATTGACAATAATCTTTCCTTTGACTGTCATATCAACAATACCATTAAATCTGTAAACAGGAAACTTGGCTCTCTATATAGAATCAAAACTTTTTTAACCTACCCAGCCAAAGTTAATCTAGCCCACTCTCATCTTATTTCCACTCTTCTCTATGCATCTCCAATCTATACTAACCTTAAGAAAAATAATCTCTCTAAACTGTCTACCACTTATAATAACATAGCTAGATTTGTTACTGGGAAGCAATTCAGAACTCACCACTGTATGAATCTGCAACAACTTAACTGGCTGGAACCGACAAACATGTTGCTTCTTTCCCAACTTATGTTTATCCAAAGAGCTTTTTACCAACCTCTTAATACACCTGTACTTTCTAACCTCTTAACCCCCTACTCTAACCTGAACTCACGCCGCTCTTCAAGCAAATTGCTAGTTACCTTAACCAAATCTAATAACCTAGCTGGTGATTCCCTTTTCTCGAATACCATTGGGAAACTCTGGAATAAACTTCCTTCCGAACTTACTTCAATTTCATCTACGGTTCTGTTTAAACAAAAACTCAGAGTCTACCTTAAAAACCACTGGATATGTCCCTGCTCTAAGCCTGATTAAAAATTTGTTTTTCTCCTCCTCATGGCTATAGTCTATTTTTCTGACAGTACATATTTCTTATAAATATGTTCTCTCTTTCTATTATTGTCTCTCTTTTCCTTGGTTTTATGCTTTCTCTTCATCGTTCTAAAGATGAAATAATGTTTAATATGTTGTTAAATACCGTTACTCTGTTGTTAATTATCTTGTCTAGGAGTTAAAGACCTAATGTCCTACCAGATTTTAATCTGTTATTTTTTTTGCTATGTGTTATCTGTCTTGTCTATATGTGGAGCTTTTCTCCCCGGGCCTCTGCTGAAAATGGAAATATATCCAGTCAGACTAGCCCGGTTAACAAATGTAAAATAAATAAATAAAATAAAATAAAATATGCACCTGTGCCTGCATAACAGTCCGAAACATAGTGGAGGATGACATACCTCTTTGGGCACGTTGGCCAGAGGCAGTACGGCCACGGATGCCCCCACGAGAACCCATGGGCGACTGTCTGCATGGTACCATTGGAGGACCCTGCTCATGGCTGCTTTGTGGGGATGCATGTGCCACAGGTACCACATTACCCTGATCTATGCCCAATGCATACTGTCCATCACCTAGGGACAATGGTGACAAAGGATGTACCAGCAGGACGACTGTGCACATTGAAGGGGTTGACAGCTGTGTACTGTCAATTGGCTGACCAATGGCGGACCCAGACACACCTTCCTGCACCATTACACAAATTTCCTCATCATCAGTACCAGTGGCACAAGATTCAGGTTCCCTGCCACAGGTCACCAGAGCAGCACCAGAACCTGCGGGAGGAAAACAGGAAACACAGATTACAGTCTCAAGACATATTTGCCGGTGATGCACTTCAATACAAATGCACACATTCAGACATGGACACATGCACACATGGACACACACACACATGCACACACGGACACACACATGCACACACGGACACACACACACATGCACACGTGGACACATGCAGACAGGCACACATGCACACATGGGCACAGGCACATCTGCACACATGCACACCCCACAGTACACACACAGATCAGTACTGAGTTACACTACTCTTACTAGCATTATCAGGACTGTTATAGGTATTGATAAACACACTCACCAGCATGTATACTACTGAGTTACACTACTCTTACTAGCATTATCAGGACTATTATAGGTATTGATAAACACACTCACCAGCATGTATACTACTGAGTTACACTACTCTTACAAGCATTATCAGGACTATTATAGTTACTGATAAACACACTCACCAGCATGTATACTACTGAGTTACACTACTCTTACTAGCATTATCAGGACTATTATAGGTATTGATAAACACACTCACCAGCATGTATGGCCTGCCTCGGTGGAAGCCCGGAGGGACCTGAAAATATGATGCACACATTCAGACATGGACATTAATGGACATGCTCCACCTCAAAAAATCCAAATCCACCAGAACCACTATAGCAAGCGACTTAAACCTTAGCACAGATATAAATAGGACGTGCTGGAGGGATAGATTTATCACCCAGAAACTCCCTATGCTGTGGAATAAAATCCCGGTCCATGTGAGGTAGAGCACCTCGCTGGCTCTGTTCAAGAGAAATCTTGACCTGTGGATGGGAAATCGTAGGTTTACCCCGGGAGTCATCTCTGTGTCACTGCTGGACAGAGGCACAACAAACTAACGGGCACAGTATTTTTTCATATAAGGGGTGGCGTAAGCCACAAAACTTTGGGCTAGGCTTATAAATGCCTTAGGGCAGATAGCCTAGTATGAACCTATGAACCTATGAATAGAGTAATGTCAGTGGGCACAACTGTGCCATTGTTCTTGCATATGATACAGTACAGTAGTACACCAGTTGCCTTATACACATCAGCCGCTCATAATGCCAGTATCACACATGCACAGTTACATATCATGATGACAGATACATACCACGGACACACCTTATGCATGCATGAAGTAACAGTGTACAGAACAGTCAGGTGTACATATGGCATCTTACCTGCATGCTTGGTGTCTTGCTGCTGTGTGAATCCAACCTCCATCATGATGCAAGTATAGTGCTGTTGTTGTTCTGGGGCTGGATCCACAACACTTAGCAGTAGCCCCTCCAGTATGGTGAGGGGGGATGTGTGGCCACCCCCCCCCACCTGTGGCAACCTGTTGCCTGCGGATATCTGCAGCACACTGGTGGACATTTCTGATCAAATCACTGCAATGATGTTTCACCTGCTCATATGCCCTATTATGCATGCCAATCTCATTTACCCTGCAGACAAGGTTTTGCCACAGTGCAGACCTCTCCTGCTGATTCTGGGTGGTGAGTGAAAACAGGATGTCATGGTCACACACCAGGCTCTGGTGGATCACTTCATCCTCTGCAGCAGAGTATGCAGGATTTCTTTTTGGTGCCATATCTCCCTGGAAAAGTACACAAACAGTATATCAGCAGAGTATGTCAGCAATATATGGTACACATACTATGCATGTTACTCGTGTACTGCTATACTACTTCTCCCATATGTTGCATGTGTGTGTGTTGTGGGGGATGCACAGGTAATGGCCAGATATTACTGCACAGCCAACACTTCTGCAACACTCTGAGTGTTCATCCCAACATACTGTATGTGTGTTGCCATCCACCACTGTGATGTGGACACACATTACTCAGCCTGGATATACATATCCCAACAACACCACCAGCACAGTACACTACCTTGATATGTATGTAATTAGACAGTTATTCACTTGTTAGGACTGTGATGCTATCCATGCAGCCCACTGGGCCAGTGGAAGCCACAACCCACACTGCTGGCCCATTTGCGAATGCTTACCACAGACATCCCACAGAGTGCATGGAATGTGCACACACATATGTAACCTAGACCGTATGCACACCAGTTATGCATCCTGCCCAGTGGACTACAGCTAGAGGCACATTGTATAACAATAGCAGGAGGCTACTGCAGCACAGAGCAGATTCACATTAAGGGAAGGCATCTGTGGTCAGCACTGGTAATATGCTACAGTCTCTCATAACATTGGACACGGCCTACTCTGGGGTGGGAATGGACACACACACTATAGATAACCACAAGGCCTTCATCAGTTATGTTACACATATGGACGAAATGCCTCTGATATGCTCTGTGCTAATAAACACATACGTATTCACCAAACACACAGATATTGGCGACATTCTTGCAGACAGATTAGGTGCAGGTATCCCCCCATTCTCCCACACAATGTGAATTAGTTATCACAGATGAATGTAACCTCCCTATCATCTCACATGTCCAGGTGAGGGCCACCCTCGACATTGCAGAACACACAGCATCACTGTGACAAAATGGTATCCCTGGATGTGTGATACGTTCACCCCTAGAGGACATAGCACCACATTACAGACTGATATTTAACCCTGGCCATACTACAGGATTTGTACCTGAACAGTGCCATACATACACGGTGGTCCCACACAACTGAGGAGGAACCTCTACTGACCCTGGGAACTACTGCATCATATGCATAACTGGCCTGGTCTGCTAAGCTATGGAAATTTTAAGTATGGGAGACGTATACAGCAATATTGGGTACCTGCAGACACTTGTCCACGGCCATTTTGCTTTTGTTATGGGCTGATCCTGACGTTTGAACATGGTTGACCTTTCACAACAGTCACTACAGCCATTGATGAGGGTAACTCACAGACTACTTATGCTAGGATCATGGCCTAACACAGACTTACATGTGATGTATACTCATCCCCTTTTGTTGGAGCTATGTGCACACAACATATCACATGGACATACCTATAGATACAGACATATGACACATTTTCATGGTTTACAGTATGCAAACTATTACCTGCTACTTTACATTACCTGTGTTTGTCGAAGCTGGTTGCGTTACCAATGCCTGTGTTTTCTGCTGCTGCTGGCACAGCCTGATACTGTTCCTGCTGGCAGTGCTAACAGTTTTATGCTGTGTGTATTTTTTTTTTTTGGTTGAAGATATCTCTCTCTCTCTCTCTCTCTCCTTCTCCCTCTGTGTGGATGCAGAGAATGCAACTTTACTTATTGCATGTGTGGAGTGTTACTACAGGATGCTTTTGTAGGTATGTGCATAGGTCCATGTGATGGCCTCTGCACCAATTGTAAGCCAGCATTTGCTAATTGCATGCAGCCAGTTGTGTACTGATTGCATGTCTCACTGTGATTTCAGGACAGTGCTATAAAAGGGTATGTGAGATAGGCGTTGCCCTTTCAGATTGCAAGGGCGTGGACCATGCTGGTATGCTGTGGACAGTGTTCTGTGAGTGTAAAGGTTAGTAAGTCTCTCATGAGTCAGGCTGTGTTGTAGATTCAGGTTGCTGCATTTCTCTCTCCTGTTCCCTGTAGTAAGTGTGTATGCATAATGACACCTACAACTATATTTACATATGTATTGATATATATATATATATATATATATATATATATATATATATATATATATATATATATATATATATATATATGTGTGTGTGTGTACATATACATACTTTCATATATGTGCATTAGCTTACATTATTAACTACAAGTTAACAATTATCAGGGCTGTTTCTGTTCACAATAAACTATTATGGGAATCCAGTAATTATGACAGTAAAAGTCTACCTGACATGCTTTGGGTAGTACACATCCTATATTGCCTTTATATTCATTCATACTATTACATGTTATATTTATTTTAGCACTATGTTCTGGTATGAGAGTCATGGCTTAGTGGTAGTCTATACAAACCAGTGTTACCAAGGTCCTGGGTTCGGGCCTGACAGTAGGCTTTTATTTTGCTTTCGAAATGAGTACAGGACCTGTCAATCAAAGTGCCAAAGGCACTTTTAAGCAGTTAAAACCAGGTCTGCGCTTGTTTGCTGAGCTCACGATACAAGACTGGCGGTGAGCTCCGCTAACACCGGCGCACACCCGCGCTATTTTCTTTGAAAGAAAAGAAAAAGGGGTGACAGGAAAGTGGTGAAAAAGGGGTCACAAAGAGGGTAAGACAGTAGGGAAACAAGTTTGGGATTTGCAGGAGGGATGTAGGTAAGGCCCATAGCTGCCCATGTCTTTATCAGCAACAGCTGTGCATTTGTATGTAATTTGGTGTGACATTTGAAACCTTCCACCCCTGAGAGAGGTGTCAGGACAACATTAATACTTATTGTACAGCCAATTGTAATTAACAATTTCAATGTCCAGTGGACATGTGTGCGACATGGACAGCTATGTATGGGGTGTCATTTTTTTGTGGGTACAGAGTGCCCTTTTTTTTTTCTCAGGTGAGAGTGGTATGTCAGGTGAAGGTAGTCGGTATAGCTGGGGAGGTAGGTTGGGTAGGTTAACAGACAAGACAAACAAGACACATACAGGGGTGGTGTATGACACATGGTGGGGGGTTAAACAATTGACGGGGACGGAGGTTGGGATATCCAGAGCCCATGAGCCCACAGATGGCAACAGTGGAACTGATATCCCCACCCATAGGCAGTTGCCACTGTTCCTTCACAGCCCAGGAGGGGGCTGTGCTGGGGGCTGTGCAGGCGGGGCAACGAGCATGCCCATAAGCTGTGCCACCCGGGCCTCAAGCTGGCGTAGGGGCCCAAGAACGGAGTCCTGAATCTCCCTTCGCACCACAGACCGGACACCTTGGAGGGTGAGTGGATGGTCTCCT
Source organism: Protopterus annectens (assembly GCF_019279795.1). Classification (NCBI taxonomy): domain Eukaryota; kingdom Metazoa; phylum Chordata; order Ceratodontiformes; family Protopteridae; genus Protopterus; species Protopterus annectens. The sequence goes on along the minus strand of NC_056726.1, from coordinate 1,705,247,460 downwards.
CCAGCCACGCTTGCAGAGGGGGGATGGGCCCCATCCCCTGCAGCTCTTCCACCCACAGGTGGCACAGGGCCACTGGAGGAGGGTCCAGCCTGGGCACTAGTGCCAGGTGCACTTGCCAGATGAGGTGGGAGAGGTGGGTCCACTGGAACCCGCCTTCCCAAGCGTTTTAGGTTTGGGAGTATGTCATATTAGTTTGGGTTAGTAGCATATCACACCATTCAAATTAGTTGTAACAGCATGCATTAGTATTCCCATTAAACAAACACCCAGATATTAACACCATTGAACAGCAGGCATATCTCATGCATTATTTGAACACCAATACACAGTCATACAACATGCAGGGTTGATTAATGGCAACAGGCCATCAAGTTTGCAGGTAAGAACAGGGCAGATGCACCAACGGACATGCATATATTTATAAACCAACAGGACAAATGTCCATGGGTAATACAGTTTGCACGTACCAGTTACAAGTCCATTGTTTTGTTTGCAGTTATGGGTGGGGTGGAGAAAGAAAATATTGACACATTCATAACAAATACATTTCCTATACATTTCTGTTAGCTGCTGATATAAACACAATTCAGTTCTGAGTGAAGTTTATAATATGATATCTACTTGAATGTAATGCTACAACTGTTACAGATACATCACTATACAAGTTATTTGGGATTTGATCAGATACATCATCCTGCTACATTTTGCTGACAGGCCAGGGGACAACTGTGGATGTTTAGTATGTCAGACAATCATTCATACTATCTGCAATTTGTTGACTGTGATCACCATATACAGATTTTGGGTTACACATTCCAGATTCAGACACACTTTCATCAGGTTATACTGTTTAGTTTTGATTCACACATGCATTTAGTTCTGTACTGACAGACTGCAGTATATTTATTCCAGAGTTATTACTACTTTATTTGTTGATACATGACCCTTTCTCTCACTCTCACACATCGTGCTATTTCACATTTCAGGTTGGTACTTCTAGGCTTTATTAACATATTAGACCTGTGTTTATTCCAACACTTTCCAGCAGCCTCACTTCTGTCATGTTTCAGTATTTCAACAGGGGATATATCTCACATGTGCTTATCTCAGCTTCTGCAGCTGTACTCTTCAGACTACTGCAGGTTGTAAAATAATTAATTAATGGTGGGACATCTGTATTACAGACTGTTTATGTCTGTCAATTATATTTCCAGTTTCACTTACATACTGCTAAACAGTTATTTGATGCAGCCATACCTGCACACTTACACTTGTTGATTGCACATTCTATTACTTAATGACTACACTGCACTGTTCTGCTAACTGCCACACTTTCATATTTATTTACAAGTACTAGGTGGGGTTACTGACCTGCCTGGTGACGCAGCCGCACCAGCCTGCTATCATGAGCCCTGCGGTTCGCAGAGCGGACACCTGCAGCTGTAATACAAAACAAGTAATATTGGAATACACATCTCCATGGTATCTGCTAGTTGAATTCCTTACATACAAAGTCAAATGTAACTTACTCAGTAATGGGGCGTTGGGCATTTGCCGGGCCTCCTGGATCCATTGGTTCAACAGGTCCTGTTTGCATCGCTTCAGGTCCGCATGGTGGTGACGAACCTGCTCACCAGTCCGAGGAATCCCAGTGGCACTGGTGAGATCATGAGCCAACCGGTCCCATGCCTCCGCCCTGTATGCTCCCCATGAGACCTGGCCCTGCATGAGTTGGGCCTCATGATGATGGACTAGGAGCCAGACCATGTATCTGGACTCCTCAATGCCCCACCGCTGTGCTCGAAAGCAACTTCCCTCCCCTACTCCACTCATTCTGCCTGCAGGTCAGTTCTACAATCGTTTATGCTGTGTATTCCCGCCTATGGGGCTTATATATGCCGTTTTTCCCGCACATTTCTATGATTGGCCATTTTGGAATTGTATCAACTTCACTAAAACTGCTTTATCATGCTCCACTTACTATTAAATCCTATAGATATGCTATTGATGCATTTCTAAGTACTGCTGTCATGGCTTAGTGGTTCAGTACCTTGACTCTAGTGCATGGTATGCTGGGTTCGAATCTGGACACTACTTTTTATTTTTATGACTGTCTGGACAGGCTGAGGGGTGTGTCTGTGTAAAGGCAGTTTTCATACAGCTTGCTCAACGTTGCCCAGTGGTTAGCTTGTGTGCACGATACGCACCTCCGCGCAAACGGGGTGTGCTGGTTTAAACCTTATTTGGCTATTAGCACGCATATTAAGTTGAGCACAGCTAGTTGCACACAGTTTGAGCATGTTAAACCAGTGGGTAGCTATGGGCATGCATTTTGAACCCTTTGAACCACTGCTCACCTACGGGCACTCTGTCTCAACTAGTTTGACAGCAGCTTAGATATAGGTACATTTCTAATTTATTTTCATCTTGCATTACTTCAAAATATATGGCCCATTTCATTCCATTTTACAAAAAATCTACTTTTATATGTGTACATATATGTCAGGGACTTGTTTTGTGCGTATTTACAAAAAAAAAAAATATTGATGTTGTGTGGGCTCGAACCTTGCCTGCCTGCTCTTAAGCCGAAGTCTCTACTGCTATGCTATTACTTCTTGGCTTACTTTGCATATTTAGTTTTTATATCCTTTTCCACTGACTGCTAACTGCAGCTGCACTACAGGCACGCCTGCGCACACGAGCGCACTCATAAGCAAACATGTACGGGGTTTAAAAAAATAATAAAATGTTTTAATTTTTACATTTTATATTCATGGCCTGTGGAGGCATGTATTGTGTAGTGTTTATTCACATTTCCATGGCCTCTCTCGTGGGTGTTTACTTTCTGATATTGTAGCCTTCTGGGGGCGTGTCCGCTTGCAGGGCTTGGCCTACGGACATGCCCCTACTGTCTTACATGGACCATGTAAGCCTTGAGTGTGATTCAGCATGCCTCATGCATATGCATGACATGCTGACATCACACAGTTTAACTGCAGCCTCCGTGTAAGAGTTATAACCCTTACACGGAGGCTTTGTGAATCCTGCCCATTGTCTTATACATCTTTCTCTAAATCATTATCCTGACTATTCTTCATTAACACTCAAGCTAAAAGAAGCCAATGTATGCAATCATTTCACCTGTCCTAGAAAATTGTATGCAATCATTTCACCTGTCCTAGAAAATTTCACTCAGTCCCATTTTAAACCTCCTTCATATCAAATAATGTTATTGCCACATCAGAGTTTTTCTTCCCATAGTTGTTTTGAAAGGTATTATGTCTCACATTATTACTACTGATATCTTTGTCCTTAACTAAACCATTCTGCCCTTCAATATCTCTCCAAATTTTGATAACATTTTGGCTAAAACGTTCAAGTCCAAGTTGAGAAGAAAAATAGGTCTAAATTCACTAGTTGCCAGCATGTCTCTATTCCCCTTAAGTCTACAGTAATGACTGTCTGATTAGCCTGTGGAAGCATTACTCTACTATATCTCAAATAATTGTATAATTCCTTTACCTTTACTGCCAAAATAAACTTCCATTTGTCAATTTCTGCTAGAACCCATCAATGCCAACAGCCTTGTTTGGTTATAGATCTGAAATAACTGCTTGAACTTCTCACCCTGCTATGTCCTAGTCTAATGATCTGCTTTTCTTAATTCATCTATCTTGCATCAGCCCCATAGACGTCACAGGGCCTATTCCCTTCTCTCAGCCTCTTACTATACAAAAATGGCAGTATTCTCTAAATGCTTCTCTAATTTCAGAGTCTGTTGCAAGAGTTAAATCTTTCTCTTGTTATAGTCTGCTCATCACTGCCTTTTCCCTTTATTGCTGAAAGAGCCATGCCAGCAATTTTAGGTTCCATTCACCCCTTAACTACCAATAATCCATCATCTTCTTTAATGATGCTGCTTCATCTTGCAAAAATAACCCAAAACCTGATACCATTTCTCACCCTTTTATCTACTCTCTTCACTACAGACAGTCCCTTCATGAATCTGTGTCTCTACCATCCTCAAATGGTCTTTCATAACTCATAAAAGTATTATGTGCATGCTCTCTATGTTTTCCTCTTTTCCACAAAAATAATCTCCCTACCTAGCTCATACTTATCAAAGACATCAGCTGTCATGCTGTTTATTTTCCTCCTCTGCTCCAGCCCTTTCCCCTTTTAATGAGCCCATCTCCACCTTCTATGCTTGCTACCTTGCTCAAGCATCATAATATCTAACACCACCTTTACATGGTCTAGCAAACTAATCTCCTGTATCTAAACACTTTTTACATTCCTCATTAATCGTTTTAGCACTAATACTCCATATATTCTTCTGTATTGCTTATCAGGTTTCGGAGAAGGTTGTCTCCATATCCTGCTATTGAAACTTTCCCAGCTTTCCACTTATCCAATTTTCTCTATCCTTTTTGCACCACTTTCTGTATTATCATACATAGTTCACTCTTTCAAATAACCTAAATTCATTAGTATCCAGAACTAAATACAAATCCCCCTGCAAAACAACTTGCCCAACACCCTCAGATAAAATCCACTAAAAATAAAGGATCTTGCAAGAATCTACTAGAAAATATAGGATTCTCACAACAGGGTGCATATGTGCTACCTATAAACCAAATACTTCTCTGCATGTCTCTTTTGCATATGACTCATCAAACTTTATCTCTTACCTTATCTACATTAGTGCTTAACTGAATAACTTGTAAAACATAACAACTCTATTACAGTCCCACAAGTTTTATATTCCACACGAACAAAAGGGAAACTCACTGATATGAGCTTCCATACATACCTAATTTTTATCATTTCTGTTTGCCCTATGCTACTTTTGTAGAATTCTCTTCCTCCATAATGCATTTCAGCTCTCGCCAACATTCCAGTTTATCACTCTGAGACTACTCCTTTCTACCTAACCCCCCCCTTGGGCTAATCTGTTGATGTAGTGCCTGACTCTGTCCCTCCTCCAAAAGCTTCCCCACCTGCCATCTCCTATACTGAGGAAGAAAAATAGCCTACTTTCCTGGCATATCAAAGGGTGTCAGTTCCTGTGCTAACAACAGTGGAGGCTCATTGGTACAGGAGCTTCCACTAAGTAAAACACACACACACACTCCCTGCACAGTGAACCGACTACAGTTTTCTCATTAATCATCCAGTTTCCTACTATACACTTCCCAAAGTGAAAGTAGCAGATAAGAAACAGTAAACTATCCACTATAAACTCTGCTGTCATCAGTTGTTTCCATTCACCTTACTCCATTACAAATCCTAACTGCCCAAAAACTTTTTCAGAAAAAAATAAAAATGTACCAGAAACATCTTTTCTACTGGACAGAAACAAATAGTTCAATATAGTTTGCACAAGTATCCATAAAGCATACGTTTCCACCATGCAGCAAACAGAAAGGACAGGAAGAGCTCACCACCATGAAAAAGATGCAGAACATTCTATACAGAGCATGCCTACAGAACACATCTGTGTGCACATTAATATCACATCTTTATATATCTTTGTTTGGGTCTTCTAAATGGAAAACAAATATTTAGGTTAAATTTAAAACAGAACCAAAGATTTCATCTGTGTAAAAGACAAACAGAAAAAAAGCTGGAGTCACAGTTATTGATCATAAGAATAAGATCATGCTGCACTTAACATAAGCTACTGCAAAAACAATTAAGATGAGATTATGCTCATTGATGTATAGATTTTGTAAGCAAATGACAGATACATATATGTAGTGAGAAAATGTTACCTTCAGAAAAGACACCCCCTTTGAGTTCAGTGGAATATTGGAAGTTAACAAGCAAGTCCAGTTTTATTGTTGATCTGACGTTCCTTGAAACTTTTCATCCAGTTTTTTTCTACAATCCAGGTTTGCCTGTCCCCCAGCAGTATTCCTCAGACATATCTGTCAATCCCCCAAAAAATCTTAGACAACCATTTACTGTTAATCTCAGCAGTTTTTTTCCAGAAGTCCCCAGTCTTCTTTCCATTTGTGCTTTTCATTATCCTTGTCTGTATCATTCTTCATCCCTGCTCATCTCCTTTGACACATTACCCACTTGTAAATTGATACCGTGGCATACCTTGTTCTCTTTCACAAGTGACTTGCCTTTTTCTGTTTCCCCTTCACATCCTTAAACTCACTTGTACTCCTTTCATCATCCACTTCTAGTTTCACATGGCAGTAGCAGTCATGCGAGAATGCTTCCCCAACTATTACCTCCTGTATGGAGTCCCATTCCAACTCTTTCTCATGCAGTTCCTCCTTATGATCCATTGTGACCATCAAAGTACTCCGCTCCCTTACTTTCCTAAGGAATTCCATCACCTCTTCTATCTTACGCAAAAGCAGTTTCTGTCTGTCATTTCAATTACCAGTATTGCTGGATAAATACAAGTTGTTTGATGATTCAGATCTATCAGCTCCCTCTTACATTCCAACATGTGCTGCCTCACACTAAAGCAAATGTTGAGAATAACCGGTCAGAAAAACTAAGGCAGACCTTCCTCAGTGCATTCCTTTGTGGTTTCTGCTGTTAGACATCAACCAGATTTTTGTCATTGAGGAATGAATCACATCCAGAACATGCATTGTACTGGCTCTTGATCCTTTTTTCTTATTCTCACCCTGTGGATCATCTACATCTTTGGTTCCAGATGCATGGGGATGTGCAGAGTTTCTTTTGTAATGTGCTCCTTTATTAGAAATAATTCATGGTTACCCACAGATTTCTGAAGCCCCTGAATTGAAATATTAATCTTTTTAAGAGTCACACTTAAGGTCATTGACTCTTTCCTGCTTCTGCTGCTGCATTTCTTTCTTTAGCCCTCTGCAATGATCATTAAATTCTGTACTGCTCCTCCTCTGTCTTACTTATTTAATTTGATTATTGCGTGATGTGTCAAATGGCTAAAATCAAAGAATAAACCTTTATGTGAAGATGCAAAGCAGGTCTAGATTTTTTTAATGTTAATGGGGCTGGGTTGATTCTCAGAATAAAAGATGTTCTTATTTGATATTTATTTGTCACTGATAACACTGCATATGATATAATTATGCAGTTTAAGTAAGACTGGTGATAAGCATGTTTTAAATCATATTAAAAAGTATTATCAAAACCATTAGGGCTAGTTGAATTTTTCCATTTTAAACTGTGTGATAATATGCTCTGTTTCCAGTACCCCACTGCTGGAAGAGGTTTGAACTCTTGACCTTCAATTGGCCAAGGTATGATCAACTGACAATTGGAATTTGTCCACTGGGAATCATCATCAGTAAGTTCTGCTGGCAGTGAAGCCCTTTCTGGAGGAATTTCCCTCTTCTTCAAGTTGGTGCTATCGTGGAGTTGGTATATAGAAGTCTCATATTGGGGGTCTTGTTCCTCCTCTAGAGTGGATGTATCCCCTGCAAAAAATACTTTAAAAAGGGTTGCTTTTCTACCAAATACAGTTTGGGTATTCTAATCCTTGAAGCATTTAATTTTGTTCTCTCATAGTGGAACCATTTTTTTTTATAAAAATCATGAATGTACAGTCTGAATCAGAAAGTCTGAAATTATATTTAGAATGCTATTGGCAAAGTTCTTGTCTATATCAGCCCACTTGATATGCAGGTTGTTAGAGACATATTTCTTTACATGTGTCATTAAATACTTTAAGACTATTCTCTGACTGACTGAATGTTTATTCAAGTGTGTCATTGAACAATTCATGATTTTCCTTTGACCGAGTATAAAGTGCTCTATTCACATATATTGATGATCTATTACTTGAATTATGATTTATTTTCAATAAGGTAGACAAATGTTTTGATATGATCCTAACCCGACTTAACATAACTTAGAATGAATTTTAGTCTCAAAAAGTGAATGATACAAAACATGGAGAGATACTAATTTGTTCTTAGATTTTTCCAGTTGATTAAACTGATCCAATTAAAGATATATTAGAGATGATCATATGTTTTTGACATAATTTCCTGGAATGTATTTATTGGACTGTTATAGACTTTTTTATGTAAGAGGCATTAGAAATAACTAATCCATTTAGAGATGATTTAACTATACACGTCTTGTCACTGAAGAATGAATTGTTATAATTATTTATTTAGACTACACATTGTCATCAGACTGAATAAGGATTTTTAAATGAAAAAAAAAAAACAATTTGAAAAACATCTCATTTCAGAGTTTTATGAGAAATAGCATTTCATTAATTCAAAAAAGTCATTAATTAAAAAACACCAATTCAGAAATGCTAATTAATTTGAATTTGGTTAAAGAGATTGACAACGGTCAAATAAATCCTAAGCATAAATTAAGTTTTTCAATATTTTTAAGACAGTTGTTTCAGTACAATGTACAGAGCCTGCTCATCATTGAATGAACCTTATTTCAAGTTCCTTGTCCCCAAAAGAGTTTACCAGTTTACCGTGATTAGCTGGAATTTCTGACAATTGAAAAAAAGAATAGCTTTTTACATTACAAAGAGCATTAAGTGCGAGTTTTCCCAAGGGTTAGAAAACAAAAGAGCATTTACATTCTATCACAATGCATCTACCTTGAGAATCTTTATGCAGTGGCATGAATGGAAAGGATAGGCTCACATAATGAAAACAGGTATGTACTTCACTGGTCTTTTCAGGTCTATATGACAAAGATGATGCTATCAAATTATTTCTAATGGAATCAAATTATGAAGAGCACAAATGACTTTCCTTTATCAATCAAATGCTTCTCGTCATATTATGCAAAAGATGCAAGAAAAATGCTATTTTATAAGCTACCTAAATGTCATCTAGATTACAACAATTAAATGTTCAGCGCCATAATCTCAGAAAATTAACTTCAGAATGCTATTATCATTATATGCCGGCCTTAACCCCTCCACATGTTTGCAGTTGTAAAACTGATATTGTTTCATACACTGAGCAACAGATTTTCAGAACAATGAGTTTAGCATAAATAAATGTGCAACAACAAATATTAGAATGGTGCATTAGCCAATATGTTAACCCATCTTCAGGATATAATCCAGAATTCACATTATCCCACTAGCATGAGAAATTATAATATAACTAAAAGCCAATAAAAATAAATTACATAGACTTTTATTGAGGTATATACACAATAAAACATTTAGTTTACAACAACAGTCAGGCTACTTGTACAAGGACAGGTCACCCACAGTCCGGAATAGAAAAAATAAACCAACAACCACAATTGTCTGCCATATGAAAAGTGGACAATAAACAGAATGTATCCCATTATCAAGCTTTGATTGCTATTAGAAGTTTAATTGCATATTGAAATATGAATTACAGAAAAAAGTTTTTTAATCAATTGTAACATACAATAAGCTTTACGTGTAATTTTAATGGAATAAAACAAACAATAGCTCTTTTAACATTGCACTACTGTTAGATCATAGTAATATTTAACATAGTTAATGTACAAAATCAGATTAATAATCATAACTAAAGGACAAATGTATTTGTGATGCCCATGCACTGGCCCAGTAATCAAGAAGCCTCAGTCCTCACAATTGCATATTGAAATATGAATTACAGAAAAACATTTTTTAAAACAATTGTAACATACAATAATCTGCACATGTAACCTTAGTGGAATAAAACAAACAATAGCTCTTTTAACATAGCACTATCGTTATATCATATTAATATTTAACATATTTAATGCACAAAAACAGATTAAGAATCATAACTAAAGGGCAAATGTATTTGTGATGGGTGTCACTGGCCCAGTAACCAAGGAGCCTCAATCCTCACCACTAACACCAGTGAGGGGCATCTACATTGGGAAAGATAAGTACACACACAGTAAAGTACAATTTCCCTTAATAGCACACAGAGATCACAGTCAGTCTGGAGCTGGTTTCTCCCTTTCTCTCCAGATACCCAATAAGACTCCCCACTAGCACAGCTATAGGGTACAGATCTCAGCCTAGTGTTCATGCTAAAACCTCCAGCACCCTCCCTGCTCAATCAGTGCTTTGTGCACCTGCCAAAGTTGCTGACAAACACACACACACACACACACACACACACACACACACACACACACACACACACACACACACACACACACACACACACACACACTTTGTGATATGAGTTATATACAAACACACAGACACTCCTAGGGAAGGCTGGCACAAGTTCTCCAGCTATGCCCCCTTCTCTGCCCAGGCTATAAGGTATAAATCACTGCCACCAACCACTAATATCAGCTATTAATAAGGTCCTTACCAAAGGATGTCCAATTTTACTGTGCAATATTATTATTATTATTAAGTTAGTGAGTATGACAAATAGTAAGGCTTATTGGAGTGGTTTGGACAGTATCACTATATACATGCAATATACTCTAGAGCTTAAACAATCTCTGCACAAAACAGCCCCAGTTGAAATGTTTAAAAATATTTAATAATAAATAATAAAAACACAAGACAAATCTCCTCAATTCAACATAGTGCTAGTCAAGAGTTCAAACACAGAAAAATGCTTAAAATAATACTGTAGAATAGTCTGACATAAGTATAGAAAACAGCTATACTAAAATTATTATTTTCTATCTATTTCTAAGAGAAGTCACTGTTCTAAATAAATATCCTACATACAAGGCAAAAAGCTGGTGGGTTGATGTGTTCAGGTTCAGACAAAATCCCAAATGCTATCATTCCCTCTCTCTGAGAAAGTCTTAAATTGACAATATATCACTGCTGACTTATTTTAGAGTACATCATTCTTGACAGTTCTGAGTTAGCTTCCCAGGCTAACAGAAACCCAAAATTTACATTTCTTTTTGTAATGTGCACCTGCAGGAAACCACAATGATAAAAGACATTATACATGTAAAATCTGGCAATTAACTCTGGTCTCAAAACAATAGAAATACTTTGCTGGTCCAGACATCACGTATCAGAGTTTGAGATCAAACAGTCATACAATGCTTGACTTATCATTTTTGAAGCTCAGTACAACATATAGTTTAATCATAACATATAGTTCTCTTTTACATTTGTAAAACCAGCCTGTGGATTATATTAATATTTACAAATTACATAGAAATATTTACAAGATTCTACCTGGCTGGGCTGGCAGTCTTTCAGTTTTTCATAGTATTAACTGTAGTTTAATATATAGGTCAAAACTCTATTAACAGTTGCTTAATATAGAGTTCAAAGGTGCTTTAACTTAAGCTGTCATCATACTGAATGATTGTGAGAACACTGTGTGGAAGTTCAGCATTTAAAAAGAGAAATACCGAAGAGCATATAGTCTGTACTATTGCATAATTGCATTTCTTTCAAATCTTATGAAGGTAATTGTCAATGCCCTCTGGATAATATGGAAAACAAGGGTATTCCAGAAAAATACTTATTTCAATGCTTTGATGACTGAATACCATTGACTGCATGGACCCTAAGAAAGTGTGACAACTTGTTAGAGAAAAAGGGACATCATGTCACATTTTTGCCTCATGAGGAATCTGTACCTCAGTAGAACTTTTTCTGCATACTTAGTAAAGCCCCTGGATTCATTAAACTCCGTGCAGGAATAGTGCTATTCCTGCATAGAGCAGATCATGCTTGTGTAGAACAGCAGCATGCCTTGCATATTAATGAAGGTGCACTGCTGTGTTGCCTACACAGACATGATCCATGTATGAGTACAGGGGGCATGTCATAGCATTGCTCACACAGTACATACACACACACACAACCTGCACTCCAGAATTGCCGTACAACAATTCTAAATCATCTACAGTGTCCACAGACACTGTTATATCAACATAACAGTGTCTGTGGACAAAATAAGTAAAGCAACACAAAAGCACAGCCCCCCACAATGGTCCAGCACAGATAATGTCCAGAATGGTATGGCAGTGTACATGCTGGCATACCAAATAAATAAGCATGTTCTTGAGAAGAACATTTAAACCAATTCCCCCATGTATGATGTAGTTGTCCAGATGCCCTGTCTTAAGATGCGGAAAGCAGTAAATAAATATAAAACACATATTTATTATTTTTTTTCGGTCCGCAATAAAGTTTAGGTATAGCAGAGCAGGTGTGCGTGTCGTGCAGCTATGTATAGCATAGCTTAATCATCCGAAGGAGCTAAATACAAATATACAGCCAAGTTTGTCAATGTGAAATAGCATAGTGACTAGAGCTTTTGCTTAGTATGCAGTCATTCACAGTTCAATCCCCAATAAAAGCATTTCACTTTTATATGTGAAAGTAGTACTATTTTATTTTTTTTTATAATTAGGTAGTAAATAACATATATATGTCAACCAGAGTAGCGTAGTAGATCCAAATGTGAGGTGTCAGTGTAATAAAGTTGTAAAACCCCCATATAAACACAAGTGTCATATACAGTACAGTCACACAAAATGTAATGTCATAAAAGCACAAAGGGGGATGTTATGGAAGGTCAGCATACATATCATAACATGTCATTAATGAGGAATTATCCCCACAATCCTGATAGTCCATAAAATAAAAGCTGAACAAGATTAAATTGTGCTCAGCTGGGATTAGCTAGAGTAAGCATTGCTTAAATTTGCATGCTTAGCAATAATTAGTGTAGCTAAGCGGATTTGGGCACTGGTAAGCAGTGCTTAGCATCTACCCCTTTAAGCAGTGCTTATCTGTGCTAAGCGGGTTTGCCCATCACTTAGCTTAGCTTAGCTCAGAGTATTCAAACTCAGCCAATCAGGGCAAAGGGGGAGAATCCGGCCCTATTTAAACCCCACAGGTGGGAATACAACCATAAGCAGTTGTAGTTGATTACTGCAGGCAATATCGATGGTGTTGGTGAAGGTGTGTGCTTTCAGGCACAGTGCTGGGGCATTCAGGAGTCCAGGGTAGTGGTTGGACTCTTAGTAAAAGACCATGAATGGAGACTGCTGCAGGACCAGTACCAGGGCTCCCAATACAAAGTGGAGGCCTGGGACCATCTCACATGTGATCTCACCAGTGCCACTGGCATCCCTTGCACTGGTGAGCAGGTCTGACACCACTTTGCTGACTTGAAACATAGGAAGAGGGGGCTCTTGTATCAGTGGGTCCAAGATGCATGGGTGAGGAATGTCCCAGCTGTGTGTAAGCATCAGTATCAATAAGTGTTTTCCAAAGTCCAGCCTGTGTATGTGATGGATAGGTATGTATAAATGTTTTTCTATCTCCTGTACAGTTGCATATGAGAGGGCCATGAGCATGGATGCCCATGCCAACAGGCTGCTAAAGCTGTGTCGTAAGGCTGGTGAGTACAAATCTAGCTTGTAATATTCAGGGCAAATAAATAGAAAGGAGTAGAATATCACCTGTCAGTATTTAAAAATGGGCATGGTTTGTACTGAATAAATGAGACATTAGCAGTGTAGTAATGATGTACAGGGTATATATTAATAAAAGTGTCAGTACCTGTCAATAAAAGTCAAAACCCTGGACTGGTTGTGTTTACTTCGGTATGTGGTGGTATGAATTGAAATGTGTACAGTTTCTGCACAGCAACTATAGCTCTGAAAGCATTAACTAATCAAGGCTCATCTGACAAAGATTGTGGAGTTGTAAAACAGGAGATTAACTATATGAAATGTTCCATGCACTGAGATCTAATACGTGAATAGTAATGTTGTGTTAACCAGTGTTTTTCAGACTCTGCTATGTCAAAGTATGAATGAATACACAGTATAAGAACTATCTGCCATGCATGAATGTCAGAATTACAAGGTCAGATTGTACATCCAAGAGAGTATTAGGAAGAAAGCAGTCAACCAAAAGACAGCAGCTTCTCAATAGCTCATTCTGATGAAACACAAACTTTGCTGCATTTTTTTGCACAAACAGGCATGGTTCAAATCACAGGAGTGGTACTAAGCTGTATGCATAATTTCACCCAGGAATATATGAATATGTGTAGAAACAGTCAGGTAGTGTTAAGAGAAATTTCATCCACAGGTCTGCCAGGTAAGAATAGGTATAAATTAGCTGTAAGAAGGGTGTACATAGAACTGTGTACAATACCCACTGTCCAACCCCAAGGCTGCAAATGACAGCAAGATAAGTACATACACAAAGTAGTCTCCTCCAAGAAATGTCCTTCAGGTGTCACACTGTCACAGCTAGTGGTCTATGCCACCCATACCCAGGGTGACCAATAGAAGTCAAGACAGAGTATGGCAGTAGCACACACACACACAGTATGAATGCACATATGTAACCTGGACTATGCGAATATAGGTAGAAACTGTCAGGTAGTGTTAACAGAAACCTCCTCCACAGGTCTCCCAGGTAAGAAAAGGTATAAATTAGCTGTAAGAAGGCTTTAATTATACACTGTGTACAAACATACCACTGCCCAATCCAAGGCCATAGGTCAATGTAAAGTGTGGTAATACCTGGAGAGCAATAATTAGAGCAATGATCATTAAAGTAGTGAGCAGTTGAAGCCTATACAGTTGTTAATTGACATCTCTCTCTCCCCCACCCTATCTGCACAAATAATCTAAACACATAAATCAATGGGTATGTTTTTCACCAAACCTACTGTTGGGACATGTGTCCTATTATTCTGCAAATATTTAAACGTTTGACTATTAATGTTCCCCGATCAAATACTATCATTGGTGGCTTGCTGCTATCAATGTAACCTGCATGCCGTTATAATGCCCACTGTGGTTTCATATGTATATGTGTTCTGTTTACTATGCATCTGTTCAAAATATGTTGTTTTGGGTTAATGGGAATACCTATGAATGCTGTTATAACTAATCCTGGAATGTGTTTTTCATGACTAACCAACATATGTTATAAAACTGCAACACCATAACACATCTGGAAAGGCTGATCCCAGCGGATCCACCTGTTCTGCCTCAACTGGCCATGGGACTGGGCCCTAGCATGTCAGGGACCCAACCTGGGACCTCCTTGTCTGCTGGTCCTGCACCACTTTTGGGAGAAACTACCTCAGGGGATGGGACCAGTCCCCCCCCCCCGGAGTGGGCATGGACAGGACACTGTCACTTGTCATCAGGTCTGGGGATTAGAGCATAGTGAGCTTGACAGGAGTTCAGAGATCTGTTATGCAGGCTTGAGGGCCACATGGCACATCTTGAGGGTCAGCCTGCCCCTCCTGCTGAGCCCCCAGCACAGCCACCTTTGGGGCCATGATGGTGCCGTGGTGACTCCCCATGGGTGGGGACCCCAGTCCCACTGTATCAATGTGGGGACTCATGGGTGTCTGATTCCCAAGCACCCTCCCTTTCCAAGGTGTTTATCCCCCACATGTGTCATATACTGCCCCTCTCTGCTGTATTGTCTGTGTTGTCTGACTTCCTACCCAATCTACCTCCCCAAATATACCTGCTATCCTTCCCCAACATCCCACTGTCACCTTATAATAGAAAATAAAAGGGCAATCTGTTCTCACAAAAAAAGTCACCCTACACATAGCTGTCCATTTCGCACACATGCCCACTAGACACATGTAGTCTGGTCTAATTGGCTTAACAACACATTACTGTTGTCCTCACCCCTCTCTCAGGAGTTTTAGTGTCCAAATTCACCTCCAAATTCTCTACAAATGCACAGCTGTTGCTGTATTAGAAATGGACAGCTATGGACCTTCCCTCCACCTATCCTGCACATCCTTAGCTATCTGTCACATTGTTTTTCCTCTGTGTGCCACCTTTTTCACCAATTTCCTATCACCACTTTTTACTTTTCTTTTAAAGAAATTAATGTATGGGTAAGCAGGAGTAAGCTGCAATAAGGAGTAGTAAGCGGGTTTGCGTGATGCTAAGCGATGCCTACACAGATTAAGCAGTTTCCCATTTAACCGTGTGTTGGCATCACTTATCATCACACAAACCCACACAAACCCACTTACAACTGCTGAAAACTGCTTTAATCACCCTGTCGCCATCAGCCACTGTTCTGCCTAGCAATAAAATAATCAGCACTGCCAAGTCTTGAACCCAGAACTCTTGAGCACCATACTCAGAGCAATTTACCACTACAACATCTAAGATGCAGTAACAAATGCTGTTTTTTCAAACATATCATTCAGTACAGGTATAGAATAGTAAGGAATAAACACTGTTGAATCAGTCATGTTAAGTACATATAAATATACACATATAGATGTGTATGGTGATAGATAAATATTAAAAAGTATATACATCAGATATATTGAGCTATACATATAAAACAAATATGTAGAATATATGTGTATATATATATATATATATATATATATATATATATATATATATATATATAGTTATATAAACATATGTATAGATATCAAAAAAGGAATATATTATATATATATATATATATATATATATATATATATATATATATATATATATATATAGATATATCTAAAATAAATATATACATACATATATATATATATATATATATATATATATATATATATATATATATATATAAATACATATATATACATATATATATCCATAACATGTAGTGGAGTCATATCCAGCATTATACCTCTACACCTCTTAGTGCAACAATTCTGGACAAAGGCTGTCAAAATGGGGGGACAATGGTCCAAGAAAAGGGACATAATGTACGGTCTGCAGTTATAAATGTAGAATGTTCCTACAGTAAAAGGGTTCATGCCAGCATACATGTCCAGAAGGATGTGAATTCTGAAACTGAAATGTATGTCATAATTTACAGACAGACGTCCTCACACCATCACAGTGATTTACCACAGAAATGAAAATAATGATTCTGTGGAACAGAACATACATATGAGTAACAATCCTGGACAGTCGGAAACAATCCGGCCAGTGGAAATGTATGCTCAGACCCCTTAATGCAACAAATCTGGGCCAAGCCTGACCGGGGGGGGGGGGTAAACCCATGAAATTGGGAATATATCCCAAATAATAGAGTAGATAAGGTGATACAGTTGATGCAGTAACAACATCATGTCTGTTGTACCTTATATTGACTGGAATAGCCCAAGTACAAAACCAAAGTACTCCCTACTACTCACTGACATAATCTTCACATCAACCCACTGATGTGTCAGACATACACAACACATATGGGGACCAGGCAAAAGTACATCTGATAAATATCGGGACATAACATCACAGTAGGGAAACTACACTGAGCTGTTAGGCATGTCACCAAGTACTGTCTAAACTGCAGGCAGACTAACACAACACAAACCCAGTTTTGCTATGGGGGAATACAAATGTAATTGCAAATGCATCAGGGACTACAGGGATGTAACAGCACTGACCAACAAACACCAGCGTGAAAGTGCATACCCAGAACCAATCTTACCATATTCAAAAGTGACATGCTGGTAAGCCACAGGAACAGTAGCATATATGGACTGTGTGAACAAAATTATCAGCATGTTTGCCACCCACATACTACCCATATATAAACTGGCCCAATTCACAGTGTAGTCTGATGCCTGACTGTAGTATGGGACATTTCAGTCTGCCCCTACAAACATATACAGCTGAGAGAGCACCAGAATCTGGAGCAGCATGCAAAGTCAGATAGAAAAGGACACCCTTCCTTACATAGGCCAAATAACACATTCACAGTACACTGATACACAATCCTGACAGTCTGTCAACAATTGCCAGAAATACACAGTCCTCTCAACTGTATAGAGTCCCACAGAATGTCCAGGCTTTGTCCTCATATCTAAGGCCATCTACACATAACATGTCTGGCAGTCTGATACATCACTGGGATATCTGGAATGAAGTCACTATATAATGATATACTACACCTATACACCTCTTACAGTATGACATCTGGACAAAAGCCTGACATATTTGGGGGCAGAGGCCCAAGTGCAGGGGCATTATTGACATATTGCTGTCATAAACTGAGAATGTTGCTGGTGTAACAGGGTTGTTGTAACATATCAGTTCTGAGGGACATGAAGTCAAAAACACACATGGATGTTACCATTTACTGACTGCAATTCTCAGAGTATGCTACTGAATTACCAAGGCTAAAAAATGTGTGAGTAACACACCAAATATAAGAGTCAAACTCTAGCCAGTCTGCGGATAGCCCTACATTTGGAAGTTATGTCAATCACATAACCCTATCAGACTTCATGCAGAGCACCCATATCCACAGAAACCCTGTCAAACTAGCATTGGTTCAACTGTATAATAGCAATACGTACATTCTGTCCCTATGTCTGGAACATTCTCCCCCAGTTTGTTGGTGTGTGTCTCCACAGTGTTTGTCATAAGAGGTATTTCCAACTACACTCTGTGATGCTGTTTGTCACGCACACCTCCATGAAGTATTCCTCCCAGGCAAGGAAAAGGGGCAATGCCCACATGAAGTACTCAGTTATAGGAGTGTGTTTTCATGCCATTGGGTATGGGAATGATACCACAGCTGTTACACATGCAATTAACAAGTGGGGGACTCCAAGTGGTGCACAGACCATCAGCTGCTCATGAGCATTACCTACTAAAGGCAATATGCTGCCTATACAAAACAGATGTATATCCTACATCTGTCTCAGAGAGAGAGCAAGAGAGAGAGAGAGAGAGACACACACACACACACACACACACACACACACACACACACACACACACACACACACACACACACACACACACACACACACACACACACACACACACACACACACACACACACACACACACACACACACACAAACAAACAAACACACTGAGACAGGTGGAGTATATCAACAACTGAAAACAAATAAACACAGCTATGTCAAACAACCAAGCCTGCAATGGAATGTAGTGGGGGCATGTAAACATGGAAAATAGGAAGTTCAAACAATATTATGTCTTAACAACAAATGCTGTACTGATATATTGCTGAGCAGAACCTATGGCCATAGAAACTGTGTCTGTCTCAGGTGACATAGAACACAGCTCAGGGCCCTGAGTCACCCCAGGAAAGGATGGCTCACATATGACCACTAGTGGAGTGTGTGTTGCACAATACTGACTGTGACATTGCTAGGCCACATCCAGTGCACATCATACCATCAGTAACTCTGCTACGTCCAGCTCTGACTTGTGCCTCTTTTTTCAATGTCAATGTCTCCAAACCATATAACATATCTGGTCTCACTACCCTCTTGTAGATTTTACCTATCACTTTTAATGGTGCTTGTCTGTCACAAATCACACATTATACTCTTTTCCACCATCCACATCCTGCCTGTACTCACATCATCACCTCTCCCCCACACTCGCCATTACTCTGAACTGTTGTTCCCAAGTATTTACACCTATCCACCTTAGCAAACTGTACTCCCTGCATCCTCACCATTCCTCCATCCTCCCTCACATTCACACACATATATTCCATCTTAGTCCTGCTGCCATCACTCCTCCCCCTCTAGAACATACTTCCACCTCTCCAGTGTCTCCTCAACCTGTTCCCTACTCTCACTACAGGCCACAATGTCATCTGCAAACAGCACAATCTAGAGAAACTCCTGCCTGATCATGTCTGTCAAGCTGTGCATCACCACTTCAAATAAGAAAGGGCTCATAGCTTATCCCTGATGTACTCCCACCTCCACCTTAAACATACTTGTCACTCCCAGTGCAGAACCCACTGCTGTCACACTAGCCTTGTACATATCCTGTACCATTCTTATGGATTCCTTTGCCACTCCTGACCACCTCATACAATACCACAACTCCTCTCTAGGCATCCTGTCATATGATGTCTGCAAGTCCACAAAGACACAATGCAGCTATGTCCAACTTTTTCTGTATGTCCCAATCAACACTCTTAGAGCAAACTTTGCATCTGTACTGCTCTAACCTGGCATGAAACCATGCTGCTGATCAGTAATCCTCACCTCCCTTCTTAGCCTAGCTTCCACCACCCTTTTCCATTAACTCATGCTGTGACTGATCAGTGTTATCCCTCTAGTTACTACAGCTCTGCACACCACCCTTATTCTCATAATCAGTATGCAAACACATTTCATCCACTCCTCACACATCTTCTCAATTTCTTAGATTACAGTAAACAATATGGTTAAAAAGACCACAGCCATTTGTCCTAAACACATCCATGTTTCCACAGGTATGTCATCTGGATCAATAGCCTTTCCATTCTTAAACTCTTCATAGCTATCCTTACTTCCCCCTTGATAATCTGTTGCACATCCTTATGCACAACACCCACATCATCCAACCTTCTCACTTTCTCATTCTCTTCATTCAACAGCCCAGCAAAGTACTTTTTCCACCTGCTCAACACACTCTCCTTGCTAGTGAGTGCAGTTCCACCATATCCTTTCTCATCCTTATCTGCTGCACTTCCTTCCCAACTACATGCCTCTGTCAAGCCAATTGGTACAGGTCCTATTTTCCATCCTTGGTGCCCATCCTTATATACAACACTTCAGAAGCCCCATCCTCAGCCTTTGCCACCACTCTCTTTTCCATGCACTCCATCTCTCTATACACCTGTCTACTTTCTTCATCTGTCTGACAATCCCACTTCTCCTTGACCCTCTTCTTTTTCTGTATACTCCCCTGTACTTCCTCATGCCACCACCAGGTCTCCTTGTCCTCCTTCTTCTGTGCAGATGTCACACCAAGCCCCATTCTACTCATCTCCCTTACTAGTTCGGATGTAGTTACCCAGATATTTGCTAACTCTTCACTGCCATCCACTGTCTGTCTTAACTCTTCCCTGAGCTCAACCTCACAATCACCCTTTCTCAGTATCCACTATTTGATCCATGGTGCCACCCTCACACTCCTCCCTCTCTTTGTGATCACCAATGTCATTCCACATACCAACGTTCCATGATACCTATCTACACTTTCCCCTGTCACCACTTTACAGTTACCAATTCCCTTCAAACAGGCCCACCTGCATAGGACATAATCCACCTGTGTGCATCTTCCTCCACTCTTGTATGTCACTCTATGCCCCTCGGTCTTGTAATACTATGTATTCACCACACCCATGTCCAACCTCTGTTGAAAACTCCACCACCATCTCACCTTCTGCATTCCTTTGCTTAACTGCATATCTACACATTACTTCTGCATCCCCTCTGTCCCCTTCACCAACATGCCCATTGAAATCTGCTCCAATCACCACTCACTCACCCTTGGGTACATGTATCACCACTTCATCCAACCACACCAAAGTACATCTGTCTCATCCATCACACACGCAATTAGCGGAGCATATGCACTAACAAGTGTCAACATTACACTATCAATTCTCAGTCTCCTGAACATCACTCTACCTGACACTCTCAGCACCTCTACAAACACTCTTGGCATAATGTTCCTTCAGGTTAACCTTACATCATTTACCCTCCCATGCACACCATGACAGAACTATTTGTACCCGACTTGGATACACACAGCTATACACCCCTTCCATTTGGTGTCTGGCACACACAATATATCCACCTTTCCTCTGTCCAGCATATCACCTAGCTCTGTCTCCATACCAGTTACACTTGCAACATTAACAGTTCCTACCCCCACTACCACACACCTAGCCTTTCACCTCACTGCCTGCCATATGAGCATCAGACATCCTCCAGGGTATGTCTGTGAATGCAAAGGCTACAGCACTATCAAATGAAATATGTGTGTTACAGCAATATGAAGAAAGTGTCACTAATTGTGGCCCATAGCCCACCATGTATGTGAGTTGTCCTACAGATGTCTTGCCTTAACAGGTTGACATGACTGACTGAGCAGCAAGACTGTCATTACAGTTTGCCATGCTGACATAGAACAGAAATGTATAGCAGGTACTACCTGTGCATATGTATGCATGGGTAGGTGTACCTGCCTGCCTCATAACAACTGACGTGGGATGGAAAATGTCAGGTGAATAAGCTGTACATGTTGTACATGTGTGCAACCTTAGTTTCTGTGCATCCAACAGAGTTACACCTCTACAGCTACTGGTGGTGTCATCGCCCTGAGACAGACATGGGTAGGATAATAAGCATGAGTATTACACTGAAAATGTAGAGGTGGTCAACTGTGTTCTGACCCTGTGTCCATGCCTACTACAAACAGGTATATGACCACCCACATAGCTGTATGGCCTTAGCAAAACCTTACTTGTAAAACTTGTCTCCACCAAAGTAGAGAAAACCCCTTTGCTGGACAGCAACAATGCACAAAGCACATAATGTGATGCTATATTGGTTGTACATGGCAAAGTAGGAGCAGGCATCAACTGGGCAGCATATCAACCTTTGCCTGAATGAGCAAAACAGGTCATAGGTGGATTATTGTTCGGCTAACTATGAGTACAAATTGGACACATCCACTAAGGGCAATCACAACGCCATCTTCACATATGTCTGCAGTCTCAGAGGCACCAACCCAGGCCACCCTGTTATGGTGGTCAATCACAGCACATACACACACACGATATCTACAGCCAACCTGCTGCAGACAGGTTTAAGGCAAATATCACCACCCTGGATCACCATCAGTATAGGTGGATATGCACAGCACACATCCCCTCCCCTCATCATCATGGATCAGGTGCAAACTGCCTAATCAAAGTTGACAAAAGCAAGTCCCGTTGAGGCCTGATAACATTCCTGTCTGCATCCTACATGAACCCAGGCATATGCATCTAGCTCCATTACATACTGTATGCAAGCAAAGCCTGAGCACCATTGACATTCCATCCACAAGGAACACGGCCCCTGTCATCCATCTACACAAACGTCAATGATGAATAGTGGTTTTTGCAATGTACTGGCCCTCATTGGGGGGGGGGGGAATGACATATCAGGACAAGGAGTGCAATGCATGTCCATACAGTGCTACTATGTACAGGGGCATGATGTGTTTGTAAGTGGTGGCTAATGATAGTCCATATGCATCTGAAGTCCTGTGATGTGTTTCCCTGTGTATGACCTCCTGGTGCCATGCAGCGGCAAATGCCTTGCACCAATGTAGAGACAGCAGCCATAACTGAAGATGTAATCTTAAACTATGCCATCCTTTCTGGACGTAGCCAGCAAAATCTGCAGGAGTGGGCTGCCCTGCCAGATGAGATCATCCACAGAGTGAATGTGCTGGGCCACCATGAATGCACATATGATCATGTCAGGCATAGAGCAACTGACCTGATACATCGTGCCCAGCAAAGACTGTTGCTGTAGTGAGGGACTGTACTGCTATCAGTGGGGGGGCCAGCCACACAGGCCCCACTTATGGTGACAGAAGAGCTCCTTGCCAACCTTGGGGTAGCCCCCACACAAACACATACACAGGAAACAGCAATTGTGTAGGTGGGGTGGCACCCTGGCAACAGGCAAGGGGCATCCAGGTAAGGTCAAAGTGCACATCGATGTAATGAAGTAGTATTTAAACTGTCTTCTACAGAGTCTCCAGATGCATATTTCAGTGCAAAATGGATTAGTGGGTGGGGTGTAGTAATACACACAAGTTCACATCTATGGTGGAGGACAGCAAATTGTGTAATAGGTTCATAGGTTCATAGGTTTATACTAGGCTATCTGCCCAAGGGCATTTACAAGCCTAGCCCAGAGTTTTGTGGCTTTCGCCACCCCTTTAGTTTGAGTGATACTAAGCCCATTATGTTGTTGTGCCTCTGTCAAGCAGTGACACTGAGGTAATCCCTGGGGTATATCTGCGGTCTCCCATCCATTGGTCAAGATTTCTCTTGAACAAGGCCAGCGAGGTGCTCTGCCTCACGTGTACCGGGATTTTGTTCCACAGCATGGGGAGTCTCTGGGTGATGAATCTGTCCCTCCAACACGTCCTATTAATAACTGTGTCAAGGTTTAAGTCTCCCGCCCTTGTAGTTCTGAGGGATCTAGACTTTTTGAGGTGGAGCATGTTCATCAGTTCTGGGTTTGACATGGCCTTGTATGTCAGGCACAGGTCACCTCTGAGCAGACAGTAAGCGACTGAATAGAGCTGGAGTTCCTTCAGTTGGGCAGCATAAGACATATTTTTGAGACCCTTTATCCTTTTGGTGAGGAACTTTTGGGGCCTTTCCAGTTGCTGCAAGTGTCGGGTCAGATACATTCCGAATGGGGCATTGTACTCAATCATTGGTCTGATGAGTGATGAGTACAGGGGGACGATGACCTCCCTTGATCTAGATGTGAATCCCTTCATGATCAGGTGGGCAATGTAGAAGGTCTTCCTAACTACTTTGGCAACGTGAGTGTCAAATGAAAGGTTACTGTCAACCTGGGTCCCCAGATCCCTGATAACCTCTTCTGTGCTCAGTGGATTGCCACCTATATGGTAGCTGGGAGTAACCTTGTTTTTCCCGAAGGGTATGACTATGCATTTTTTGGCGTTTAACTTGAGTCCATGGCTCTGGCACCAGTTATCTGTTTCTATGAGACCCTTCTGAAGGATATCTGTGCCAGATGTGTTCTCGACTATGGCACCCAGTTTGCAGTCATCTGCAAATTTTGTCAGCCATAGCCCTCCAGTGTTCGCTTGTACTTCTGAGAAGTAGATGCCGAACAAGAGTGGGCCCAGGACTGAGCCTTGTGGGACACCACTTGTGACAGGTTTTGAGTCTGACATGGCACCAGCAACTCTCACCCTGTGGGTTCTGTCACTTAGCCAGTTTGCTACCCATCTTGTGATGTATGGGTTAACATTTAAGCTGATGAGTTTTTCAATGATACCTGAGTGGGGTATTGTGTCAAAAGCCTTGGCCAGGTCGAGGTAGGCTGTGTGGACTGCTTTTCCCTCATCAATGGCCTTGGTGACTGTTTTGAAAAAGTCAACCAAGTTTAAAAGGCATGATCTGCCTTTGACAAAGCCAAACTGGGTTGGATCCAAAGTCTGCAAGTCCCCTATGTCTTTATTTATGAGATCATTTATGATCCTCTCCAGGCTTGTCAAGCTGATGGGGCAGTAATTTCCAGGGTCGGTGGAGGCACCACCTTTGTGAAGTGGGATCACAGTTGCCGTACGCCACTCCTTTGGTACGTATCCAGAGGTGAGGCTAAGATTAAACAGTTGTCCTAACTGTGGGTTTAATTCTTCATTGAGTTCATGGAGCACACAACTGGGGACACCATCTGGTCCCATGGATGCTGTGTTTTTCGCCTTGGGGAGAGCAGTTCTCACCTGAGTGTTTGAGATGTTTGGGGGGGGCTACAATCCTCTGGTATAGATATCTCTCCTTTTGGGGGGGAGGGGGGGGGTTTGCACTGAACCTGTCTGCCAGTATGTTGGCAATGTCTGTAGGTTCAGTGATTTTTACATCATTTTGAACTAATTCTGAGCATATCTGGGTCTTTCCTCCCAGGTTTCTGACATAGCTAAAGAAGGCCTTATGATTGTCTTTTGAGTCCTTAGCAATTTTTCTCTCAAAATTTGCCTTGGATGACTTTATGAGAGATCGTAGCTTTTTGCTTATGATGATCAAAGGTGTCTTACCTTTTAGGGATTTTGCTCTATCTTGGAGTAGCTTCCTCCTTTTGTTATAGAGTTTGTTTATGGCTGGGGTCCACCAGACTGGACGCTTGCCTTTGGTACACAGAGTCTTTGTTTTGTTTGGGATTGCCTGATCCATGCAATCCTGTAGGTGCTGGTAGAAGGCATTAGTAAGTGATTCAGCGGCTTGAGTAATGGTTTCCGCAGGCTCAGGGGCCTTAAAAGAGGCCATGCTAGTCTTCAGAAGTGTGAAGTCGGCTTTTGAGAAGTTCTTCACTGTGGTCTTTTTTATCTCAGGCGGGGGCAGGATGTGGACTTCCAGTGAGATTAGTTTATGATCTGACCTCACCAGTGAGGGGTATACTTCCGGTGTTGAACACTGTGACCCCATGTTCATGATGATAAGATCAAGTATGTTTCCACCTCTTGTGGGGGTGGTGACCAGTTGTTCTATGGCATTTGAGTTTATGAACTCTAGGAACCTTTGGGCTAGAGTGTTGGGGCTAGAGTAGTGATCCCAGTCTATATTCGGATAGTTGAAATCACCTAGTATGATGGTGTTTGGGGTAACATTTATCCCCTCCAGAGTTTTCAGGAAGGCTGTGTGAGGCTCCTGAGTTTGAGAGGGTGGCCTGTAACATGCTTCAAATTGTAGAGCAGTCTTGCCTACGGTTAGTTGCACCTGAATGGTCTCCGATGCATTGTGCGTTGCCACCAACCTGGAGGTGAGGGTATCCTTGATGAATATGGACACCCCACCTCCTTTCTTGGTATTGTCCGGATTTTGGGGCCGGAAAGCATGATATTAGGTAAAACCTGATAGTGCCGGGGTGCTCTCAGGAGCCTTGAACCAGGTTTCAGTCACAGCACAGACATCGATGTTCTCCATACTGAGAAGGGCTTCGAGTGCGTGCATCTTGAGGTTGAGACTTCTGGCATTGAGCAGCATTACCCTTAGTTTTTTTCCTTTGTTTTGTTCTAGTGTGGTAGGTTTAGAATTTGAGCCTGGCCTAAAAAAGGCACTATGGGGGTGGCAAGAGCCTTTGCCAATATCCCGAAGCCCAGGGGTGACAGGTGCAAGCCATCCCTTGCAAAGCAACGTGGCTTGTCCAGCATGTCATCCCAGGCAGACAGACATTGGATCCCCTTTGAATGACACCAGTGATTAAGCCAATTATTAAAGCTGATCATCTTGTCTCTGTATTGTGGCATCATTCTTGGTGAAGGTAGGATACTGCTCAAGGTCAGGGTCATACCTGCCTGGGCTACATAATCAGAGAGCTCCTCTATGTCTCTTTTCATGTATCATAGTGTATACTGTACCTGTGCAGAAACATAGCATTCATCTTGTACCAATGCCTAATGTGAATTTGCTGACAATACCTCTCCCTCACAACTACATAGGTCCCTCTGGTCTGCACATGGGACAGCAGCCTGAACCCAGTAAGTATGGGGTTTCCCTGTTGTGGCTCAGCAGTACCTCAGGCATGCTAAAGTTAATGCATGTGACCATGCACACGACTATTACATTCAGCCATTTAGGAATATCTGCATGTTCACCTGTGGTGGTGTTTACTGCATTGCATCAGGGTGGTGATGACAGGGGCCTATTTGCAGGAGATGTCACATATCTGTAGCATACCTCAGAACCTGTTATTGCAGGAGACCTGGACAAACACAGACAAAATGGGGGGACAAAGGCCCAAAACTAGGGTCATATTGTTGAAATTAGTGGTATGCAGTGCATATAAATGGTGTACACACCTGTTAGAATGACAGGTAAGTGTGATATACAAAAATGAGAGCACAATAGACAAGTTCAGAATACTGCTAACCTTTCCTGTGACCTATAACCTGTACAATTCAATTGTAAAGCAAGCAAACCTGTTAGGTGAACAATAATGGCATATAGCAATAGTACAACAAACTAGATGCATATGTGTGCACAGGCTGAAACTAGTACTGTGTTGAGGCAACTTTTGATATAACTGCAACAATGCATCTTATTGGGTACACAACAATCATCAATTACAGAGACTGTTTGATTAACAGCAACTAATAGTCAGCTGTCCTACCAGGATTATCCTAACATATACCCAGTTGCCTGCTACAGCAACTGCCATGGTTCACATAGAGCTGACGAAGCTGCTAAGGGACCACATGTTTGGGATGTATCAACCTGGAGAAGATTACCCAAACATTTCCACAGCATTGCACATACCATGGCACACAGTGTAGACAGTCATCAAAAGGTGGTGAAATATGAGGCTACAGTGACATTGCGAATGAGTGGACATCCCACCAAAGTCTATAAGAATACAAGACTAAAACTGGCCAGGGAGGCTTCCAGGAGCCCTACAGCAATAGCGAAGAAGTAGCAGGAATCGCCAGCAATTACTGGGTGTGTACTACATGTCACAACAACCTTCCATTGTCTCTCTATGTCCTGTCTATATGGTAGGGTTGGAAGATGGCAGAAGTTCCTCACACCAAACTATATCCAGGCCTGGTGAAAGTCTGAAAACCATACATCAGGTCTCCAAAAAGCAAGTGGGAAAATATGTTATGCTAATATGGGACCACTGTTCTACTCATTTGCCACAATTCTGACAAGTGTGTTTGGTACAATATCACCACTGCACATCAACACAACAACACCCCCCCATGGTGAATCATGAGGATGGCAGTGTCCTGCAATAATTTATATGGGTGCAGTGTGTGCTAGGTGAAGGGCCATCACCTACTAATACCACTCACGTATCCCAGAGGTGTAGATTAGTAGTAACAGTAATTGTAAAAGGCTGCACTGCATGATACTGAGGTTCTGTCCAGAGTGTGTATGTTATTGTCTGACTGTGTGTTGTGAATGCCCCCAGTTGGCTAATGTGAGGTCTGTGTAATGCCTTTGAGGCACCTTACCTGTGTGTGTGTGTGTGTGTGTGTGTGTGTGTGTGTGTGTGTGTGTGTGTGTGTGTGTGTGTGCGTGTGTGTGCGTGTGTATGTGTGTGTATGTACCAGCAAACCTCATTGTGCCAGTAGTAATTTACATATGTTGTTTTTCCCTCACAGGTGGACATGATGGCTGTGGTCCCTCCTGCTCTGATTTTGATGTCAGTGTCTCTGCAGACTCTGACCATGATGATACTCATATCGAGGCACAGGTGGGATTGTCAGGGGCTGACAGTGTGCCATCACTTGGCATCCCACTATTGTCAAACCCATCCCCACACACAGTCACAATGCTCACACATATCCCATCACCAGTGGCCACAGATAATGGACAGTTTGTGGGTGGTGGCATGGAACAGGCTACTGTGGTGACTATGGTAAGTGAGGGTGCAGGCACTAGGCATAACCAGACTGCTGGTGAGGTCCCACACAGGGAGAAGTTCAGGGCTGCTCAGAGAGGGATTGCAGCCTGTCACAGCCCTGTTGTAAGTGCCATGGCAGCAGTCACCAGACACATGTTTCAGACTGTCATGGGAGCACAGAGACTTAATGAATGCAATACCAGACATATACGCAGAGTCATGCATCAGCACATCCCTTGTGTCCGTGGCAATATGAACTCACTGCAGCCATCTGTGAGCATACTGGGGTCATGGATAGATGGTGGGGGGAGACCTTGGAACTCCTCGACCATGGTATATCTGTGCCTGAGTATTAGGTGGACACTGGCCAGCAGCCATGTCGATGTAGGGCAACACCATGATCAGCTGAGGGTCTACGTGGCCATGCACCATCACATTCACATGTTGGCAGTACCACCAGCACTACTGAAGAGGGTGTGCTGTCCATGCCATGATGCAGCAGGCAATGGGCAAGTGATTATGCCTGGTCCCAACAGGGACATGAATCCAGCAGGCAGAAGCCACCAGTGGGGAGTAGTACTGCATCCGGACCTGGCCCTGGTGGTACCAGTGATACCCTCAGCAGGCTCAGTTCCTGTGTCCGTGGCCAGAGAAGGTGAACTGTACACCCTGCCATGTATAGCCCACAGCTGTCCAAAATACCCATGTGTAGGGCACCCACATGGTGTGCCTGTGTGCATACAAATACACACACATCACCATCAGAAAAGTCACCTCAACACACACACACACACACACACACACACACACACACACACACACACACACACACACACACACACACACACACACACCACATCTTTAATGAACACCCCCAAACACACACACATTATGTCAATCATGTGGTCCAGCCTAGGCTTCTGGAAAACCCACACAACACCTTGTGCATATGATGATATGTGTGCCACATCCATGCCATCCATAATATCGATACAGGGACATGCTTATATGGGTCTGATGCACAGGGTGACTTTAGTACAGTGTAGCTATTTAATGCTGTGCAAAGTGTCACCATCTGGCATTTGTAATGGGTACACATCAGTGTGTGTGTGTGTGTGTGTGTGTGTGTGTGTGTGTGTGTGTGTTTGTGTGTGTGTGTGTACCTTTTCAGCCATGATGCATTATTGATGTTAATAACACTAAGCTAATGTGTTCTCACATGCTCTATTCTGTTTGTGATCCAGTTGTCTGTGTATCACCAGAATGTGGTCCTGCAGACATCACCAACAAGGGGTATAGCAGTGTAGTAATACATTGACCACGTCATTGTCAGGGTACAACTGTATCTGCACACATTTCCCATGTCTGTGTAACACTTCTTGCATGTGCCTCACAGATTATAGGACTGAGGGGTTGTATTGTATTCCAGTCTATTGTGGTTGACATCAGCTCTAGTATAGTGGACAATGGTAAGTGTGGTGGGTGGAACACACCTCAGATTGCTAATGCCCTCAACCCCAGAGGATATTGTGTCGACCAAACACTCAGAGAATACTGTTCACACACACACACACACACACACACACACACACACACACACACACACACACACACACACACACACACACACACTCATATTAAAAACTCTGACTATGTGGTTATTGGTATTATAGTGTTATTCAGTTATCACACACACCACAGAGCTTAAATGTTGTGTAGTGTCCCAAGGTACCTATATAGAGAATAACATCTACAGCACTTGTAAGGTATGACAATGGTAGTTGTACTGGGTGAGACGGGCCACCAACTACTTTCACCCACATGTTTACACATTCACAAACACTTTCAGACACACTAATCCACACACATACATTTGACAGTACTGAGATCCATGGGTTCAAAGAGTCATAGGTGTGTATGTTGCAAATGGCCATGGAGGCTTTGCAAGGCTAGCCCATGGTAATACACTGGGATCATGCCACCTGACGATACTCCCCAGTGTGTCTACTGAGTATAGTCACTGGAGTGATCCCCAGGGTGGTATTCTATTCCCAACCCACTCCTCCTGATTTTTTTGAAGAGGACCAGTGATGTGCTTGGCTTGACATGTATGTGGCATCTAATCCATGGTGTGGTCAATCTCTGGGTTGTGAACCTGTCCATCCAGCATATCCTGTTGATTGTGAGGATGGAGTTGAGGTATCTGAGGCATGTTGTGTGGACAGATTGGTGTCCTTGGATGTAGCATTCCTGACAGGGTTGAGTCATACATAATTGTGTATGTCAGGCAGACAGCGCACCTAAGTAGCCAATATGAGACAGAGATTCATTGCAGTTGTTGGAGTCTGTCCATATGGGAAAAGTGTGTAATACTTAAGCTCCTCTTTGTGAGGTACATTTGCAGCCTCTCCTGTTGTTGCTGGTGTCCAGTGGGGTGCATAGCAAATGGGTCATAGTACATATTGATTGGCCTACTGAGGGCTGTGTACAGGGAAACACTGTCCTTTTACTTCCCATATTCAACACTCTAAGTCAGGAGAAGTGGCACATGGAAGGGCGTTTGGAAGACAATGGCACTGTGGTGGTCACCATACAGCTCACTGTCAACTTGTGTTCCCAGTTCCGTTATACAAACATCAGTGTTCAGTGGACTACCATCAATGTATTACTTTAAGGGAACCACGTTTTACCCAAAGGGGATAGCAGCACATCATCTTGTATTGAGCTTATGTCCAGGGTTCTGACTACAGTCATAGGTTTCATAGAGGCCTTTGTGAAGGATATCAACCTCACGTGGGGGGGTGATAACAGCACCCACCTTGTAGTCATCTGCAAACATTGCCAGCCAGGGCGCCTTTGTATTGGGCTGATCCTCTGAGGTGTGGATCACAAACATGAGGGAACCCAGGTCCACAACCTGTGGGACTCCACTCATGACTGTTCAGCAGTCTGACATGGAGTCCACTGCTTTCACACTGTGGGTTCTATCTGTGAGCCAGTTTGCAGGCCACCTACTGATTCAGGTGTGGCTACTTACCTGACTGTTTTTGTGTATGATTCCTGAGTGGGGAATGATATTCAAGGTTTAGATGGGCAGCCTATCTTATTATCTATTCCATACTGTCACATAGTTATTGCACATGGCACAATGTTTATAGGGCTGCAGAGTGTCTACATGTCCCTCTACAGTGGATGGCAACTGTGAGCCTTGTAATTTGGACACTGAGACATGTACTGGGGTGGGAAACAGCAATAAGTAGCAATACCCACCCCCCAATGGTATGGTTCTCACACAAACACAACAACTCCCCCCCACAGTCAGGATATTGTTAACACACACATAGACATTTACATTTGCCAGGACTAAGATGAGAACTCCTATCAAACTAGATATTTGTACTATAGTATTACAGAGTTATCACATGTATCACAGAGCTTATGGGGCTGAGGTCAGATGAAATGCACTTCTAAGGTGACTGATATCTGCAGGACTGTTAAAGTAGGGAAAGGGGAAGTGTACTGGGTTTGAATGGACCCAAAAGCTTTTACTTGTAAACACACGCACACACACACACACACACACACACACACACACACATGTACACACATACGCACACACACACACACACACACACACACACACACACACACACACACACACACACACACACACACACACACACACACACACTTTTACATTTGCCAGAACTAAGATTAGAACTCCTACCTAACTAGCCATTTGTACTACAGTGTTATGCAGTTATCGCACATGTTGCAGAGTTTATGGAGCTGAGGTTTGATGAAAGGGACTTTTAAAGTGAATGATATCTGCAGGTAAAGCAGAGGAAGAGGAAGTGCACTGGTTTTGAATGGATCCAAATGCTTTAACTTGTAAACACACACACACACACACTTTTACACTTGCCAGGACTGAGATTAGAATTCCTACCTAATTAGTTATTTGTACTATTGTATTACACAGTTATCGCATGCGCCACAGACCTTATAGGGCTGAAGGCTGACGAAAGGTACTTATATGGTGACAGACATCTTCAGGACTGCTAAAGTAGAGCAATGGGAAGTGCACTGTGTGGGGAAGGTGTGTTCATTCCTAGATCCTACTGACATTTCTCTAAGTGTATGAGCATGCCCAGTGTAACCTTCTATAGTACATGTGGGAATCCATTCCAGGGATTGTTGTGCTCCAGTCCAGTTTGTTTTGTGCTACAGCCATACCTCTCAACCTGTTGCTGCAGGATATCTGCAGATAGCCTATCAAAATGGGGAGACAATGGGCCATACGGTGATTGTGACTAATTCTCTCAGTAATGTATGGGTTGCTAGGGTTACAGGGCTTGTTTTAGCAGACATCTGACATATATGCCATTTGACACTGCCATGTGTTGTTTCAGTACCTCATGCATACCTCCTCAGATCATCACAGTGATTTAACAGAGGAATGCAGGATGGATGATGCACACACGAGGACTAAGGGCCAAATGCTACACATTCTTGCACAATTCAGCCTGTTGAGAGGTGTGATTACAAACCATTGACTGCTGGTGCTGCGGAAATGGTCCAGCACCTTGGTGATACATTACAATGGTAGAATCTCTGTGCATTTCTGTTTTGGCCTGGTCTGATTTCTAGTCCATGGTTGGGTAACATAAGTCGAACAGGATCAGGGTGACAGGCAGACTCTGGATAGATTTGTAGGGGATAAGATATGTGTGGGGGAGGTCCTGGATCAGATATGTTTTCCTATAGCTACCAGTGCTTTGCATAGGGGTCTTCTTAATGGTTGACTGCACATGGAGGGTCTTTTGTGTGTCAGACCATTTGACCAGACTGGAGGTGTGTGTTTGTCTCACATAATATGGCACACCTCATTTTGCTTGGGTGGCCACTTTTGTGGTCAGGATGTTGCATAGGATGAGTGATCAGGGAAGGATGTGTTACTCCCCATGGCTGTGGGCCAGGGTTCTGTGAGTGTAGACATGTCACCATCTTCCAGGGTTAGAACTGCCTGCAATGAGTGCATTCCCATGTTTAGACTTTTAGCCCTGCCTGTTGACTGTATCACAGACTGTCAACATCCATGACTCATATATCTTGTTGGTTACCCAAGCAAGTGTGGTTATCAAGGAAGTATTTTGCAAGTCACTCAGGATTGAATTCAGATATTACTGATAGTTGACACTGCAGTTTCAGACTTCATACCCATCAGACATTCCATGCTACTACAATCATTACATCAACTTTATAACATTATTAGAGCAGTATTTCAAAGGTGTCCTTCTCTTTGGACCTTTTTCACCCCATTATTCATGGCTTTGTCCAGATTTTTGGCTATCTGACACTGACAGGTTCTCTCCTAGCAGTTAGCAGCATGGCCTATCTTTGCATTTTGTAGACTGAGTTATGTTGGTGTTATGGACCCCATGACACTCCCTAACACGGCACTGTGGGTGAGGCATGGGCATTTGCCACAGGTCTGTAAGTCAGGTGTGACAGATGCAGGCCATCTGTAGCAAGGCAATGCATTCTGATGATCATATGTTCCCAAGCTACTGGCAATGGACAGCCCTGGGATGGTACCAGTAAGTTGATTGTGAGTGTTACTGCCAATTGATTTCTGTTTGTGTTGAACTATCACTCTAGTTGACGGCTGGATGCTGCTTAAGGCTAGAGACATGTTACTGCATTTCTATGGGACTATGGGGGGTGACACATCTGTACACAATACACATTTGCAGAGACTGTGTTGATATTTGCTTAAAATTTTGGTCCCATTTAACATAGTGGTGTGCCCTATCTTTGAGACTACAGGCATAACAGTATCAACCACAGGTCAGATTGCTCTGGTATAAACATTTGTAGTTTCAGACTTCGTACCTTTCAAAGCCATACTGCCACTGCCAGACCTGCTGTGATATCACTGTGTAAAAGTCTGTAGGTTGGGATTTCAAAGATGTAGCCATGTGGAGGCCTTTGCCAGACATTTCTGTATGGATTTCTATAGCTGATCTGCTGGGTGAGGCTGGGGGGTGGGTATGGGACCCCAACTTTGACATCCATGCATGTGACCTATGATCACCCACTGCAGTGGTATTTGTCAACTAGGGTGGTACTGCATGGTGTGTGTAGGCCAGTACTGGGGTACACTTCCTGCTGTCCCACAGAGCTGTCAGTTGTCTGCTGCTATCCCAGTAAGCCACCCAATTCCCTTGTATGCTTGAATCAATACCATAGATATGCTACCAGAACATTCCACTCCATTTGTTTATTTTGTTAAGGAGACTGACTTACCTTGTGCCTGAGGCTGTGGTGAGGATGGTGCTTAAGGGCTGACTATGTCAGATGCATGCAGTGCACTGCCTATACATGGTAAAATGTAGGTGGTGTGATGTTTGGCATTCATTTTATTGTGTGTGCGAGTTAGAGAGAGATAAGTCCCTCGGGCTCTACAGTGTCAGTGTATGTGCTATGCGTTGCATCTTTGCCAAGGACAGGGCATACTTTGCACACCTCCATCTGCCTACAGGGAAGGTTCAGGATGTTCCTCCTCTGAGTCTGTCTTTGCTTGTGGAGACCTTGGCAATGGTGGTGGGCTGTGTGGCCTTTCCCTGTTTTGTTCCTGCTGCAGCTGTTTCCACAGGATCATATTGTGTAGCATGGCACATACTATGAATATGTGTGCACATGTGGCTGGAGAGTACTGCAAGGGTCCACCAGATATGTCAAGGCAGATGAACCATGTCTTGAGCATCCCAAACGCACACTCTATAATGATCCTGGTTTGTGCGTGTGCCTCATTATGGCATTCTTGTATGGGCATGTGTGCATTTCTGATGGGTGTCATCATCCACAGCTCCAGTGCATAGCCAGCATCCCCACCAGATGGCCATATAGGATGTCCCCACTGGCAAACACCCAGTACAGCTGTGAAGAATGCCTGATGTGTAAGTCATGATAGCTTCCAGGGCTGTTAGCCCACACATTCATGATAATGCCCTGGGCATCGTACACAACCTGGCAGTTGATGAAGTGGAACCCCTTTCGGTTTAGGTAGACCCTACCCTGGTCACTGGGTGGTGCTTTGATGTGGATGTGCATGCAGTCTATGGCACCCAGTACCTCCGGGTATTCTGCTACATGGTGGAAGAGATGCATATTGCTGGTCCTCTCGTCACGGGTGTTGGGGAAGTAAATGTGTTCAGCAGCATGTGGTCACATGGCATCCAGAAACTGGTGGAGTATCCTGGATGCAGATGCCTGTGAGACCCCCATGATATCCCCAGTTGGTCTTTGGAAAGTACCTGCAGCTAGTATTCTTAAGGCCACACATACCTTGGTATCCAGTGGGATGGGTTCCCTTCTGTTGGTTTTGAGTCTGAGGCAAGGCCAGCAGAGCTCAACAAGTTGCTGAAGTATGTCCCTGTCCTCCCTGTAGAGCTCTACTATCTCCAGATCATGTAGCCCCTGGTAGGTTACCCTGGGTCTGTACACTCTTCTCCTCCTCCTTGGTCTGAGTTGGTTGTCAGCATTATCCTCCTCACCACCCTCAGTCTCTAGCACATACTGGTTGATAAGAGCAACAGCGGTCCCTAACATGTTTTGTTAGATTTGTCAGTTTAAAATTCCCTCGAATGTGTACATCAGTGGTGTAGAGTTTGTGGGAAAAAACAGACTGAAAGGTGTTTGTATAGTTTATAGTAGTGTGCTGGGCTGGGCTGGGCTGCTGCTTCTGTAATTGGCTGATTCTGATACATTCCACCTGCCAGCTATGCTAGTTCTCCTTGATTGCCTTCCTTCTGCTGTTTCCCATTCCCATTTCTTCCCCATTTAAGCGCTGATGCACACTGTGCATTCTTGATGCTCAAATGTAAATAGCTCTGCTATTCTCTGTGTGTTTTTTTTTTGTTTGTTTTGGGTCTGGTGCATGCTGCATACACCGGTTTAGCAAAAGTAAACACTTTTAAGCAGAACTGCCCCTCCCTGGATGCGAACACACTCTGTATTTCATGGAATAAGAAAATACAGCTGTGCTTAGCTAAGGGCAAACACGGGCCACTAAAGTCCAATGTGCTTACAGGAAGTATGAAACACCCCCTTTTCATGTTAGCTGCTCCTTCTGTCTACACGCTGGTGTTAGATCACCTACATTTGTGATTCAGTATAAATCCCTTCATTTGCATACACCACTGCCTTACTCCTCAGTTACCACACTTAGGCTGGGCCTTTCCCCTTAGCAACTATTATTCCGTGGTATTGTTTTCATTCTACATGCCATTGACTATAATGGCAAAATGCAAATTTCTGTAGAAATTGATTCCCGCCCTCTTTTTTTTTTTTTTTGGGCACAATCCTATTTGCGAGCTGCTGCCCTATGATTAAACGGCCGAGATCAGACAAAAAAAGGTTTTGTTTTAAAAAAATTAAAACTGTTTTTCATGTTAATGAACATATATTTAGCCATTGGCATGCCTAATAAATATAATACATGCTTTCATTCCAGCTGTCATGCCTTCGTATTCTCATTTGCAGAAATGTATTCAGCTAGTAACTAAATACATTTCTGCATGTTACACTATTCCTGCATGGACATCTGCCTGCTTGCTGAATTGCTAATTCACCTCATTTACATGGTTTTCACCAGCAAATGAGGTAATTAGTATAAGGCAGTGGTGTCCATGGAGGAATAGTGTAGGACTGCTTGTGCACATCCTGGGAGCTCTGTACTGAATCACTCGGCGGACATATTGCATGCAGCAGCTCCAGCACTATTCTTCCACGTCGTGCTGGGCTTACTGAATCCTGGGGATGGTGTTTACCTCATAGACACAAAGTACAGGATTTGATTCTTACCTCTGGGATGAGAAATTTTGCTAGGCTTAAAATGGCTCACTTGGGCAGATGACCTAGTACTAATTTTTGAACCTATGAACCTATGTACTTAGAACAAAATAGTAGTTAGAAATGAATACAGAGTAAGTCACTGGTTCACCACTGTGAAACTGTACAACAAGGATGCATACTGTCACACTACTTCTTTAATTTCTACACTGAAGATATCGCACAAAATGCAGAGATAAATGAATTAGATGCTATAATGAAAATGATCAGTTAGACATTTGGTGTTATTACCACCTTGTCCAAAATTTTCAGCTTCCCAATATCTGTTTCTTTTGAAACATGTACCATTCGGAAAATCATACTTAGAGTTAACATATTCCTATTTAGAAGCAGGGCCATCCATTAAACTTCTGAAAGAGATGGCATAACAATTGTTCACATTATTTCTTTTCTAATTTGTGTAACCATATACATAGAGTCAGTTCTGGACGTGCGCTGTCTTTGGCATACAATATTGAATGCAGAATTCCACAAGTTTCTATCCCTGAGCCCCATATTATTCAATGTGTACATGCTTCAATTAGCACATGTATTGAGGAAAAGGACTTTATCACACCATAGTTACACTTAGAAAATGTATTTCTCCTTCAGTACCCGGTGTCAGATATAGTGAAGTCTCCTAACTTCTGTCCAGGCTCAGAAACATAATATATCAATCCAATCTCTTGATTGTTGTTTACACAATGGTCTCTTTCAGACTAGGTTACTGCAATATTCTCTACTTGGAGTGCTAACACTGAGCTGGATTATCTACAAATGGTGCAGAGCCCTGCAGCAGTACTGACTGGTACCATCATATTCCGCCTGTAAGGTGCAGCCTGTACTGGCTTCCAATTTAATATAAAATCATTTAAAAATCATAATATTAGTGCATTTGTCCTCTCATTACCTGGGTCCTTGTTAGCTGAAGGAGCTAATTGAACCTCACTGCCTTGGGAGAGTTTTGCATTCATACTCTCTGAGAGGCTGCTTGCAGTTCCATGGATAAATTTGGAAACTTCTTATTTTCACTCATTCTATTAGCAAGCCCAATGTCTATGGAATTTCTGACCTTTGTGGTTTTGAGACTGCCTCACATTGGCTAGCTTCAAACAGATATTAAAACATACCTATTCAATCTAGCTAATGATTGTGATCACTGATATATATTGTTTTATTATTGTAATTTTTTTATTTATCATAATAGTGCTATGGTCATAAAGGACCTTAATAAATTTGAACTTGATTAGCTTTAGAGAGTAATTTGTTATGGTATGCTTCACGATTAGTCACTTGTTTCTCATAATCAGCCAAACATATTTATAGTTTTTGAAAGTCATGCCTGGGCCAATTTAGAGTCTCCAGTTCACCTACAGTATGTCTTTGGGAGGAAACCAGAGCACTCAGAGAAAACCCACGCCAACACAGGGAGGACATGCAGACTCTGCACAGAAGGCACCCCAGCCAAGGATCAAACCGGAGAACTTTTTTCTCTGAGGCAGCAATGCTAACTGCTGCACCACTGCGGCCACCCTGTCTTCCACTTCTGAGTCATACTTAGTAGAATTGTCCTTATGTTTTTCACCAAGCATGAGTCTCATTCCCTAAATCAACGTCTTCATCATAGGATCAAAGGAGATACAAGGAAATTGAGCCATGTGGCTATTTCCACATTGTCAGTAACCACCATTAGGCTTTTCATTTCTTTTCAAGGATAGCCAGGCCCAAACATAAGCCAAATATATTAGTCATTGGAGACTCCATTGTGAGACACACAGATGTGTGACTCACCAGGCTTGACAAGAAGAAAGTCATGGTTAGCTGATTATCAGGTGCCAGAATCCTTCATATCATCCATGCACTTAAGTCTCTCACCAGCAGGTACTGTTATGCCTCTGTCATAGTCCATGTTACCTGAATGACTTGAGATGTACTTCCTTGGACTATATGAAGAGAGTCATGATTGAGCTCACTGAATATGTGTCCCAGGCAAGTATGTTTCTAGCATTAATCAGCATTCTACCATCACCCAGAATGATGCTTTAATACAAACAGAAAATGACTGACTTTAACAATAGGCTTAGTTTCTGGTGTCATTTCAAGGGGATCCAGTACCTGACGGCCTGGGAAGGCATGATTGACAGACCACAATGCTTTACCAGAGATGTCCTGCATCTGTGGCGCTTGGGCTTTAGGCTTCTGGTAAAGGCTCTTGCCTTCACCACAGTGTTACAGTGTTTTTCTAGACTATGCCGTGATGTCAAAACTACCAACATAAAAATTTCAACAAAAAGCAAATTAAAGGTCATGCTGCTAAATGCTAGGAGCCTAAACATGAAACTGCTCTCATTGCAAGCATTCTTAACCCTGGAATATGCTGACATTTGTGCAGTCACAGAAACATGGTTCAAAGCTGCGGAGAGCACCCCAGCCATACCAGGTTACTCATCATTCATATCCCAAACCATAAGCAGCAAAGCAAAAGGAGGTGGAGCTGCAATATATCCAGACAGCATAAAGGCCAGAGGACTAAATCTACTGCAACAAATATCCAAGACAAGTAGGAGGGATAGATTGACAGTGCCTGCCCCTTCTCTGGACCAAACT
The DNA here is from genome assembly GCF_019279795.1 of Protopterus annectens. Lineage (NCBI taxonomy): Eukaryota > Metazoa > Chordata > Ceratodontiformes > Protopteridae > Protopterus > Protopterus annectens. The sequence continues at coordinate 1,705,207,129 of NC_056726.1, read as the reverse complement.
CCCTCTCCAAGTTAAGCAATGTGACACACTATTTGCCTTTAAAAATGATCTGGACAATTTGATAGATATTCATAAGCTCATCCCTGCTATAGGATCATAGGATAATAGGAACTTATGAGGATATTGGTCCTGAGGCCCTTACAAACCTAGCCAAGAATTTAGCCTGTGTTCTGACAAGTCAGCACCCAATGCCCCTGTCCAGCAGGGACACAGGTGGAATCCCAGTGGTGTATTTTGTATTCCCTATCCAGTTATACAGGTTATGTTTAAAAAGGGCTATTGAGGTACTTTGCTTGATGTGGAGAAGGAGTCTACTCCAAAGAAGGAGGAGTCTCTGGGACACAAATCTGTCCTGCCAACGAGTCCTCTTGATGTCACAGACCAGGGTGAGGTCACACATGTGGTGTTTCACTTGCAGATATGCAGCAGTCCCATTCAGGTAGGATCTGAGATTGCCTTGCATGCCAGACAGAGGTCACCTCTGAGATGTCTGTATGAGACTGAGTAGAAAGACAGAGCTTTTAGCCTATCTGTCTAGGGAAGATGTTTGAGGCTCTGGATTCTCCTGGTGAGAAACCTCTGTGGTCTCTTCAGCTGCTGCATGTGCTTTGTGAGGTACATGCCAAAAGGGGCATTGTACTCAATAATGGGAATTATAAGGGAACAATACAGGGACATTATGACATCCTTGTCTCTGGATGAGATACCCTTACTAAAGAGGTGGGTCACATAGAAAGTTTTACATACAACAGAGGCAACATAGTGGTCAAAAGTCAGTTTGCTATCAACCTGGTTGTCCAAGTCCCTCATGACTTGATTGCATGCTTAGGACTTTGTTATTAATGTGATAATTTGTGAGGACATCACTCGTCCCAAATGGGATGATGATGCATTCTTTGGCATTCATTTTGAGACCATGTTTCTGCAACAGTCATTTGTTTGGGTGAGACCCTCTTGGAGGATCTCCACATCACTAGGGCAATTGATGACAGCACGGAGCTTGCAGTCATCTGCAAACTTGGTCAGCCATAGCCCACTGGCTTCTGCCTGTACCTCAGAGAAGCATATTCTGAATAACAGAGGCCCCAAGACTGATCCCTGGAGTACACTGCTCATTACGGGTCTACTCCTTGAGGTGGCTTCCCCTATTTTGATTAGGTGGGGTCTAGCAGAGAGCCAGTTTGCTACCCATCTGGTAACATATGGCTTGATACCTAGTTGAGAGAGTGTATCTATTATGCCCGAGTGGGGAATAGTGTTGAAGGCTTTGGCCAGGTCATGGTAGGTGGTATGCACCATCTTCCCCTCGTCCATGGCTTTGGTGACTGTATCAAAGAAGTTAACCTTATTTAACAGACATGATCTCCTCTTGACAAAGTCAAACTTTGTGGGGTCAAGTGTTTGGAGGTTGTCAATATCCCTGTTAATGAGGTCCATGATAATTCTTACTATAGCCTTGCAAATCAGGCTAGTTAGGCTGATGGGTCTATAATTTCCTAGATTGATGGACACTCCACCTTTGTGTAAAGGGATGACAGTGGCTGTCCCCCACTCAGCTGGGGCAAAATGAGTACTCAGGCTTTGGTTGAATAGGATGCCTAATGGTGTTGCAATTTCATGCCTGAGTTTATGTAGGATGCAGCCTGGCATGTTATCGGGTCCCATGGAGGCTGTATTTTTTGCCTTTGAAATGGCAGTGATGACCTGATTCCTAGAGATAACGGGAGAGGGGTACTGGGGATGTCCTGATTTACTAATGAGGGACAGAAAGGTAAAGTTTTGGCTGAAATTTTCAGCCAGTAGGTTGGCTATGTTGTTGTTGTTTCTTTCGGCTTTTCCTGGTTAGGGGCCGCCACAGCGGAACTCCGGTCCGCTAATAATTGGCAGTAGATTTTTACGTGCCGAGTTGCCAGCCCTGACACACAACTTTCAAAGAAGGTACGCCCATTCTCTAGCTGAGAATCAAACAGGACAACGCCTTACTGTGAGGTGACAACACTACTGCAGTGTCCTTGAACACCAGTTCTGAACAAATCTAGGTGTTTCCTTTCAGGCTGCAGATAGGCCTGGGTTGGCCAAGATGCTGGTTATAAGCACAGGATTATGTTTTGGAGCTACAAAAGCTGGTGCAAAAATTCACATTGTTTAGCATGATTAGAAAGTCTGACTATTCCTAAGCTGCTTTACTTGAGTATTTTATTAGGATCATAATGAGTTATAGTGATCAGAAACCCCCCATATCATTTGAAGTGCAATAATCAATGGAGATGAACAGTTACTTCAGTTATGCCATAGATGTTTTTAAGCAAAGCTCAGACTACTAGCAAATGTTACTACACCATTTAATAATAGATGGGTACCAGATGATGTTTTTTATGTAGAGTTTTATGGAGAACAATAACTTCCATGACATTAAACTAAAAATATATATTTGACTGGTGTGAGAAAATAATTTATGTTTTGAATATGATACTCATTATCCTGTATTTGAGATAAAGGGTATAGAAAGTATTGTTGAAAAATTTCAGTCATTCCACTGTGGTTAACTTGACTTAGTCTAAGCTTGTGTGACTCTAATGGTACTGCACTGTGCCCTATGTTTCTTAATCTTGCTTTGGAGGTCTGGTTATTATGAACCTTTCCAGGGACTTCCTGATTCTGCTGCCATGGATGAGTAATACCAAAACTCTTAGAAAAGATCTTGTTGCTTTGTGTATTATTGACAATATTTAATTTAATATGATCATTGCTATGGCATGTCATTGAATCTCACAAGACGGCAAGACATTATTTAAATGAAGAGCTAGAACTTGGCATTAGAGAAAATTTGACTTTAATGATAATAATATAAACTAACCATTCATGAACTCAAGAAAAAGCATGTATTTCAAGAAATATTGCCAAAACTGTCTATACAAAATACAAATTGATATTATGTACATCTTGGAAATCATTAAACTCTTAGTATCACTAAAAGGCAAAGCACTATAAGTAAAGGCTTCTGAAGCTCTTTCAAATAGAATGTAAAGAGGATTCAGAAGAAAAAAAAAATGAGAAACAAACAGCAAAACACCTCCTGAAACCAAGATCAACCTAAACAATAAACACACCACTTTATTCAAACAGAAAATGACTGAGACGTTTAGCATATTGTGCAAAGAACATAAACACTTTTGTCCTGCTTGCTCTGTGTAGCACTTCATCAGAGGTAAAATACTAAAATTTCTTCAGGCACAGTCCTTTTTATATAATAAATTAGATAACTGAATAGGTGACATGATCTTACTTTGTCCAAGTTAAACTTTCTTCATTAAAATTTAAAGAAGTACTACCTCCCTTGGAAGATCACTTGTTCCTGTTCATGCAATGGGGCTTGAACCTCTAATTAATTGTACAAAAATACTCATAACTCATTTAAATATTTGAAAAAAATGGTAAAATAATAAATATTGCACTAGATTCCAATGTGTAGAATAAGTAACTGAATGGATAAAAACCTGCCTCTGTAAACTAAAGAACAATACCAGTCTTAGAAAAATAATACATTGTATTACAATATTGCAAAACTATAATATGCTACTATGCATTTACTTTTAAACCATTTGACTTGAAACACCATTTTCATTCTAGGTTAGTTTTATTCAATTTATTTTAAATATTGAGCATATAGGGCAGGATTCACGAAGCCTCCGTGTAAGAGATACAAGGCTTACAGGGAGGCTGCAGTTAAATGGTGTGACGTCAGCATGTCATGCATATGCATGAGGGCATGCTGAATCACACCTAAGGCTAACACGGTCCGTGGAAGACAGTAGGGGGCGTGTCCGTGGGCGAGCCTGCAAGCGAAGCGCCCCCAGAAGAGTAAGATGTTTGTGTGTGTGTGTGTTCGTTTATGCTTTGCTGTGGTGCCCATAGCTCAGCCACAGTAGTTAAGGAAAAAGAAAAATATATAAAAACTAACTAAAAGTAAAAAAAAAAGCAATAGCATAGGCCGAGAGAGCGTCGGCTAAGAACAGGCAGTCATGGGTCGAGCCCCCACAACATCAATTTTTGTAGCTGAGAGCCGCGTAGCGCGCTGACAGCCAAATGAATGAAAAAAAAGAGTAAAGAAACTGTTTGCGAGCTGCGCCCCGCGCCAACAAGCTAACCGACAGGCAATGTTGAGCAAGCTGTAACAAAATTGCCTTTACACAGACACGCCCCCTACTGTCTTCCAGATTCGAACCCAGGCCACCATGCACCATAGTCAAGGTACTGAACCACTAAGCCATGACTGCTGTACTTAGAAATGCGGTAATACCAAATATATAGGAATGAATAGAAAGTGGAGCATGACAAAGCAGGTTTTGTGAAGCTGATACAATTCCAAAATGGCCAATCACAGATAAGTGTGGGAAAAACGGCATATATAAGCCCCATAGGCGGGAATACACAGCATAAATGATTGTAGAACTACCTTGCAGCCAGAATGTCAGGAGTAGGTGAGGGTAGTTGCTTTCGAGCACAGAGGTGGGGCGTTGAGGAATCCAGATATATGGTCTGGCTCCTTGTCCACAATCATGAGGCCCAACTCATGCAGGGCCAGGTCCTGTGGGGAGCATATAGGGCTGAGGCATGGGACCGGTTGGCTCATGATCTCACCAGTGCCACAGGGATTCCAAGGACTGGTGAGCAGGTCCGTCACCACCATAGGGACCTGAAGAGACATAAGCAGGACCAATTGAAACTTTGGATCCAGGAGGCCCGTCAAATGCCCAACGCCCCACTACTGAGTAAGTTACATTTAATTATGTATAGGCAATGAAACACGTACAGTCTCAGGCACAAAACGGCAGCAGCAGTTGTAAAAACCAGGATCTTTATTTAATAAAACTGTGGATGAGCGCTTTCGCGTATTGCTACGCTTCTTCAGATCAAAGACTGAAATCAATCCATCCTATTTAAACACATTCTAATTATTCAATTAATTCAAACTCACCAATAAACAAAATGGGGAGTGAACCATTCATTAATGAAAGCACATCTTCAGATTTTCCTTTAAAAACTGCTTGGACTAAAAAACTTGCCGTATGAAATAACAGCAATTGAGTTGTTAAGTAGAAATGAGATATATAACAAAACATCCTCTAGCAGTACAAACATTAATAAAATATTTAAATATACAACAAATGAAAACTCCTCATATGAACCTGGTTGAACTCATATAAAAATGTGAATAAAGTTGCAAAGCAATGTATCACCCAAGGGTACAGAACCTACTTAAAAAATATGTATGTGCAAAAATGTATAAGTACAGAAAAATAAAAAATGTATAAACACAAAAATGCAGAATATGTATACATACATAAAATATATATATATGAATATATAACTGTATAGACTATACTAAATCTAAAAGCTTATAGATAAATACAAATTTAAGTATCATGACAATACAAATATGACATTACTTACGAGACTTTAATACAGATCGTAAGGAATCATAGTTATTAAGACCTGGTGGATAATGGGCTCTTAATTTGAATACCCATCCAAGTTCTTTGCTCTCTAAATAATTCATATAGTCTCCCCTTCTCTGATTATGGGGGACAATCTGAAGTACTCTGAATACAAAACCATGATCATTATAGATAGAAATGTGTTTGGCTAAGGCATTCAACTGATTATTGTTTCTTATATCATATATATGGTTGTAAATCCTATGCTTAAGTTTCCTTTTGGTCATCCCCACATAGAATGCAGAGCAAGAGTGACATGCTGCTAAATAAATAAGACCTGAGGTGTCACAACTAGCAATAAACCTGGGGGTAAAGGAAAAGTCCAAATTTGGATGTATAAAATCTTGTGATGTTGATATATAACCACAATAATTACAGTTCCTGCATGGATAAGTCCCTCTTTCTTGTGATATACTCATGCCCATTGAACTAATCTCTCTTACTCTGATATTATGATCAACACATAACAATCTTTTCAGGTTCTTATTGTTCCTGAAAACGAATCTAGGTGTAGTCCCTACTATATTTAGTGTTTTATCATCTAATGTTAAGACACCCCAGTGTTTTGAAATAATTGTTTTAATATCTAAACTATCATTTGTATATGTGGTTACAAACATGGCCTTATTAGAAAAGGTAGTGTTGGTCCTATTACCATAACCTATTTTTATGATAGTTTGATTCTCTGAATTTCTAAGCTCTCCCAATATTTCAGATTTAATTTGCCTTACTAACCTAGCATCATAACCCCTTCCAATGAAAATAAGTTCCATTTTCTCTAGTTCCATATTTAAATTCATGGGATCCTTACATAATTTCAGTAATCTCTGAAATTGACATCTCACTATCCCTTTGAAGATATGACGGGGATACATACTGTCATATCATAGTATGGCATTCTTCCAACAAGCCTTCCTATGCAGAGATGACAATAACTTGTTGTTTTGAATGCTAAGATTTACATCAAGAAAACTTATGGTGTCATATGAAGCTTCTACAGTGAATCTTAAGAAGCTGGTGGTAGTTTCTAAATAGGATACAAACAAAATTTAATTATGTATGTAAGAAATTAAACTAGCTGATATTATGGAGATGTGTATTTCAATATTACTTCATTTATATTACAGCTGCAGGTGTCCGTTCTGCGAACTGCAGAGCCTATGGCGATAGGCTGGTGCAGTTGCGCCACCAGGCAAGTCAGTAATCCTCTCCCAGTAACTGTAAAGAAATATAAAAGTATGACAGTTAGCAAAAGAGTGCAGTGTAGTCACTAAGTAATAAAATGTGCAAGTAACAGTGTGAGTGTTTGCAAGTATTGCTTGATTACAAAAGTGTGTTGCAGTCTGTAATCCAAACAGAAAAATGAAAATGTCTGAAATAAAGTCTGAAATAAAGATGCCCCACCTGTAATATAATAGTACACAACCTGCAGCAGGCTGAAAAGTACAGCTGCAGAGGATGAGCAAATCACATGTGAAATATATCCCTGTTGAAATACTGAAACATGACAGAAGTGAGACTGCTGGAAAGGATTGTAATAACTACAGGTAAAACATGTCAATAAAGCCTAGAAGTAAGTACCATCCTGAATAGTAAAATTAAAACAAGTGAGAGAGTGTGAGAAAGAGTTATGAATCCACCAATAAAGTGGTAATAACCCCTGAATAAAGTATACTGCAGTCAGTACAGAATGAAATGAATGTGACAAGTAGAACCAAACTGCGAAATGTGTTTAAATTGTTGCTGCAGCTGGAATGTGTATCCCAAAATCTGGATATGTTGCTCTCAGTCTGCAATATGCAGATAGTAAGATTGTCTGAAATACCAAACATCCACACTTGTCTATAGCTATATAAAGCAAATGTAGCAGGATGATGTAGCTGAACAAAGCCAGATATGAACGTGTATGAATAACAATAAAATGTATATTGATGTAGCAGTAACAGTCCTATCACCAACTTGAAGTAGTTATTACACAGGAAACTGTAGGTAGAACAGTAGTGTGTATATATCTGCAGCTATTAGAAATGTACAGCATATGTATTGGTATTTGAAGGTGTTAATTATATTTTCTTTACCCTACCCTATAACCATATATAATCCATTCCACATGAAATTGGTATGTGCAATCACAATTAACACCCCTGGACATTTGTCCTGTTGGGTCATACATATTTGCATGTACATTGATGCATCTGCCCTGTTCATACATCCAAACCTGATGGCCTGTTGCCATCAATCAACCCTGCATGTTGTTGGACTGTGTATTGCTGTTCAGATTATGCATGTGTTATGCTCACTGTTCAATGGTGTGAATATCTGGGTGTTTGGTTAATGGGAATACTAATGCATGCTGTTACAACTAATTGTGAATGGTATTGTATGTTACTAACCCAAACTGTCATGACATAATGCAAAACATAGGACAGCAGGGAAGGCGGGTTCCAGCGGACCCACCTCTCCCACCTCAGCTGGTGAGTGCACCTGGCACTAGTGCCCAGTCTGGACCCTCCTCCAGTGGCCCTGTGCCACCTGTGGGTGGAAGCGCTGCAGGGGATGGGGCCCGTCCCCCCTCTGCAAGTGTGGCCAGAGGAAAACCACCACTCACCCTCCGTAGCGTCCTGACTGTGGTGCGTAGGGAGATCCGGGACTCTGTTCTTGGGCCCCTACGCCAGCTTGAGGCACAGGTGGCACAACCTATGGGCATGCATGTTGCCCAGCCTACACAGCCCCCAGCACAGCCCCATTCTAGGCAGTGAAGGAACAGTGGTAACTGCCCATGGGTGGGGATATCAGTTCCACTGTTGCCATCTATGGGCTCATGGGCTCTGGATATCCAAACATCCATCCCCGTCAATCATGTAACCCCCCCCCACACGTGTCATACACCGCCCCTGTATGCGTCTTGTTTGTCTTGTCTGTTGACCTACCCAACCTACCTCCCCAGCTATACTGACTTCCTTTACCTGACATACCACTCTCACCTGGAAAAAAAAAAAAAAAAAAGGGCACTCTGTACCCACAAAAAATTGTGCCCCATACATAGCTGCCCATTCCGCACACATGTCTGCTGGACATGGAAACTATCAATTACAATTGGCTGTACAACAAGTATTATTGTTGTCCTGACACCTCTCTCAGGGGTAGAAGGTTTCAAATGTCACACCAAATTACAAACATATGCACAGCTGTTGCTGATGAAGAAATGGGCAGCTACGGGCCTTACCTACATCACTCCTGCAAAACCCAAGCTTGTTTCCCTACTGTCTTACCCTCTTTGTGACCCCTTTTTCACCACATTGCTGTCTCCCCATTTTCATTTCTTTCAAAGAAAATAGCGCGGGTGTGTGCCAGAGTAAGCACTGTTAAGTGGTTGTACGCGGGTGTGTGCGGAGCTGAATGCCAGTGCGCATGCGGGAGCTCCGCGCAAACCAGCACTAACCCGGTTACAACTGCTTAAAAGTGCCTTAGTCACTCTGATTGACAGGTCCTGTAGTCAGTTCAAAAGCAAAATAAAATCCCACTGTCAGTCCCGAACCCAGGAAACAGTAGTCGGCATGACTCACCACTAAGCCATGACTGTTATACAATAACATTGTGCTACAATAAATATATCATGTAATAGTAGGAATGAATGTAAAGGGAATATAGGATGTGTAGTACACAAAGCATGTCATGTATATTTACTGTCAAATCTAGTGGATTTCTATAATAGTAGTGTGTGAACAGAAACAGCCATGCTAGTTGGTAGCTAGTAGGTAATAATGTCAGTTATTATACAAATATAAATGTATGTATATATATATATATATATATATATATATATATATATATATATATATATATATAGTTGTAGGTGTCAGTGTACATACACACTTAGTACAGGAAACAGGAGAGATGAATGGAGAAATGTGAATCTACAAACAGCCTGAATCATGAGAGGGATACTAACCTTTACACTCACAGAACAGTGTCCACAGCATACCAGCATGGTCCCCGCCCTTACAATCTGAAAGGGCAATGCCTATCTCACATACCCTTTTATAGCACTGTCCTGAAATTACAGTGAGAACTGCAATCAGTACACAACTGGCTGCATGCAATTAGCAAATGCTGGCTTACAATTGGTGCAGAGGCCATCAAATGGACTTATGCAGATACCTACAAAAGCATCCTGTACTCCCACTCCACACATGCAATACTTTCATTGTACCATCTGGAGGCAGAGAGAGAGAGAGAGACAGAGAAAGAAAAAAAAAGAAAAAAAAAGAAAATAAGAACACAAACAATAACACATGTAAGACAAACTAAGTGGAAGCTGTCATCAGTGTCATTATCAAGCTGGGCTAGCAGCAGCAGGAAGCTATACTAACAGTAACGCAACCAGCTACGACAAACACAGGTAATGTAAAGTAACAAGTTAAAAGTCTACATACTGTGAACCCTCCATATGTGTTATTGGTCTGTATCTATATGTATGTCTATGTGATAAGTTGTGTGCACGTAGTTTTACCCAAAGGGGATGACTATACATTACATGTCATTCAGTGTTAGGCCATGATTCTGGCACCAGTTGTCCGTTTCAGTGAGGCCTGTCTGTAGGATGTGTGTGTCAGCTGGTGTAACGACTATGGCGCTTAGTTCGCAGTCATCTGGGAACTTTGTCATCCACAACCTGCACATGTTTGCTTTCACATCTGAGATGTAAATGCCAAACAAGAGGGGTCCTAGGACAGAGCCCTGTGGGATACCACATGTGACTGGCTTTGAGTCTGACATGGCTCCCGCAATATTGATATTATGGATTTTGTAGTTCAACCAGTGTGCAACCCATCATGTGACATATGTAGTAACATGTAAGCTGATGAGCTTGTCTATGATGCCTGAGTGGAGTACTGTGTTGAAGGCCTTAGGCAAGTCCAGGTAGGCTGTATGGACTGCTTTGCCCTCATCAATGGCTGTAGTGACTATTTTGAAAAGGTCAACCAGGTTCAAAAGGCAGGATCAGCCCATCACAAAGGCAAACTGGGTGGGATCAAGTGTCTGCAGGTACCCAATATCGCTGTATATGCATCCCATAATGAATCATTCCATAGCTTTGCAGACCAGGCTGGTTAAGCTTATGGGGCGGTACTTCCCAGGGTCAGTAGATGTGCCTCCTTAGTGGAGTGGGACCACTGTTGCTGTATGCCAGTGTTCAGGTACATATCCCGTAGTAAGGCCAAGGTTAAATATCAGTTTTATATGCGGTTGTATCTCCTCTTGGATCACGTAGCACACATCCAGGGATACCATCAGGTCACATTGATGCTGTGTGGTCTGCTTTGCTGAGGGCGGCCCTCACCTGGACATCTGAGATGATAGGGAGGTTACATTCAGCTGTGATTAGTATTTCTAAGTGTGGGGGAGAGGGAGGGGGGATATTTGCACTGAACCTGTCTGCCAGAATGTTGCTGATATCTGTGGGTTCAGTGAATGTTAAGTAGGTTTGCAGTAACTCAGAGGATATCAGAGGCTTTTGGTCCATAGGTCTAACAAAACTGAAGAAGGCCTTGTGGTTATCTATAGTGTCCGTGGCCATTTCCCTCTCAGAGTTGGCCGTGGATGTTGTTATGAGAGACCGTAGCTTATTACCAGTGCCGACTACAGATGCTTTCCCTTCATGTGAATCTGCTCTGTCCTGCAGTAGCCTCCTTCTATCGTTATACAATTTTCCTGTGGCTGGAGTCCACCAGACAGGATGCTTAACCTTTGTGCATAGGGTCTGGGTTAGAAATGTGTGTGCATGTTCCATGCATTCTTTGGGATGTCCGTGGGAAGCATTTGCAAAGGGGTCAGCATTGTGGGTTGTGGCTTCCACTGGCCCAGTGGGCTGCATGGATACCATGTCAGTCCTAACAAGTGAAAATCTGTCTATTCACATATATATCAAAGTAGTCTACTGTGCTGGTGGTGGTGGTGGGATATGTATATCCAGGCCAATTAATTTGTGTCCAGATCACACTAGTGGATGGCGTTCCACATACAGTATTTTGGTATGAACCCCCAGAGTGAGGTTGTGCATTGGACCTGTCTCAGTGTGCTGACCGATGGGGCTTGGTACAATGTTGTATGGAATGTGGCAGGTATTGTTGCACAGGTGTTGGCTGAGCACTGATATCTGGCCATGTACATGTGTATCCACCAAGAGACACACACGTGCTACATATGGGAGTAGTAGTATATCACTACAGTTGAGTATCATGTATAGTATGTGTGCCATATATTGCTGACATAGTTTGCTGATATCCTGTTTGTGTTCTCTTTCAGGGACATGGCGCGTCAGCGAAGTCCTGCCTACTCTGCTGCAGAAGATGAAGAGATACACCAGAGCCTGGTGCGGGATTATGACATACTGTTTTCCCACACCAGCCAGAATCAGCAGGAGAGGGCTGCACTGTGGCAAGACCTTGTCCGTAGGGTAAATGACATTGGCATGTATAATAGGACATAAGAGCAGGTACAACATCACTGCAGTGATTTAATCAGAAATGTCCGGCAGCGTGCGTCGGATATCCACAGGCAACAGGTCACCACAGGAGGTGGGGTGGCCACACCCCCCCACCAGACTGGAGGGGCTACTCCTAAGTGTTGTGGCTCCAGCCCAGGAACATCAACAGCAACACACCTACATTATGATGGAGGCTGGATCCATACAGCAACATGACATGGAGTGTGCAGGTAATATGCCATATGTACACTTGACTGTTCTGTACACTGTTAGTTTATGTATGTGTAAGGTGTGTCCTTGGTATGTAGCTGGCAACATAGTATGTAATTGTGCAGGTGTGATATTACCAATATCAGAAGCTGACATGTGAAAGGCAACTGGTGTACTACTGAACTGTATCATGCGCAGTATCAATGGCACAGTTGTGCCCACTGACATTAATCCCCTCATTTCTGCAGGTCCCTCCGGTATTACAGCAAGGCAGCCCATCCATGCTGGTGAGTGTGTTTTAACAATACCTATAATAGTCCTGATAGTGCTAGTAATAATATTGTAACTCAGTAGTGCTCTGTGTGTATACTGCGGGGTGTGCATGTGGGCATGTGTGCGTGTGCCACATGTGCGTGTGTGCATGTGTGCATGTGTGCATGTGTGCCTGTGTCCACGTGTGCATGTGTGCATGTGTGCATGTGTGCCTGTGTCCACATGTGCACTTGTCCACGTGTGCATGTGTGCATGTGTGCCTGTGTTCACATGTGCATGTGTGCATGTGTGTCTGTGTCCACATGTGCATGTGTGCATGTGTGCATGCGTGCATATGTCCAAGTGTGCATGTGTGCATGTGTGCATTAGTGCATCACTGGTAACATTGTGTAGACATTATAAACTGTGTTTCCTGTCTTCCTCCCACAGGTTCTGGTGCTGCTCTGGTGTCCTGCAGCAGGGAACCTGAATATGGTGCCACAGGTATTGACAATGATGATATCTGTGTAATGGCACAGGAAGATGTGTCAGGGTCCGTCATTGGTCAGCCAATTGACAGTACACAGCTGTCAACCCCATCATTGGGCACAGTCATCCTGCCAGTACATCCTATGTCACCATTGTCCCTAGATGATGGACAGGATACAGTGGGCATTGACCAGGGTAATGTGGTATCTGTGGCACATGCTTCCCCACACAGCAGCCATGGGCAGGGTCCTGAGATGGTACCACACAGACAGTTGCCCATGGGTTCTTGTGAGAGCCTGTCAACCTCAGCTATGTTTCGGGCTGTCATGCAGGCACAGTCACATATGGAAAGGTATACCAGAGAGAGTCTGAGGGAGCTGAGAGTATGTCGCACATCCATGACTGAAAGTATGCGTGACATTGCGGATGCTATCCGTGATCTCACCGATGTCATAGACAGATGTTGTGGGGACATATTACAGCAGTTCCACAACCACATGTCCATGAGTCAGGGCAATGGTGGACAGTTGCGGCGTTGACGTGGCCGTATGCCAGCAACAGCAGCAGCTGGCAGTCGGCATGGACGACAACAGGCCCGTGGATGCCCCCATAGTGCCAGCAGCAGCCCTAGCAATGCTGGGTCTGTGCTGTCATCAGACCGCCCCAGGAGACCACGTGCACGTGGCTCTGGACAGTCCCAACAGGGACCTGTGTCCAGTCAACAAACTCCTGCTTCTGATGATAGTACCCAGTCTGGCTTAGTACCGGATATGGTCCATAGCACCCCTGCCAGGCACAGGTACCGAGTCCATGCCCACAGACACTGATCTGTATGACCTGCCAGGTGCAGTCTGTGGCTGTCCACAAACTCCAGTATATGGCAGCCATGAGGTGGAACTGTGTGCATGCATACACACATGCGAAATGTTAACACCTACGGCTACCACATACATGCACACACTGCACCAACAGTGCCCCACCCTGTACTGCTGTCCCTCACCAAAACACACACATACACATACATGTCAATTGGTGGTATCAGTGGCAGACTCAGGCATACCTAATTCACACCCTGTGCATATGATGAAACTGTGCCACCTCCTGCAATCTCCAACATCAGTGCAGGAACAGGTAAACACGTTGCTGATGCACAGGGTGACTACATAGAAGTGTATTACTAGTATCAAGTTGGTAACATTACAGTGTGCTGATATGATTGTGTGTATATCCCAGCATGCCTGATGCAGTAACTGTATGACTGTCCTGAATTGTTATCTACACCCATAGTAAGTACCATAGTGTAACAGCTGCACATTATTGTATACCGGTGGTAAATATGTCGACAGATAGCCACATACATAGGTAGCACAGGGGAGAAGCTAATGCAAGTAGTGATACGCAATGATGGACATGTACAGTAATGGTGGCATGTTGCCCACAACGACTATGCAATGTGGATGTTTGCGCATGTTGATATGTGTGCAGTACCAATTTAATTCAAATTACAATTAAATATGACATAATATCAGTTCTACCATGGACATCTGAGCTGTGCATTCCTGGGTACATGTTGATAGTGCCTGCATATTTGCACTGTTACCTACTGGAAGTGTTACCCCTTCTTTGTTGTACAATGGACTACTTCCAGCCCTGCTTACTGTAGCTTTGTTTGCATGCATGTTTGCTTGAGGTTCCCTGGAACACTGATTCCACCTGCAATGCAGAGTTACAGAGCTTCTGTGGATTCCTAGTGACATCTGCATAGCGTACTATACATATGTTAATTTTCCACCTGACAGAACGTCACTGTCTGTCCTGTTCGCATGTACGTTGCCTGTGACACATTGCATATGACTTACCTGGAATTTACCCACATGTGCAGTCATATATACCAGTGCTATGAAATCAGTAGCAGTACACCCACACCTACTCACCTTCAGTATGTTGTTCCCCATTGGCCCTATGTGTTGGTAATCACCATGGCAATCACACTACTATGTAAAGACAAGATAGCACTCACAACAAGCTCCGTGCACACAAGAAAATAAATAATACCAAGTCCAAAAAGTCAAAACTGTTGCACGGAGAAGCAGGACTCTTGAAAAGCAATGTCCATGTATATTCAAAAATGCTGCCTGTAATGGCACACCATCAACTGTTCTTTAAATTCAAAAGTCAGTTACAAAAAGTCACAACTTGCTATTCAGCACTGTCAGGAACTTCCAATTGCATCAGTTAACTTCACCGAACAATAACTTGTAGACATTCAAATGCACTAATCCAAGCGTTCAGCGAAGTTTAAAGAAAGAAAAGTTTATTTAACATCCGGCTGCTTTCAACAAGGTCTTCTTCAGGCCGTTATACAATTTTTCAAAAACTTTCACATACATTTATAGAGGATGTGACATAAACAATCTGATGTCATATCCTGTGCAATTTAAAAACAGTTAAAAATGAAAGCATTCACCTAACCATTTAAACACTGTGACATTTAAACACATAGCACTCTTGGTAGGAATAGCAAATATAGCTACTGTTTATAAAAGCATCAAAACTTTTTTTACATCCCTAAAACTAATACAAATAAAATATGTTAGAACTTTAAAATTATAAAACATTCTACTAACCATTTAAAGGCTATTGAGTTAAAATACTTGACTTTTAGTTAGGTATGACTTCTTACAAGCAACATTAGCACATGCATTGACAAATGCCATAAACTACACTATTATTACTACGATCATCAACAATTACAGTTCTGTGACTGTTCACACTAAAATACCTTGAAAGATTGAATATTCTACTAAACATTCAGGCATCTTGAAGTAGTATACCTAACATTCCGTTAGGTGTAAAAAATTGTAATATTACCAAGCGCTAAATTCTTGTTACTTATAACACATAAAAGACCTACGTGTGTTTGTGTGTGGGGGGGTGGGGAGAAAAGGGGGAGAGGGAATGTGATACTGATGATGGTGTATGAAACAACTGGTGAAAGGTCAGTCATGCCAGACAAGGGGGTGGAATAGAAAGGGTAAAGGGAGTGGGGGGAAAAAAGGGGGGGGATGGGAAGGGGCAGGAAAGCAAGGGATGGTAAATGATCCATACACAAATAGGATCAGAAACTAGGGATAGAGGCGAGCACAGTGACAGAGTCATACTAGAAAGTATTAAGCTAAGTGTTGGAATATGGCTGGAAAACTAGATTCAGCGAATAGGTTTACCTTTGAGTATGGGCTTGATTGATATCCTGTCATTTAAGCCGGGGCTCCTATCAGCCCTCAGTCTAATGATCCATCTCACCTCTGTCAGTTCTGTTTTATTATACACATCCCCTCTTCTATTACCCGGTTTGTTCAAGTCTATTACTTGAAACACAAAGCTATGATCCTTCGAGGTATTCGAGACGTGTTTGGCCAGTGCATTGGATAAACATAGCATCTTAATTTTATAAACATGCTCGCTAATTCTCTCTTTAAGTTTTCTATCTGTTTTTCCTCATTAAAACGAGGGACAATATCAGGTGGCCAAATATATAACATATTCAGAATCACATGTAGCTGGTGATGTAAATGTGAATTCTTGTTTAGTAGTTGGGTGCGTAAATGCATTGGATTCTTTGATATACCTACATTGGTTACATTTATGACATTTCTTTGTTGTATTAATGTTATCACCACTAGGTCCTGCTCTATCTATCCTATTTGGGCCGCACAACATCTTATGAAGGTTCATTTTATTTTTATATGTAAATTTAGGGGAATCACCTAACATCTTAGAAATGGTTGCATCTGTTAAAAGGATATCCCAGTGTTTCTTATAAATGTACTTAATGCTATTTACATCCTGAGTAAAATGTATGGGAATCCGAACACACTGATTACTATTATCGGGGAAATGTCCAGGGCTCAATGTGTCAGCATGTTGCACAGCAAAGTATGGATGTGCTCTACCTTCCCTTAGACTGTCTATCCCTCTAAAGTTTTCTTCAATTTCATCCTCTGCATACGACCTCCCAAAAATTTAGTCCGTAAGTCGTCTAACTCACCTAGAAATCCTGGATAGTTAGAGTTCAACCTAGATGCTCTCATCACTTGGCTCCTCATAATATTACTAAATATATGGCCTGGATGCATACTGCTGCGATGAAATAAGGTGTTTCTATAGCATTGTTTCCTGTACACCCCTGTATTCAGTGAACCATCAGGAAGCTTTTCTATGTACACATCTAGGTAGGGTATAAATTCTCTCGATTTAGTCATAGAGAATTTTAGAAATTTCATAGCCGTGTTCATTTTAATTTCCAAAATATTTAATTCCTCCTCTGTACCACCCCAAATCAGAAAGAGGTCATCAACAAATCTGGTGTAACAGAGGGCATATTTCATAAATAAAACAGAACAGACAGAGGTGAGATGGATCATTAGACTGAGGGCTGATAGGAGCCCCGGCTTAAATGACAGGATAAAAATCAAGCCCATACTCAAAGGTAAACCTATTCGCTGAATCTAGTTTTCCAGCCATATTCCAACACTTAGCTTAATACTTTCTAGTATGACTCTGTCACTGTGCTCGCCTCTATCCCTAGTTTCTGATCCTATTTGTGTATGGATCATTTACCATCCCTTGCTTTCCTGCCCCTTCCCATCCCCCCCCCTTTTTCCCCCCACTCCCTTTACCCTTTCTATTCCACCCCCTTGTCTGGCATGACTGACCTTTCACCAGTTGTTTCATACACCATCTTCAGTATCACATTCCCCTTCCTCCCCTTATCCATCCCACCCCCCCACACACACACACGTAGGTCTTTTATGTGTTATAAGTAACAAGAATTTAGCGCTTGGTAATATTACAATTTTTTACACCTAACGGAATGTTAGGTATACTACTTCAAGTTGCCTGAATGTTTAGTAGAATATTCAATCTTTCAAGGTATTTTAGTGTGAACAGTCACAGAACTGTAATTGTTGATGATCGTGCGAATAATAGTGTAGTTTATGGCGTTTGTCAACGCATGTGCTAATGTTGCTTGTAAGAAGTCATACCTAACTAAAAGTCAGGTATTTTAACTCAATAGCCTTTAAATGGTTAGTAGAATGTTTTATAATTTTAAAGTTCTAACATATTTTTCTCCCCCCACTCCCTTTACCCTTCCTATTCCACCCCCTTGTCTGGCATGACTGACCTGTCACCAGTTGTTTCATACACCATCATCTGTATCACATTCCCACCTTCCCCCCCCCCCCTTTTTCATCCCAAACCCCCCTACCCCCTACACACATAGGTCTTATATGTGTTATAATTAACAAGAATTTAGCGCTTGGTAATATTACAATTTTTTACACCTAACGGAATGTTAGATATACTACTTCAAGATGCCTGAATGTTTAGTAGAATATTCAATCTTTCAAGGTATTTTAGTGTGAACAGTCACAGAACTGTAATTGTTGATGATCGTGCGAATAATAGTGTAGTTTATGGCATTTGTCAACGCATGTGCTAATGTTGCTTGTAAGAAGTCATACCTAACTAAAAGTCAGGTATTTTAACTCAATAGCCTTTAAATGGTTAGTAGAATGTTTTATAATTTTAAAGTTCTAACATATTTTATTTGTATTAGTTTTAGGGATGTAAAAAAAGTTTTGATGCTTTTATAAACAGTAGCTATATTTGCTATTCCTACCAAGAGTGCTATGTGTTTAAATGTCACAGTGTTTAAATGGTTAGGTGAATGCTTTCATTTTTAACTGTTTTAAATTGCACAGGATATGACATCAGATTGTTTATGTCACATCCTCTATAAATGTATGTGAAAGTTTTTGAAAAATTGTATAACGGCCTGAAGAAGACCTTGTTGAAAGCGCCAGCCGGATGTTAAATAAACTTTTCTTTTTCTTTAAACTTCGCTGAACGCTTGGATTAGTGCATTTTAATGTCTACAAGTTATTGTTCGGTGAAGTTAACTGATGCAATTGGAAGTTCCTGGCAGTGCTGAATAGCAAGTTGTGACTTTTTGTAACTGACTTTTGAATTTAAAGAACAGTTGATTGTGTGCCATTACAGGCAGCATTTTTGAATATACATGGACATTGCTTTTCAAGAGTCCTGCTTCTCCGTGCAACAGTTTTGACTTTTTGGACTTGGAATCACACTACTATGGTAGCATGTGCAAGAGTAACCTGTGAATCACCTCTATAGTCCAGTTGTGGTTTATGTGAGTCATGTGGCAATGTCACAGCTGCCACATGTATGTAGTCAACCCTCTCCCCTGGCCAGGAACGTACAATACATGTGTGAGATGCCACCACATAGCCAATCTGGGGACTGAGCACTCTGATCCCAGTACTGCCATACCCTGTCAGGTGGCATGACATACTCATGACATACTACAGTGACTACAATACCAGTCTGACACAGACCCGCACTGACAGCAATCCGAACACACTGGGGCATACTTGGAGAATCAGAAAAGCATCCTGCCTGAGCATCACACACCTCCGCAGCTGGTACACAGGCATACGTTAAGTCGGAACAGAGCACATGCCACACATGGCACACACATCCCGTGTGCCACACACTCACAGGCTGTACATGTTGAAGGTCACAGTGATATGCCCGTGGGGCACTATGGTCCACCACAAACACATGCATACAGGTCAGTCAGAGGCATGGACACATATGACTCGGTCATTGTCCATGCCACTAAGGATGACCTGAGATGTACCTCCCTGGACTACATGATAGGGAACATAGAAGGGCTCTCTCAGCATGTGGCATGGGCCAGTATGAGCCTGACCTTGGTTGCCATCATACCCTCACCAGGTATGCTACCAAAATATGTAGGAAGGGTGTTCTATGTCTACATTCTGCTCAATCTCCAATGTCATTCATAGGGTATCCAATGGCTGTCAATGTGTGCTTACATGCTAGGGAAGCCACAATGTTTTGCAAGGGGCAGCTTGCACGTGACACCCATGGGCCATTGTATATTGGCGAAGCCCCTTGATACACACATAGTGCCTTTTGCTGCAGGACACAGACTACATAGCCACCTCTGCAGGTATCACACGGGATAGGACACTAACAGTAATGCTACACAACTCCAGCAGTGTACACCGCAAAATGCATGCACTGGACACTGTCCTCAGCACAGTAAACTGCAATATCTGTGCAGTACCAGATTCCTGATTCATGGCTCACAGGTGCAACCCATCACTGCCAGGTTATACCTCATACCATGCCTGTCGTCCCCTACACATGTAACACACATGGACAGGGGGGTGGTATCTCAAGGCACCACAGATACACACACCTCCAGGTTGTTGGCACAGCACAAAGCATCAGGGCCTATCCATGAGCAGCTAACAGTGTGTTGGACTGCCTTCTGGTTCATAGCCTGGCACACACAACCCTCCCATACACAGGAAACCCACCTGTCTTCCCTAACAACACTGGCAATATGATAGTCTCAAGAAATGTCTTTATATGGCTGGACTGCATCCAGCCGAACATTGTGTGTGAGCATTACTGTAGCTACAACACACTAGCTGAAAGGTTCCCAGCATGTAGTCACTGAATTGCAGTGGAACAACATGTTACCACTCCCATAACAGGTGGGAACATGCAGCACCTGTTCATCGACTACATGTAGACTATATGGCCCAGACCAGATGTGTATCCCCTGCTGTTGGGATTATACCATATACAACTCACACTGTATATACACATACCGCATGAGGCCCCTGCACAGTAAGACACAGTCATAATGTTATGCCTTGCAAATACCATTTATCCACTTGAGGCACGTGTCAGACATGGTAACTACTGAAGGTCACAGGTATATATGTGTATGTGTCACACACATACATCATGTGTGCATTGCCATTGCTGGTTTAAGCAATGTCATGCATTGTTATGAACAACAACCCACACATGGTCATAGTGTGTGACACAACCACACCTGGCAGTTGTGGGTTTCCAAAACATACCTATATGTGCTCTGACAGTGGTAATAGACCCAGTAGTGAAACGCACTATTGGCATTACTGGGCAATTAGCCCTGTTTGGCTGTACTGATAGTGTGGTGACATCGCCTGTGTTTACTGGGGGGAATATGCAGCATCTGGTGTATTGTAGTAGTTGCCAAAAGGAACTGTTCTCTCACACTTGCAATTACACACACTACTACCCCCCCCCACACACACACTTGCAGGATTCATACCCCTACCTAATGATGTCATGACACGTGAGAGAGACGCATTAGCAAAGCACACTATTCGGATTACTAGGAGGTTCCTCTTCTCCGGCTGTACTTATAGGGTACTGACATCATCAGTGTTTGGAAAGGGTAATGTGGTGTGTTCTCCTGATTGCCAAAAAGCACATGTCTTTCATACAAAATTGCACACACACAAACTTTTTTCATCCAAACCCCTACCTCATTATGTTATGACATTTAAGAAAGATGCATTAACAGAGTGCGCTATTCGGATTACTGGGAGGTTTTTCTTCTCCAGCTGTACTTATAGGGTGCTGACATCATCAGTGTTTGGAAAGGGTAATGTTCATCATGTAGTGTGTTCTCCTAATTGCCAAAATGCACATATTTTTCATACAGACTTGCCAGCATACACACTCCCCTTATCCACACACTTGCTATTTACAGGATTAAAATCCCTACCTAACTAAGCTATGGCACTCGAGACAGACGCATTAGCGGAGCGTACTATTTGCATTACTGGGAGGCTTTTCTTCTCCTGCTGTACTTATAGGGTGATGACATCATCAGTGCTTAGAAAGGGGAATGTGCATCCTGTAGAGTGTTTTCCCAGTTGCCAAAAGGGACACTTCCCTCACACAGACTTGCACACACAACAACCCCGCTCACCCACACACACACACACACACACACACACACACACACACACACACACTGAGCATTTGCATGGTTCAAACTCCTACCTAACTATATTATGACACTTGAGGGTGACGCATTAGCAGAGCACGCTATCTGAATTACTGGGCACCTGTTCTGCACCTGCAGTATTTATAGGGTGCTGACATCTTTATTTCTACAGAGGTATGTACATCTACTACGACCTGTCAGGTGGGGGATAGCATACATATGCATTTGCAGCCACCTACTTCAGGGTCAGATATGCACATCTCACTGGCAGGTTATGTTCTATACCATGCTTTGTGACCACAGGACCTGTAACACACAACACAACCAGTCCAGAACACCCCTCCCACATCCAGGACACACACTTTGCTTCCCTGGGAACAGTGCCGGGATATGCAGGTGTTCACATACACCATTCCAGTTGTTAACATCAGGTACAGGCATATTGTGCGTGGGAACTACTCAGGCCTCTACAACATTACCCTACAGCCACTACAATTTGTGGGTCCATGTGCTAAGGCAGAACCACTCACCACAGCCACATGGGGGAATACATATTGCACCTGTCCATCTGCAACATGAGTACTCACTGTTCCACACAAGAGGTAGACCACCATTGTTGATATCTGACCATACCCACCTTTCCCTGGACATCCATATCCCATCCTCACCCCCAGGCAAGGTTGTCAATGCAAACAAACTGTGTTTAGCACAAGCAGACTCTACACTTGTGAAGACTGGGGTGGAAGGCTTCAAAGGACCCATGCTGGGGGACTATACTGGCCACTCTGCATAATCCTTGACAATTGCATTCTATGAGCATGTGTAAGGTTTGCATTGATCATGCTATCCCACATATACCCATGACTGCTCCACAACAGGACACCTGTCAGGTGTACACCAGCCATATATGAGCTGTCCAACAGACAGAGTGAGCTAATACATTGCAGAGTTGTAGCCCACAGAGGGAGGACATCTCTGAACAGTACCGGCACAACACTTCAATCCCACATAATCATCACAACACAGTGTGGACAGTGAAATTGTCCAGACAATGCATATAGGGCTCCCCTCAGTCTGTTATTGATGCCCACTTACTGTTAGAGGTTCTCAGCAACCCTCTTCCAGCACACACCAACAACATGGATGTGGCTTAGCACATTCAAACCCTGGGATCTCCACTGTGTCCCTGCTTGACAGAGGCACAGCACACTAGCCTCACACCATCTCATACCTTTGCTGCTGTGTGTTTTGCTTTGTAGATGATGGCTGTTACCTCAGCATCTGCAATGTCAGGGGGCCAGCAGTCTGCTGGGATACATATTTTGCATTCTGGGGGGGGGGGTTGCACTGCACCTGTCAGGTTGTATGTTGGCAATATGTGTGTGTTTGGTATGTTGCTTGTAATATTTGTGAGATTCGGAGCATATCTGTGCATTCCCAACATGGTTCCTACCATCAGATCATCCATCCACTTGGCAGTATTCCTGTTGAGGGGTGTCAGTGAGGGGCTCTGCCTAACATGGATTGGGATCCTGTTTCTGGGTGTGGGGAGCCTCTGGGTTATGTATCTGTCCCTCCAGCACATCTTATTTCATTATGTGTTGAGGCTGACATCTGTCACTCTTACAGCTCCAATGGCTTTGATTTCCTGTGGTGGAGCATGTCCATTACTCCTGTGTTGGACATGGCCTTGTACAACAGACATACAATGCCTCTGTGTAGGCAGTCTGTGACTGCATTCAGCTGGGGTGTCTACAGCATATGACATATTTGAGACCCTTTACCTTTGAGGTCTTTCTAACCGCTGCAGGTGTCAGGTAAGGTACATAGGTTCATAGATTAGTACTAGGCGAACTGCCCTTGCGAGCCATTTTAAGCCGAGCCAATTATCCCTTGTGAGACTCAAACCCTGTACCTTGTGTTTGTAAGGCAAACACCTTAACCATTAGGCCACCCTCCCAACCCATAGGTTCATAGGTTAGTACTAAGCTAACTGCCCTTGCGAGCAATTTTAAACCTAGCCAATTATCCCTTGTGAGACTCAAACCCTGCACCTTGTGTTTGTAAGGCAAACACCTTAATCATTAGGCCACCCTCCCTCCCCATATGAGTCATTGTACTAGATTATGGGTCTGATTAGAGAACAGTACAGGGGCACAATGACCTCTGTTGATGTAGATGTGAATCCTTTCATGATACGGTGTCCAATATAGACAGTCTTCCTAGCCACATTGGCAATGTGAGTGTCACATAACAGGTTACTGTCCATTTGTGTCCCTAGGTCCCTGATTACTCCTTGCATACATAATGGGTTACCACCTATGTGGTAATTTGTGAGTACCTTGTTTGGTATTTGGTGGGACATTCATACTGTCCAGTGTCTTCAGGACGTCTGGGTGGGGTTCCTGTGTGTGAGAGTGTGGTCTGTCGCATGCTACAGACTGTACAGCAGTTTTGACTACAGTTAGGTGCACATGGGTGGTCTCCACTGCTTCGTGCATTGTCAGTTACCTGGCCGTATGGGTGTCTGTGCTGCATATGGATACTCCCCCTCCTTTGATGTTTTGGTCCAGGTTTTGGGGCCATAACGCATGATATGAGGTATAACCTGGTAGTGCTGGTGTGCTGTCAGTAGGCTTGCAGCAGGTTTCTGTCACTGCACAGACATCAATGTTCTCCATACTGGGAAGGGCCTCAGGAGCATGCATATTGTGGTTTACACAGCTGGCATTGGTCAGCATTACCCTTATGTTTCTTACCACTTATGTTTTCTAGGGTGGTGGGTTAGTCTTTTCAGCCTTGCCTACGTATGGCTCTATGGAGGTGGCAAAAGCCTTATCCAATATCCAGATGCCCAGGGGTAACAGGTGCAAGCCATCCCTGGCACAGCAGCGTGGCTTGTCATGCATGACATCTCAAGCAGACAGACATTAGATCCTATTGGACTGACAGCTGTAATTGTGCCACCTGTTAAAGCTGATCATTCTGTGTTTGTACTGTGGCATCATTCTTGGTGAGGGTTGGATGCTGCAAATGGCCAATGTCATACCGGCCTGGAGTACATACTCAGTGAGCTCATCCATGTCTCTTTTCATGTAGTCCAGGGAGTTACATCTCAGGTCATTCACACCAGCATGGACAATGACTGCATTATATTTCTACTTGCTTTGGGGTGACTTGCATACTTGTGTTATGTGGCGTATTGTAGCAGCCTACAGGCAGCTTACTGTACCCTTTCCCTTGTTCAGTCTGGTGAGTGGGACAGCAGTGTGTCTGCCTATAGAGACACCTATTACAACTGTATCAGGCATGTTGTTTCTCCTTCTGGCCTGTGACTGTTTGGCACACCAGCTTTGTGTACTATGTGTTGCATGTGCTATGTTTGGAGGTTGTGGTTGCTTGGGGGTCTGCTTTGGAGGCCTCTGTTGGTGTGGTGTGTTTGTAATTAGGGCCTACGGGAATGTTTTTCTGTGTTTATGTGTTTGGTTTACAGTTGTGATAGGTCTAAGTGGGACTGGGTTTGTGGTGTGTGTGGTTACCTTCTCCTCCTGACTAGTGTTGACAGTACTGAGTTGGGGGACTTAAGCCTCCGGTTTGGATGAATGGTTGCATCTCTCACATATATTTGTATTTATTGGGGGGAGTTGAGGGTTGTCTGTGTACTTGGGGCAGGTGTAACATTGCCTCAGGATTCGCAGATTCTACTTGTTGTAGCTGGCCTTAGTGGATTGTATGTGTGGGCATATTTTATTGCCATACTACTGATCAGTGATTACTTCCCTTTTTATGTTTGCTCTATCATGTAGTAGCTTCCTCATTCTCTTGCATGCTTTGGTAATGGCTGGAGTCCAGCATGCCAGATGCCTGCGTGTATGGCATTGTGTCTTGTTGTTATTTGTGATTGCATAATCCAAGCATTCCTGGCTGTGTTCATGGAATGCCTGTATAACAGGTTCTGCAGTGTGTCCCATATTTTGTGTCTGCACAGGGCCTTTAATGGATTCCACATCAGTTTGGAGGGGTGCAACTTATGCTATACACATGTTTTTTACTGTGGTTTTCTGGCCAGGGACTGTGGTCAGGATGTGTATATCTGGTGTGATTACTCTATGCTCTGGTCTTACCAGTGAGGGATACACTTCTCATCTTGCCATCCAGTACGCATGTTGCTGATTATCACATCCAGTATGCTTACCCCTCTTGTGGGAGTGTTACATTGTTCCTGGGCATTTTGGTTTATGGATTCTAGGAACTTTTCTACTACAGTGTTGGTGCTAGTATAATGCTCCCAGTGTATGTCTGGGTATTTTCAGTCAACCAATATAATGTGGTTTGGGGGGCTTGATATATTCATGTATTCCAACATAGGCCAGGTGCAGTTCCTGGTGTTAGTATGGTAGTCTGTAGTAGGCTATATACTGGGAGGCGGTTTTAACCACTGGTACTTGACCATGGCTAGTCCATGCTGCTTCTTGTTTTGGTACCAACATGGGGGTGTGGTTATCCTTGACAATTATTGCTAGTCACCCTCCATTTGTAGTTTGTTCCATGTTTTGAGGCTGTACAGCACAGTATGAGGTGTAACCTAGTAGTGTTAGGGTGCTGATGTGAGCCTTGACCCAGTTTTCTATTACAGGGCAGATATCAAAATTCTCCATACTGTGTGTGTTTACACTGCATGCATCTTGCTGTTTACACTTCTGGCATTGGGTAGCATTACATCTAGGTTCCTATCCCTTGTGGTACCTATGAAGGTGGGTTTGTGTTTTGAGACTTACCTATTCAGGGCACGCTGTGGATACTGACAGCCTTTGCCAGTATCCATGCAGCCTGGACTGATATGTGCATGCCACTCCTAGCAGGTGGTGCATCATGTCATGCTCAGCATGTCATCCCAGGCTGGAATACATTGGCTCCCCTTTGACTAACTGCATTACTTCAGCCAATTATTGCAATTGATCATCCCATCGTCATATTGTGGCTTCATGCTTGGTGAGGGTGGATGTTAGTCAGGGTCCTCAAGTGTGCATATAGTACATGGTGTTACATTACTTAACACATGGCATTCATGCCTCAGGTGGTGCTGCAGGGCTGCCTCTGTCGGATGCACATATTACACTCCCTGTACATGTTTGAGAGCAGGTCATGTCATTTTAGGCATCCCTGTTATTATTTGAGTGAGTCAGAGAGGGGTATCATTCCCTGGGTTCCTACTGAGCCAGTGTATGTGCTATGCGTTGCCGCTTTGCCAAGGCCAGGGCATACTGGGCACGCCTCCTTCTGCCTACTGGGGCAGGCTCAGGTTGTTCCTCCTCCGAGTCATGCTCTGCCTGTGATGGCCTTGGCAATGGTGCGGGGCTGTTTGGCCCGGCCCTATGCTGGTCCTGCTGCAGTTGTTTTCACAAGATCATATTATGTAGCATAGCACATACCATGACAATTTGGGTACATGTAGTTGTTGAGTACTGCAAGGCTCCACCAGATGAGTCCAGACACTGGAACCGTGACTTGAGCAGCCCAAACACACGCTCTATTACATTACGTGTTTGTGCGTGTGCCTCATTATGGTGTTCCTGTTCAGGTGTGTGTGCATTTCTGATGGGTGTCATCAGCCACGGCTCCAGTGCATAACCTGCATCCCCCACTAGGTGTCCGTGTCGGATGTCCCCATTGGCAAATGTCTGGTACAGCTGCGTCAAATGCCATATGTGGGAATCATGGTAGCTCCCAGGGCAGCCAGCACACACATTCATTATTATGCCCTGGGCATCACACACAACCTGGCAGTTGATGGAGGTGAAGCCCTTGCCGTTAATGTAGGCCCTACCCTGCTCACCGGCTGGTGCTTTGATGCGTATGTGCGTGCAGTCTATTGCACCCACTACCTCAGGGTATTCCACTATTTGCTGGAAGAGATGCATATTGCTGGCCAATGCCTCACGGGTATTGGGGATATATACATGATCACCAACATGTGCTGACATGGCATCCAGGAACTGGTGCAGTACCCTGGAGGCTGATGCCTGTGATATCCCCATCATATCCCCAGTTGGTCTCTGGAAGGTACCTGTTGCTAGTATTCTTAGGCCAACACATACCTTGGTTTCCATTGGGATGGGTTCCCCTCTGTTGCTTCTGTGTGTGAAGTGTGGCCTGCACAGCTCGACAATTTGCTGCAAGTTGTCTCTGTCCACTCTATAGCGCTCTACTATCTCC
The DNA here is from genome assembly GCF_019279795.1 of Protopterus annectens. Taxonomy (NCBI): domain Eukaryota; kingdom Metazoa; phylum Chordata; order Ceratodontiformes; family Protopteridae; genus Protopterus; species Protopterus annectens. The sequence goes on along the minus strand of NC_056726.1, from coordinate 1,705,179,069 downwards.
AGCTCATGTAACCTGTGGTAGGTGACCCTGGGCCTGCACACTGTTCTCCGTCTCCTCACTGTGGGTTGTCTGGCACCATCTGCATTGTCACCACCCTCAGCAAGTCGCCTATGTCTGATTATGACAGCTATGGCAGCCCCTAGCATTTCTGTTCTGAGTTCAGCTTTTTCAGTTTTCACTTCTAATAGCTTACTCCTGTCTTGCAGTGTCTCTTGAGAGATACATCCTGCACTGCTGTTTGCAAAGTTTTAAGCGCTTGGCTGAGCTACTATTCTGCCTGTGTAATTGCCTGCTGCTAATTGTTTTCACCTGATAGCTCCAGCAGTATTCCCTGCTAGCTTCCTACTAATTCTGTTGCTTCCTTTTTCCTTTCTGTTTCCTCAGGGGGGAGCAACATGCATACCAGCAGAAACACGCTCACAGTGGCTTACACGCACTCACACATGCTTACACAGTTCGGAATCTCCTTATTCGGGTTAAAACGGGCGCACACCAGCGCAAACAGTGTTACAACTCTGCCAACAGGCTCCCACATGCTCAGTCTGCCTTACACGCGCACACACAGTCCTACTCGCGCCTCATGGCGCGCACATGTGCACATGCACACCCAGCAAGACACTTTGGTATAAGTAACAGTGTACACCTTCCATTTCTTGACTTTCCCATGCTTATCTTGTGGCACTCCTCTTTCCATGGTCTGTGTCTGTCATCTCTCATGTAACACTGACCTCCAACGAACTGCATTTCTTTCTACCATTCCCCCTGTGATGTCACCTATCTCCTACTCTATTCCTCCCCTCTTTATGTATCTCTTACACTACTCAGAATGTGCTCATTTGCTATGTGATTGTGGGATTCAGTATCCTAACCCTCATTTACATCAGATTGCCTACTAATGCTTAATTACATGTCTTAGACTCAGCT
>NC_056726.1:1704844718-1704877645 GCF_019279795.1 Protopterus annectens | reverse complement strand
GCTCACCTGTGTATGTCTACAGAGTGACATTCCGCAGGCACAGAGGTCTCTGGGTGAGTGGATTATGAGCTATTTTGGCCTTGGTCTGGTCCCATCAGAAAACTGTTGTGATTTTTTTTTTTTAACATTTCTTAACCGGGAAAGTCCAACTTGGAACAAAGCCAATTTTCAGCAGAGGCCCAGGGAGAAATTCTCTAGATGCATGTCTTTGTGATGTGGGAGGAAACCAGAGCACCTGGAGGAAACCCAAATGAACACAGGGAGGACATGCAGACTCCACACAGAAGGCACTCCAGCCAAGAATTGAACTGGACAACCTCTTGCTGTAAGGCAACAATTCTACCACTGCACCACTGCACCATCCTCAATGCAAATTAATTAAAATTAAATGCAGATAACCTCAGCATTCAGGTGGTATGTGGCGACATTCATACATCCCCACACATATTATGTATGTATATATATATATATATATATATATATATATATATAAATGCATATAACAGGGATTTCTCCTGACCTGTTACTGTGTGTGTCCATTATGTAGATGTGTTATGTAGATATATGTGGAGAGTCTGTGTATTACTGTACTTTATTTAGCTATATATAGTGTTATCATAGATATATATATATATATATATATATATATATATATATATATATATATATATATATATATGTGTGTGTGTGTGTGTGTGTGTGTGTGTGTGTGTGTGTGTATGTGCTGATAGATATACTAATGATGTGTGAGGGGGATAAGGACAGAGATATGTATAAGTAGCTGTCTGTATGTACAGACATATTTCCACATAGCAGGTCTTTGTGAGGAAGGGGGAAACAGACTTGTGCTCAGGTTAGCTTAGCTAAGCATGGGAGCATGCCCAGTGTGACTGTCAGTACTCACAAGGTGACTGCATGCCAGACCTACCTGTACTCAGGTCCACAAGTTTGTCTGCTGCAAACATTATTGCTGCTGCACCTGTTTCTGCAGTACAGCACTTCCCTGCAATTGGCCAAGGCATTCATTGGCTGTTTGCTGTAGTTAATATGTAACTCATACCTCTCATATGGACAGATGTTCGCAGTGTCCAACTTTTGCTTCACAGTTCCGGTCCGTTCTACAAAACAATGTGGTTTCCTGGAAATTATAGGCAAATCATTACAGACTGAAGTTAGAAATAATGACAGACATTTGAGTTTCAGACTCCATACCCATTAGGAAACTCATGCTATTGGAAGACCTGTTATACTATCAACTTTCTAAATTTGTAAGAGCAATATTTATACCTTGTCTCAATTTTAGGCCTTTGTCCCACTTTTATTCATGACTTTGTCCAGATTTCTTGCTCTCAGAGGTTGAGAGGTATGATGAGACTGGGGTACATGATGTAACACCACACACACACACACACACACACACACACACACACACACACACACACACACACACACACACACACACACACGCAGGGTTACAGTCTGCATACCTCTCCCTGTCCATGTTTTTGCAGAATGCCCAGCATTTCACCCCATATGCCTGGTCGGCTCTTCATAAATTTCTGTTTTTCTGGTAAAATACTATAAAATGCAATGACTGAATTATTGTAACTACTGACACATTTAAGTGCATGACCTTTACATTCTGCAGCTAATCTGACCTGTTGCAACCTGCTGTTATACTAGCCACCCTCTAGGTTACTCAGAGCATGGACTGCATCTGTTATCCCTGGGCTTCCAGATACTGGCCAATGCTCTTGCCACCCCTTTAGTGCCTTTTTAGGCAGTCTTCCAAAGACGAAATTACCACTGTAACAGTTACAAACAAATGCAATCTGAGGGTCATGCTGCTCAGTGCTAGAAGTCTAAACCTCAAAATGCACTCACTCAAAGCACTCCTTAAAATGGAGAACATCGACATTTGTGCTGTAACAGAGACCTTGTTCAAGGCAGCAGAAAGCACCCCTGCACTACCAGGCTATAACTCATTCCACACCTTTTGGCCCCAGAACTTGGACTGAAGCTCCAAAGGTGGTGGGGTTTCCATATTTATAAAGGATGCACACACATCCAGACTAGTAGCCCAACAGAATGCATCAGAGATACTTCAGGTGCAGCTAACATTGGGAAAGACAGCAATTCAGTTTGTAGCCTGCTATAGGTCCCCAACCATCTCCCAAGATTCACACTCCATGTTCCTAAGCACCCTGGAGAATATTAGAGACCAACCTAACACTCTCATATTGGATGACTTCAACTACCTCTCCATTAACTGGTGAAACTACTCATGTACCAATACACTTGCCCAACATTTCCTGGAATTTATTAATTCCAATGCCCTGGACCAGCTTGTTCCTACTCCCACTAGAGGTAGCAACATCCTTAACCTGGTCATTACTAACATGAGTGACCAATGCTCTACACCAATAGTCAACTCCTCCCTGGTTAGATCCGACCACAAACTATTCACCATGAAAATCTACATCCTTCCCACCCCCCGCAAAAGTAACCACCATGAAAAACTTCTCCAAAGCTAACTTTGGGCTCCTAAAAACAGATGTGTCTAACTTTACGGCACCCATGCAAATAGAGAATAGTTGCATGACCACCGAATCATACACCATTGCACTGTACGAACACGTACACAAATGCATGGATCTCACTATACCCAACAGAACCATGATGCTCTCCTCCAAAAAAGCAAGCCAATCTGGTGGTCCTCTGCCATAAACAAACTCTACAACAGAAGGAGGAAACTGATGCAGAATAAGGTGAAGTCTCAAGACTGGAAAAACTCCCTTATCAGTCTCAACAAAAAGTTGAGATCCCTCATCAAATCCTCTAAAGCTAGCTCTGAATACAAAATTGCAGCAGATAGTAAAGACAACCACAATGTCTTCTACAGTTATATAAAGAATCTCCATGGCAATACTTAGATTTGCTCTGAGCTACTGCACAATGGTACTTCCTATACTGAGCCAACAGATATTATCAATATACTGGCCGACAGATTCAGTGTCAACTTTACTCCTCTCTCTCCAAAGGACCAATCACAATACCAGTAGATTGCCAGGCACACAGTATTACTGCTGCACAGATTAAAACAGCACTGTCCAAGGCCAAGAATACAGCTTCTATGGGACCAAACAATATCCTTGGCTGTATTTTACATAAACTGCAGAGTGAACTAGCACCTCACCTGTGTGTCCTAATCAATCACAGCTTCACCGCAAGCTTTGTCCCTACTGAATGGCACACTGCTACAGTCATCCCTCTCCACAAAGGAGGAGTGACTACAGAACCTGGGAACTATTGCCCCATTAGCCTGATGAGTCTGACATGCAAAGCTATGGAACACATCATCATGGACCTAATAAACAAGGATATAGGGAATTTCCAAACACTGGATCCCACACAGCTTGGTTTTGTGAAGGGTAGATCATGCCTGCTCAACTTGGTTGACTTCTTTGAGTCAGTCACTAGAGCTGTGGATGAAGGCATGGTTGTTTATGCAGCCTACCTTGATTTGGCCTAGGCCTTTGATACCATTCCCCACTCAGGAATCATACAAAAAACTCACATCAACCCCTATATCACTAGGTGATTTGCAAACTGGCTAACAGATAGAAGCCACAGTGTGAAAGCAGCTGACTCCAAGTCAGACTGCTGACCAGTCATGAGTGGAGTCCCACAGGGTTCAGTCCTGGGTCCTCTCCTGTTTGGTATCTACTTCTCTGAAGTCCAGGTCAACACGAAGGGACTCTGGCTGACAATGTTTGCAGATGTTTGTAAGTTGGGAGCTATTATTAACTCCCCAAGTGATGCTGACATCCTACAGAAAGGCCTCACTGAGACCAATGACTGGTGTCAGAACCATGGCCTTAAGCTCAATGTCAGAAAATGTATCATCATCCCCTTTAGGAAAAACATGGTTCCCATGAATTACCACATCGATGGTAGTTCACTGAACACAAAAGATATTATAAGAGATCTGGGAACACAGGTTGACAGCAACCTCTCTTTTGACCACCACATTGCCACTGTGGTCAGAAAGTCCTTCTGTGTGGCACATCTCATTACTAAGGGTTTTGCATCCAGGAAGAAAGAGGTCATTGTCTCCCTCTACTCTTCCCTCATTAGACCAGTCATCAAGTACAATGCACCATTTGGCATGTACCTCATTAAACACCTGCAACAACTGGGGAGGCCACAAAAGTACCTCATAAAGAGGATCCTAGGCCTTAAACACTTGTCCTATATGGACAGACTCAAAAACCTACAACTATTGTCTGTCTCATATTGCCTACTTAGAGGTGATCTCTGCTTGACTTACAAAGCCATGTCTGACCCAGCTCTGTTAAAAATGCTGCATATAAAGAAATCCCAATCCCTCCACACCACATAATCCAGAGACCTCAGCCTCATTACCACAATCAACAAAATGTGCTGGAGAGACAGGTTTATAACCCAGAGACTGCCCATGCTATGGAATAGACTTCTCATACATGTCAATCAGAGCTCACTGGCCCTCTTCAACAGAAATCTTGATGAATGAATAGGAAATAGAAAATTCACCCTGGGGATCACTCCAGTGGCTCTACTTGAGGAACTAAGGTTAGATGGCACGATGCCAGGATAATCCTATGGTCTAGGCTTGTAAAGTCTCCAGGACCATTAGCCTAGTACACACCTATGAACCTATGAACCTATGTATAATGCCTATCTGTAAGTTTAGCCCTTTGTCCCCCCATTCTCTCTGGCTTTTTCCAGCTTGCTTACAGTAACAGCTTGAGGGGTTATGATAGTCTGTGGGAATATCACCATACGAGGACCTCACATGCAAAAGATGTAGATGCTGCCAGATTAAAACCATCAACACCATCACCCATGTTAATATCCCTTGGCCAGAAAGCCACAGCAGCTGCCAGACAGAAGGGTTATATTCCTTACACTATCAACAGCATACAGACATATGTTTCCACCCCAGCATTAAGTGGATAATACAACTTGTGGCCAGGTTCCCTGTCATAGCTCTGGAATGGTCAGGTCTGCTGATATACCTTTGCAGACTTATTGTTGCAGTAGTTGTATTGGGACACTGATGTGTTGGGGTGGAGGATGACCAGCCCATGCTCTGCTGGCATAGACAGTCATGTGACTGTCCTCTGACCCCACAGTTTGCCATCTCCCTTGAATACTGTAATGGATTGTCCAGCCATGTGGCCATGTGACTATTATAGGGCACATACTACTGGACAGAGTGCATGTTGTCCCAAGTGGCTATTAGATCTCTGCAAGTAGCACAGTAGCCCACTATATTCCCTTGCATACATGCGGCAGATCTCTACATATGCTACCATATACCCTAACAAGAGAGTGACTTACCTTGCGAATGCAGTTGTTGACAGACCTGTAGTTCAGGGCTGACTCTGTCTGATGCATGCAGTACACAGCCAATATATGGTTAGGTATAGGTTGTTTGGGTTGCCTGGCATCAATTTTAATACATGCATATGAGATGGAGTAGGGTGTCAGTCCCTAAGATCCAAGGTTTTCGGTGTGTATGCTATGTGTTGCCTCTTGGCCATGGTCAGGGCATACTGGGTATGCCTATGTCTGCCTACAGGGACAACCACAGGGGGTCCCTCCTCCGAGTCTCCCTGTAGGTGTGGCTGTGGGGACCTATGGAATATAGATCACATACATGGGAAGCAGTGCACATCACTGGCCACCCACAATAGAAACCTGGATGAGTGGATGGGGAATACAATACACATCCCTGGGGACCACTCCAGTGATTATACCCCTGAGCCACAGTGGGGACTATTGTTATGTGGCCTGATGCCAAGGCATTCCCTTGGGCTAGCCTTGTAGAGCCTTTAGGCCTATTCACCTACTACACATCTATGAAGCAATGAACCTATGGATCTCAGTACTGGCAAGTGTGTGTGTGTGTGTGTGTGTGTGTGTGTGTGTGTGTGTGTGTGTGTGTGTGTGTGTGTGTGTGTGTGTGTGTGTGTGTGAATAGTAATCCCAGTGTGTTTGGTTGATGAATATCCCCTGTAGCGTGGTTATTAGCAATTGGAGGTGTGTCCAAACCAGAACATGTACCATTCTCCATTCTACAACAGATGTTGTACATCAACATATACCTATGTACAACCCTCAGCCCTATAATCTGAGGCATGTGCACTTACTGTGTTACAGACTGGGAATTACCATGCACATACTGTGCCCTGGCTATGACATGGTGGATGTGTCACTGCACTGCCATACCCTGAGGCCTTGCTGCAGGGCCACATCCTGGTGACACACAGACACCTAGAATGGACATGGGATACAGCATGTGAGAGCACATTCACTCAGCACTTCACTTGTAGGGGGAGAGAAAGGTAAAGCTGGTACTGAATGTGTTGCCAAGACTGTGGCCAATAGCTGTTGTCTCAGAATAGGTATAAGCTTTGTGCAGTAACTCACAGCACTTGTGTTTAATGCTGTGGGGGTTGTTGATGTGACTATCACAGCTGTTGTGACTGTTGTCAGTGTCTGCTGCATCTCTTCTGCCATAGATGCCTGTGGCGACTCCATGAGGGATCCAAAGTTGTGTTTGAGGCTAATAAGGCAGTTCAACTGTCATGGGACTCCACCTTTCCCTGCAACAGTGTCCTCCTTCTGATGTACATTTCAGTAATAGACCATCACATTGTCTCCCAGTGTTTAGAGGACAGTGTTTGGGTTCCTTTGGCTCTGGCTAGTACCATGCATTCATGTACCTGTTTGTATAGTGCCTATGTGCATGATTCCACAGTCATGCAGCTACATCCCATTTCCATGGATGCAGTAAAGACATCCACCCCTGTTTTCATAGCTGCAAAGTCAGTTTTGGAGAGTTTTTGCCAGGTGGTTATCTTTGTGGAGGGTGTGGCTGACATGTTGAGTTCCATGTTGATTACAGCCAATGTGAATCTCACCATGCAGGGATTGACATCTGGGGAAGAGCAATGGTCCCATATTTAAGTAGTCAACACAGGTCATGGCTGTTGCATCATCTACCATGGGTCAGTATGAGCTGGTCTAGGACAATGAAAATGATAAATCCCAGAAGTATTGGGCCACTGTACTGGTATTTGGCTATATTCCACATGTTATGAAGGAGTAGTTGAAGACTCGTACTATGTCACTGTTGCAAACAGAACCAAGATGCTATCCTCCAAAAAAAGGAAGCCAATCTGGTGGTCCCCTGCCATAAAAAAACTGTACAACAGAAGGAAGAAACTGTTGCAAAAGAGAGTAAAATCCCATGAGTGGAGGAGCTCCCTGGTCAGCCTCAGTAAGAAGCTGAGATCCATTATAAGATCCTCCAAAACTAGCTACGAAAATAAAATTGCCACTAATTCCAAGGACAACCACAAAGCATTCTATAGCTATGTCAAGAATCCCAATGGCAATACCCAGATCTGCTCTGAGTTACAGCACAAAGGCATGAAAATTACAGAAACAACTGATATTGCCAACATCCTGGCAGATAGGTTCAGTGCTAACTTTACCCCCCCCCACCCCCTAAAGGGCCCATATCTATACAGGAAGAATGCAGAGTCCCTGTAATCACAACTACGCAGGTGAAAGCTGCACTCTCTAAAGCCAAAAATACAGCATCCATGGGACTGGACAACATCCCAGGCTGTGCTTTACACAAACTTCAGAACGAACTAGCTCCCCCCTTGAGCACCATGTTCAATAATAGCCTCGCATCAGGCTTTGTGCCCATTGAATGGCACACAGCAACAGTTATCCCACTCCACAAAGGGGGAGCCACCACAGATCCCGGAACTATAGACCTATTAGCCTGACAAGCCTGGTCTGCAAAGCCATGGAATGTATCATCATGGAACTCATAAACAAAGACATTGGTAAACTCCAAACTCTGGATCCCACCCATTTCGGGTTTGTGAAAGGCAGATCATGCCTCCTGAACCTGATCGACTTCTTTGAGGCAGTCACCAAAGCCGTAGATGAGGGTAAAGTGGTTCACACAGCCTATCTTGACCTCGCCAAGGCTTTCAACACCATCCCCCATTCTAGAATTATAGCTAACCTCAATAAACTAGGCATAAATCCCTACATCACAAGATGGGTTGCCAACTGGCTCACTGACAGAACCCACACTGTAAAAGTTGCAGACTCCAAATCTGACCTCAAATCATTGACAAGTAGAGTACCACAGGGTTCCATCCTGGGACCGCTCCTGTTTGGTATCTACTTCTCTGAAGTACAGGCTAAAACAGAAGGCCTCTGGCTAACGAAGTTCACAGATGACTGCAAACTAGGAGCCATAGTCAAGTCCCCAAAGGATATGAACATCCTACAGAAGGGCCACTCTGAGACAGATGCCTGGTGTCAGAGCCATAGCCTCAAGCTCAATGCCAAAAAGTGCAGTGTCATCCCTTTTGGTAAAAACTCTGTACCTATGAACTACCACATAGGCAGCAATCTACTTAACACCGAATGCATGATAAGAGACCTTGGGACCCAGGTGGACAGTAATCTCTCCTTTGATAGTCACATCGCCATAGTAGTCAGGATGTCCTTCTATGTGGCACACCTCATCATAAAAGGGTTCTCATCCAGGAAAAAAGAGGTCATCGTTACCCTCTTCTCATCACTCATTAGACCCATTATAGAGTACAACACCCCTTTTGGAATGTACCTCACAAGATATCTGCAGCAGCTGGAAAGGCCACAGAAGTACCTCACAAAGAGGATTACTGGACTCAAACAAATGCCCTACACTGACCACCTCAAAAAACTCCAGGTTTACTCCGTAGCATATCACCTACTCAGAGGTGAAATCTGGCTAACATATAAAGCTATGTTAAACCCAGAGCTGTTGGGCATGCTACACCTAAAGAAATCCCAATCCCTCTGAGCTACACGCTCTAGGGACCTAAATCTTGTCACCACAATAAACAGGACATGCTGGAGGGATAGATTCCTATCCCAGAGATTTCCCATACTCTGGAACAGGCTACCCATCTATGTCAAGCAAAGTTCTTCATTAGCACTCTTCAAGAAAAATCTGGATGAGTGGATGGGAAATAGGAAATACACCATGGGGATCACTTCTGTGTCTCTGCTCATCAGTGGCACAGGAAAATAACTTTCTTGGGTGGCATAAGCCAGGGAACCTTGTTGGCTATGCTTGCATAGGCCCTTGGGCCGATAGCCTAGTTCCTACCTATGAACATATGAACCTATGAACAATCAGAGATGGCAGATTGTTGAGGAATGTGCATTGACAGTCTAGGATCATAGATGTGGACCCATAGCAGGCTATGGTCTGGATAGCACCATTACCCCAAGGAGGCTCTACCAGAAGTATCTCCAGTGCAATATGATGGGATGCTAGTCTGGAGGTGTTCCTATCTATAATGAATATGAAGACACCACCTGTGTAGGTGTGGTGTGGTCCATGTTTGGGGGCTGACAGCTGTGGAATGCATCATAGCCTGATACTGCAGGTCTGCTGTCTACTGCTGTGATCCACCTCTCCACAACAGCAGACGTGTCCTCCACTCCAACAACTACTATGAGTGACAGCATCCTGACAGTTAAATGTCCACTGTTGAGCAGCATGACCTTCAGATTGCATACATGTGTAGCTGTTATGGTGGTTATAACATTAGGAATACTGCCCAATAAGGCACCATAGGGATGGCAAGACACATAGCCAGTACCTGGCAACCCAGTGGGTGGTGACAGATGTAGGACATCCATAGCAAGTCATTGGGTTCTGGCAATCATGCCATCCCAGTCAGAGAGGCACTGGATCCCCTGAGAATGACACATAACATGTAAGCCAATGTTGCAGTCAACCATCTGTTGATAGTCCCACAGCATCATTCTGGGTGACAGCGGTACACTGCCCAGGACTACTGTCACACCTGCCTGAACTGCATAGTCAGAGAGTTCAATCATGTATCCTGTCATGTAGTCCAGGGAGTTGTGTCCCAATTCATTCACACCCACATGAATATGGAGTGATACTCGTAGTTGTTGTAGAGTGACATGACTGGTTGTGTCATGTGTTAGATGCTGGCATTTGATTGATATTTGGCTGTTACCTGCTCCATATTCAACCTAGTGAGTGGGATATGTGTACCTCAGCACTTGAGTTACCCATGATCACTGTACTGTGCAAGGTGGTTAGCCTTACGGTCTTAGGTTGGGGCAGACTGTAGGCTAAATATGTTTCCCATGGCATGTGCCATGTCGCTGTGTCTGAGTGGATGTCTGCCTTGCTGGTCTGTGCTGTTTGGGTAGAAGTCCATTGAGCACCTCTGGGAAGGTGGGTGTGTGGCTTTTCACTGTATGTCATGGCTGTCAAAGTGGGTGTCAAGGTGAGCTACGTGTTCCACATGGTGTGGTACAGGTGTTGATCTTATCCTCTTGACCTGCTAGTCCATTATTTGCTGGAGATGTGCACCAGGCCAATGGGTGAAAGCATAGATAACCCGCCCTTCAAATATGCCAGGAGGGGTGGACATAACTAGCAAGTAATGGGGTGACATCTGTGATGAACGAGTACTGCTGACGGTTCACAGGTGTGACACACTTCATGGTACAATAACCTGGTGAAGTGCCAAGCCATAATGTTAGTTGAAGTGCAAGACAGAAAGAACTAGTATGATGTATGGGTGAAAAAGAAGGCAGACTGTCTGCCACCTGTAATATTTTACCACAGCTGTGCAGTTATCAGCAGCTTTGGCCATGTGAAAGTTCAGTAAGCTCTGTAGCATGTACAGTAACTGTGTAACACTACAGTAAGAATACCTCGGTAGGCAGGAGTTTTAATCCCAATACTGGCAAGTATGTGTGTGTGAATCATGTACTGTCTGGCTCATACCATTTTTGACCTGTGTTCATAGGTTCATAGGTAAGTACTAGGCTATTGGGACTAGGGCCTATATAAGCCTAGCCAAAAAGGTACCCTGGCTTTTGCCACCCAAGAAAATTATTTTACTGTACCTCTGTCAAGCAGAGCCACAGAGGTGATCTCCAGGGTGAATTTCCTATTTCCCATCCAATTGTCAAGATTTTTCTTGAAGAGTGCTTATGAGGAGCTTTGTTTGATATAGATAGGTAGTTTGTTCCACAGTCTGGGAAGTCTCTGGGACAGAAATCTATCCCTCCAGCATGTTCTGTTTATTGTGGTGACAAGGTTTAGGTCCCTAGAGCATGTAGCTTGGAGGGATTGGGATTTCTTTAAGTGGAGCATGTCCAACAGCTCAGGATTTGACATAGCTTTGTATGTTAGGTAGAGATCGCCTCTGAGTACGCAATATGCGATGGAGTAAAGCTAGAATTTTTTTAGACAGTCTGCATAGGGCATCTCTTTGAGGTGATAATCCTCTTTGTGAGGTAGTTCTGGGGCCTTTCCAGTTGTTGTGGATGTCTTGTGAGGTACATACCAAAAAGGGCATTGTACTCTATAATGGGTCTAATGAGTGACAAGTAGAGGGGAATAATGACCTCTTTTTTCCTGGATGAGAAACCTTTTGTGATGATGTGTGCCATGTAGAAGGATTTCCTGACTACTGTGGTGATGTGATTATCAAAGGAGAGACTACTGTCCACCTTGTCCCAAGTTCTCTTATCACACTTTCAGTGTTAAGTAGACTACCACCTATGTGGTAGCTCATGGCTACAGAATTTTTACCAAAGGGATGACAATGCATGTTTTGGCATTGAGCTTGAGGCCATGGCTTTGACACCAGGCATCTGTCTCAGTGAGGCCCTTTTGTAGGATGTCCACATCATTAGGAGTTTCGATTATGGCTTCTAGTTTGTAGTCATCTGCGAACTTCATTAGCCAAAGAACTTCTGGGTTAGCCTGTATTTCAGAAAAGTAGATACCTAACAGGAGAGGACAGGGGACTGAACCCTGTGGTGCTCCACTTGTCACTGGTCTGAAGTCAGATTTGGAGTCTGGTACTTTCACAGTGTGGGTTCTGTCAGTGAGCCAGTTGGCAACCCATCTTGTGACATAGGGATTTATACCTAGTTTAGTGAGTTTATCTATAATTCCAGAGCAGAGGATGGTGTGAAAAGCCTTGGCGAGGTCTAGATAAGCTGTGTGAACCACCCTACCCATGTCTATGACTTTGGTGACTGCTTCACAGACGTCTGTCAGGTTTAGGAGACATGATGTGCCTTTTACAAACCTGAACTGGATGGGGTCCAGAGTTTGGAGATTACCAATGTCTTTGTTTGTAAGTTCCGCAATGATACATTCCATAGCCTTGCAGACCAGGCTCGTTAGGCTAATGGGGCAGTAGTTCCTGGAGTTCATGATGGCCCCCCCCTTTGTGGAGTGGGATAACCATTGCTTTGCACCATTCAGTGGGCACAAAGCCTAAGGTGAGGCTATGATTGAACATGGTGCTTAGGTGGGGTGCTGGTTCATTCTGTAGTTCATGTAGAACACAGCCTGGGATGTTGTCAGTTCCCATGGATGCTGTGTTCTTGGCTTTGGCAAGTGTGTTTTTTACCTGTGCAGCCATGATTACAGGAACTTTAGGGGGTGAAAGGGTGGTAAAGTTAGCAGTGAACCTATCTGCCAGGATATTGGCAATATCAGTTGGTTCTGTATATTCATAGGTTCATATGTTCATAGGTTGGTACTAGGCTATCGGCCCTAAGTCCTAAACAAGCCTAGCCATAACAATTCCCTGGCTATTTCTTCTCACAGTATTTACTTCCCTGGACCCCTGTCTAGCAGGGCAACTTATGTGATCCCCGGGGTGAATTTCCTATCTCCTATCCAATCATCAAGGTTCCTTTTGAAGAGAACTAAAGAGGTGCTCTGCTTGACATGTATGGGCAGTGTATTCCAGAGTCCGGGGAGTCTCTGGGTCAGGAAACTAACCCTCCAGCATGTTTTGTTCATTGTGATGACAAGGTTTAGATCCCTGGAGCATGTCTCTGAGGGATTGGGATTTCTTTAAGTGTAGTATGTCCAATAGCTTTGGGTTTGACATGGCCTTGTATGTTAAGCAGAGATCGCCTCAGAGTAAACGATATGTGACAGAGTATAGGTGGAGTTTTTTAGACGGACAGCATAGGGCATCTGCTTTAGGCCTGTGATTCTTTTAGTGAGGTATTTCTGTGGCCTTTCCAGTTGTTGCAGATGTCTTGAGAGGTACATACCAAACACAATTTAGTGCCATTGTGTTGTAACTCAGAGCAGATCTGAGTGTTGCCATTGAGATTCTTGACATAGCTATAGAATGCTTTGTGTCTGTCTTTAGAATCAGTGCCAATTTTGTTTTCATAACTAGCTTTGGAGGATTTTATGAGGGATCTCAGATTCTTACTGAGGCTGACCAGGGAGTTCCTCCAATCATGGGATTTTACTCTTTTTTGCAACATTTTCTTTCTTCTATTTTAGAGTTTGTTTATGGCAGGGGACCACTAGATTGGCTTCCTTTTTTTGGAGGATAGCATCTTAGTTCTGTAAGGGATTGCACGATCCATGCACTCGTGTAAATGCTTATAAAGTGCATTTGTGTAGGATTCAGCAGTTGTACTTCTATTGTCCGACTGCATGGGTGTCTTGAAGTTTGCCACTTCTGTCTTAAGAAGCGTGAAGTTGGCTTTGGAGAAATTTTGTATGGTGGTTTCCCTAATGGGGGGGGGGGTGGGATGTGGATGCCTAGGGGAATTAGCTTGTGGTCGGATCTGACCAACGAGGAGTTGATCTCTTGTGTGGAACACTGGTTGCCCATGTTGGTAACCACCAGGTCTAGGATATTGCTGCCCCTGGTGGGGGTGTGGATAAGTTGATCCAAGGCATTGGAATTTATGAATTCCAGAAAATGTTGAGCAAAAGTGTTGGTACATGAGTACTTTTCACGGTTAATGGTAGGGTAGTTGAAATCCCCCATTATTAGGGTGTTGGGTTGTACCCTAATATTTTCTAGTGTATCAAGAAATGTAGAATGGGAATCCTGGGGCATGGTGGAGGATCTGTAGAAAGTTACAATTTGGATTGCGGTCTTGCCCAGAGTTAGTTGCACTTGGATAATCTTAGATACATTATGCTGAACAACTAGCCTGGAGGTGTGGATATCCTTAATGAATATGGACGTCTCCACCTTTAGTGCTTTGGTCCAGGTTAGGTGGCCAAAACATGTTGTATGAATTATAGTCTGGTAATGCAGTGATGCTTTCTGGAGGCTTGAACCAGGTCTCTGTCACTGCACAGATATCGATGTTCTCCATTTTAAGGAGTGCCTCAAGTGAATCATTTTGAGGTTTAGACTTCTAGCATTGAGTAGCATTACCCTCAGATGTTGCTTGCTTGTAGCTGTTATGGTGGTGAATTTGTCATTTGAACCTTGTGTAAAAAGGCACTATAGGGGTGGCAAGAGCCTTAGCCAGTATCCAGAATCCCAAGGGTGACAGGTGCAGGCCATCTCTGGCAAAGAATCATTGTCTGTCGATCATGTCATCCCAGGCAGACAGATACTGGATCCCCTTAGAATGACACCAGAAGCCTAGCCAATTGTTGAAGTCAATCATTTTGTCCTTGTACAGTGGTATCATTCTGGGAGATGGCAGGCTGCTATTCAGGGCTAGGGTCATACTTGCCTGGGCTACAAGATCGGAGAGCTCCTCCATGTCTGTTTTCATGTAGTCTAGGGAGGTATATCTCAGGTCATTCACACCAACATCATATTTGTACTTGTTGTGGAGTGACCTGAGTACGTGCGTTATGTGGCAGATCCTGACACCTGGCAAGCAGCTGAAAGTAACTTTCTCCTTGTTTAGCCTGGTGAGTGGAACATCATTGTGACTGAATATAGAATCACCTATGACTCGAGTGTTGGGTACGTTGTTATGCCTTATGGGCTGTGGTTGAGTGGAACACTGAGTTTGTGGGCTATGTGTCATTTAGGTTGTGTTGGGGGGTGGAGGTTGCTTGCGTTTCTGCTTTGGAGGTCTCTGTTGCTTGAGTAGGTTTTATTGAGAACCTCCGAGAGTGTAGGTGTGTGTTTTGTGTTTCTATGTGTCTGTTTTGGTGATGTAGGTTTTGAGGGACTATGTGATGAGTGTGGTGTGGTGCAAGTGTTTACCTTCTCCTCTTGACTGTCTGGTCCAGTCTTGGGTGAAGAGAGCTTTGCTTTCAGTTTGGCTATGTAAGTGCATCTCTCACAGGTTATAGTTTTGGGTGGTAGGAAGAGACGGTTGTCTGTGTATATGAGGCAATTGCTGCATTGCCTGAGATGCCCAGATTTATCAGGTAGACAGGAGAAACACTGGGAGCTGACCCTTAGTCATGCCTGGATAGATGCTTATTTATTAAGTATTAAAAACTGTTTTCCTCTAGACAAGTGAGGAAAGTTGAGTGCTGTAGTAATTTGTAGCTTATTTAGTGCTTACAATGAGTTCTGAAAAAGTGCTGAGCTCAAAGAAACATATTTGAGTGCTAAAACTAAAAAAATGGCTAGTTCTAAGGGAAATTTTGAAGAGCAGACTTTATGGCGCCAGAAATTGTTTAACCTTAGCTAAGCAGCGATGCATAAAGTGTATTTTTTTAATATAACAGTAGTAAATAAACAAACTGATTTAAGCAAATTAACCAATTAACCAATAAAAAGCTAAAAACTGAGCCCCATTGCAGAAGTTTTCGATCAGACAAGTTATAACTGCACACTCCTGCCACTAGGATGCAGGGGAATCTTCTCCAAAAAAAGATTGTCTGGATTAGTGCTCAAGTCATACAACCAAAGCTAGATTCAGCAGGTCTGAATTTAGTCTATACTACAGCAAACAAGGCGTACCAATTTCAGAAAGAAACAGTTCAAATAAGCAGGCACAATAAGCCTTTAACCAGAAAATCCCAGCTCAGAAGGGCAGAATTTACTCTCTCCTCCCACAAGAGTGCAAACCACACCTTCTTAATGTAAAATAACTGGCCTGAAGCCCTATTGCTTAAACCAGAACTAATACATTTTTAGAATAACAGACACTAAGTCTTCAATCAGCAACTCCCAACTCAGAAGGATGCAAGCTACCTGTCCTGCCACAACAGTGCAGACCACAAACCTTCTTAATTTAAAACAACTGGACTGAAGCCTAAGTGCTTCAACCAAAGGATAGAATAACAGTTAAAATTTAATCAAGCAACTAACAGGCAGTAATAAATGGAGTAGGATAAAAGGAATTTAGTACTTTTAAGAACAAGCAGCAAAAGCAAAATAAAGTAATAAAGTAGGAAGAAACACAAATACAGTAAAAGCAGATGAATAAAGTGCATTTTTTATATAACAGTAGAAAATGAGCAAACTGATTTAAACAAATTACCCAATTAACCAGTAAAAAAGCTCAAAACTGAGCCCTGTTCCAGCAGTCTTTAATCAGACAGGTTCTAACTGCACACTCTTGCCACTAGGGTGCAGGGAACCTTTTCCAAAAAAGATAGCCTGGATTAGTGCTCAAGTTATACAAACAAAGCTAGATTCAGGATGTCTGAATCTAGTCTAAGCTGCAGCAAACAAGGCACACCAATTTCAGAAAGAAACAGTTCAAATAAGCAGGCACAATAAGCATTTAACCACAATTTCTCAGCTCAGAAGGGCAGAATCTAGCCTCTCCACCCACAAGAGTGCAGAACACAAACCGTCTTAATGAAAAATAACTGGCCTGAAGCCCGGGTGCTTTAACCAGAACGAATACACTTTTAGAATAACAGACATTGAGCCTTCAATCAGCAATTCCCAACTTAGAAGGATGTAAGCTACCTGTCCTGCCACAACAGTGCAGACCACAAACCTACTTAATGTAAAACAACTGGTCTGAAGCCCAAGTGCTTAAACCAAAAAGTTTAGAATAATGGTTACAATTTAATCAGGCTACTACCAAGCACTAATAAAAGGAGCAGAATAAATACAATTGAGTACTTTTAAGAAGATGCAAAAGCAAAATAAAGTGCAATTTATTTTTAAGTAAAGTGTAAGAAGAGAGGAAAAAGGAGCAGAAGAAAAATTCAAAGATAAGAACCTAAGTGGCCTTCTCAAATGTTCTCTCTGTATTAAGTAGAGTGAACACCAGACTGGAAGTGCACTCCCCTTTACACTTCATTTCACTCCAATTTAGTAGACCTGTTGAAGTCATTCACCTCAGAAGTACCTTTGGTTGAGTTGGAAATATGTAAGCTCTGTGACGCATCTCATAACTGCGTAGCACTAAAGTTGGAATACCTAGATAGGCAGGAGGTCTAATCCCAATACTGGCAAGTGTATGTGTGTGTGAATCATCTACTATCTGGCTCATACCATTTTTGACCTGTGTACTATCCTTTATACTTCCCTTCACTCTAATGTAGTAGACTTGTTGATGTCATCCACCTTAGAAGTACCTTTGGAAGAGTGGAAATGTAAAGCTCTGTGGTGCATCTGATAACTGTGTAGCTCTATAGTAGTAATACTGAGATAGGCAGGAGTTTTAATCCTAAAGCTGGCAACTATTTGCGTGTGTATGAGGATCATATCATGTGTGGCTTATACCATTTTGATGCGTGTACCATACCACCTCCTACTGCCATTACTTTTTACAGTGTGGTGACAGCATCTGCCTCACATGTAGCAGGTTAAACTATTATACAGTTCTCTGTACAGATGTGTCTGGAATATCCATATGTTTGAAACCTATACGTGGTCAGAAGTGGACTGTGTACCTTAACAATGCCCATGTATGTGTTATTATAGCCAAATAGGCCACAGTGAGTATACAGACACATATGGCAGCATAAGGTATCATACCTGACTGAAACATCATGCTGATAGGATGTCTGCCACTCTCACAAGTGGCCTGATTTATATATAATACATGAGCACAGATGTTTGGTTTTACAAGTGAACTGCACCTGTTATGGGTCACATTAAAGGCTGAAAGAGGTGTGGACTGTCATATTGTGGTCCTAACTAGTATGCAACTGGAACACCTTGCATCTTAAGAGGGGTGTGTACACAATTTATATTCACTGTATACCAGTAATGTGTCACATGACTTTACCTTAGGACGTTTGTCCAGCACAATTTGGTGGTCTCTGTCCAGATGTCTTGACATGACAAGTTGTGAGGTATGCTACAGGAATGTTGAATTCAGATAAGATAGGCTCCGGTGGTGATGACTGTGATGCAATACAGTTAACCCCAGCACACGTGAACATGCACAACAAGCAATATAGCTATTACATAAAACAATACAACTATTACTGATGGTTGTGTGCATGGTAAATTGCATGCACTTCACATGCCTGGGGTATTGCCAGGCAGCAACAACAGAACAATGTAATAAGCACCAGCTACATGCTACTGTCCCATATGCAGACCAGAAGGTCCTAGGTAATTGTGAGAGGGGGTTATTTTCAGCCGAGGCGCATATGGCCTTGGTATAGGATGGATGTAGCATGTCTGCACATCTGCAGTACTAACTGCAATAATACACAATGCCCCGTCCTCACCATAGATGTACACCTCTGTGCATTAAAAAACCCCATCCACAACTGCAATTGGACCTGACACATGCATGTAGATACAATACAGATACATGTTTGTCTGATACATTAATGTACTAATCCCCACTGGGCCCTTACCTGCATGCTCTTCATCCAGTGTGTGTATGCAACCCACCTCCACAATGCTTCCCTCAGTGTCATGGCCTGTGCATTTGGCGTGTGGGCCAAGTGTGGTGAAGAGCTCCTCAGTGGGTGCCAGTTGGGACTGGGCCCCCACCTGTGTCTAGCTTGTCCCTTGCTACAGCAGCAGCCCATTGATGGGCATGGCATTTGAGGTTGGTGGCCAGATGCTGCACATGCACGTAAGTTCTGCTGTGCAGTCCAGCATCATTTAACTGTGAACCAGACTGTTCCACAGGGCTGTCCTCTCCTGCACATCTTCTGATCTCTGTCCCATGACAGGGCATAATGTCCAATCACATACTGGGTGATAAAGTCTGTTTCCCCAACAGAGAATGCTGGTAGGCGAACACTCTGCATGTTACTTGAAAGACATGAACAGGAAAAAGTCACAGGACCTCATACAGTTGTCAAAATGCACATCAGCAGTGGATATTACTTGCAAATAATCCAGACTACCCCAGAAACCTCCAAGCTATCATGGCTATAGCAGCTTGATTACATGCCTGTCCCTGAGCTATCTTATTCCCCTCAATGTTGGGCACTTGATTGTATAATCCTCTATCCTCCCTTCATTTCTGTGTAGAGGGTTGACAGTGGTCATCTTTCATGTGGATGGTTGCATATATGCTGGCAGGACTGTGTTTGACTGTGGTGTGTGATGGAGCTCTGAGCACATGCCTGAGTTCATGTAGGAGGCAGGCACTGATGTTAGTATTCCCAATGGAGATATGCTGCTGTTGCCATCGATAGGCAATATGTACATGCTCACCATTGCTGTGGGGAAGAATGTGGTGGATGTGCATATCTCCATGTACGACTGAGGTGGACAGGGTGGCAATGTTCCCACCTACCCTGTGTGATGCAGGTTGCCTATATCCATGGCATGTGTGTATGAGGTGTTCTTTACCCCCAGTACAAGGTGAATTGTGTTGTTTCATCTGAGATTTACAACATATGTGGAGACAAGGTTTGCACTTGTCCTTGGTGGTGTGGATATGTCCGATTCATAGTCATAGCCAGCCTTGCAGGATGTCACCTTTGAATGTACCTTCTTGCTCAGATATAGCTGGACTGGCTTCAAAGTTGTTGCCTGCACCTATGTGTCCCTGTACAGCCAATGTAACAACCTATTGTGTATTGCTGCTGTCCACCAAAGGGGATTACTCTACCTTGGTGGAGGCTGGATATGCAGGTCAGGTACTTCTGTGTCTATATAGTTACAGTGGATATAAAGGCTACACACCCCTGATACACTGCCTGGTATTTGTGCAATTGGAACATTACACCACAATAACTCATTTCATAACAACTCCCACCTGTAGTCTGACCTATAGCCTGTACAATTCAATTGAAAACATAACAATCTGGTTTGTGAAAACATATGGAAATAATACTCAGTGCAATAAGACAGTTGAATGAGTGTGCACACCCTTAAACCTGTGTATGCACCTCTTGAGATGGTTACAGCATTCATCTGTCTTGGTCTGGACTCTAACATCATGGCACATCTTCAGTTGTCAATATTTGCTCACCTTCCTAGAAACATATCCAAAAAGACGTAGTCGGACTACCATGAAAAAAACAATAAATACTTTATTAAAATAAAACAAACAGATGAGTGTTTTCGCGTACTCCCCTGGTACGCTTCATCAGATCTAAATTAATCAAGACATCCACTTACATTTAAATAGTGTAGAACAATTACGTTTCTCCAGTCAATTAATTAATCAATTATATTAAATTTAAATATAAATCTAAAATCTGGATGGAATAATGACAAATATATAAGTCAATTGATATTATTATTTACTATATCAATAGAATCAACAAACCTAATAAGAAAAAGCTTCTATAAAACATCATAAAAATATATATATAATATATATAATATATATATATATATATATATATATATATATATATATATATATATATATATATATATATCAAATATTCAACATCATATATGTATACTGACCAATTAAATGTATATATATATATATATATATATATATATATATATATATATATATATATATATATATATATATAAATATATAAAAAAATATATAAAATTAAAACATTCAAATAACTAATGTAGAGTGCACCAGATGTTGAGACATAAAATAAGAATAAATGAAAATAAAATGTATCTGAGTATTATGCTATGAATGTTAAACATAGAAAGTCAAAAATTCAAATAAAATAAATAAATAAATAAATAAATAGCTAGCTATTTATTTTAAACTATGTAGTTCTAACATGGGTTTAATAGTGATGAATTGATTCAAGCCTGGTTCTTGATGTGCTCTTAGTTTAAATATCCATTCAAGTTCCACTTTTTCTAAATAATTCATCACATTGCCTCCTCTCTTATTAATGGGGACTATCTGGATAACTCTGAATCTAAAACTATGTCCTGTGAATGCTAAACAATGCTTCACTAAAGCATTTCGCTGATCAGATTTCTTGATGTCGTACATATGGTTATATATTATATCCCTTAGTCTTCTGATAGTCATGCCTATATAAAATGCCTGACATGTATCACAGTTGGCCAAATATATCAGATTAACACTATTGCAAGAAGCATAAAATCTGGGTTCAAATCTATAATCTAATGTCAGATATATAAATACCTGCTCTTTAGTAGTCAATGGGCACATATTACATTTACCACAAGGTAAAGTGCCTATTATTCTAGGACATTCTAAATGCTTGGAATATTTTTCATTGCGCTCAATACATAAAATTCTCTTTAGACTTTTGCTATTTCTGTATGTAAAACTAGGTCTTTTGTCCAATATTTTACTTAATCCTAGAAACACCTTTGATTGTATTGCAATGGATTTGGACA
Organism: Protopterus annectens; assembly: GCF_019279795.1. Classification (NCBI taxonomy): domain Eukaryota; kingdom Metazoa; phylum Chordata; order Ceratodontiformes; family Protopteridae; genus Protopterus; species Protopterus annectens. The sequence goes on along the minus strand of NC_056726.1, from coordinate 1,704,856,088 downwards.
GGTTAGGGGTCACATTCAAGATGGGAAACATTATGAAATGATCTTCTGTGAGCACACAAACCTGGCATTCCAACAGGGGTGTGTGCACTTATGATATCCACTGTATATAGGTGTTGAGACAGCTGGTAGTTGTAGGCATGGACAGAGGCTCATAACACAGGTGGACACTTCTCTGATTAATACCTGATAATCATGCCTACTCCAGTACCCACATCAGTGTCAGGAAAATGCAACCACCAGTAGCTGTACACATATATGTCTGTTGTATGCACTGACACTGATATAACACATGTGCTACATGCACAACCTATTTACATGGCTGCTTGAAACTCATGTGATTAGTTTTGTGCCTTCCAGCTGAACATATGCATACATACATGTACTCAGGGAATACCTGGTATTTATTTCTATTGAATGTAAGTATGGCACACTGTATTTACAGTCTTGATGCTCAATCATACTTCTCAACATGTTACAGCAGAACATCTGGACAGTGGCACACACAAATGGGTGTCAAAGGGGACATCACTATTGATACAGTATTAATATAGCTGCACCATACATTAGTACATTGATTGCACAGTAGGGTTTGACATCACTGTGATAACCTGGAAGATGTCCAACAGTCATAAGTAGGCTATTATGTTACAATGCCATTGCTCACAGACCTGCCAATGGTTTGGGTGACATAACACAGGTATATGTGTATGTGACTACAGATATCAGTCACAAATGTGCTTATTGTCCAGCAGAACACTGTACAGTTGAATGTTATTAAGTCAATATATCACATGCAGTTCAACACACGTCTGCAACAGTACTCTATTATGCACACATTCTCTATAGGTGTATTAGCTCTACAAGGTAAAGATGTGTCATACTCATAATCACAGGTAACATGGATATGGCAAACATCCCATTAACTGGCCTAGCAGTGGCACAGTCACAACTATATGACAGACACCCCTGTAGTTGTCATATATGAGCTGTCCTTTCACAGGTGAATCAGGCTCATCAGATGTGTTCCCATCTCACAACCTCTCAGAGCATCACATTTGGACAATGCCTAAAATGATGGGGGGATAAATAGGGACAGACTTTAAATATACCTGTTACAAACATAGGAAGTTCATAGAATGATACATTTAGCATTACAGTGAATATTCTTAAGGATGTGGAGTCTTAAACTCAAGTGTTTGTCATTACCTGATGACTTCAATCCTCAGCTATTTGACAGTAATGTACAGATCTCAGGAGGAACAGATAAAAATACATGTTGGTGAAATGTGGACAGTCTGTGAGGATCTGTACAATTGAGAAGTATGTCTGTGATATCTCCCACTGCAGAGAGGGCCAGATGCTATGACCATAGCAGCTGTTTAGCAGGAGATTAGTAAAGCATGTCTTGTTGGCACATATATTTCTCCAAACCATATTTCCCATTATTACAGACCAAGTACTAGATTCAATTACTTGCTTACATGTTCCACTTACCTTTTTTGTTTCTTCTCTTTTCCACTTTATGTCTCATTTGTTATTTCTCTCTCTCTCCCTGGGATGCCTGAACTACAGGGATAAAGCTGGTTTGAATAGGTGGCAGCATGGCTTTTGTAGGTGATGCTCATGACCAGGTGATGGCCTGTGCACCTATAGGGGTTCCCCACTTGCTAATTGCATGCAGAGCAGCTGTGCAGTTTTTCCAATAGCCATTATCATGGCAACACACTCCTATTAATGAGTACTCCATGTGGGCATTGGCTCTTTCCCTTACTTGTGAGGAAGACATCCTGGAGTTGTGTGGGCTACTACCTCTTACAGCAAGACTTGTATAGACAAGCCAACTAAATGGTGGGGAATGTTCAGGACTTAGGAGCGGAATGTGAGTATTGCTATTATATATTTGAAATACTGCTAGTTTAACAGGGTTTGTCTGCACATGCTACTTCTGCATGGTGTTCTGTCTGACAAAGTTCTGTGTCTGCATTGCTCTCAACTGTAGGACCACCCACATCATGGCCACAGGTTAGCCTGTTATGTATGAGCTGCTCCCCAGACAGGTGTTGTCTTTGGCAAATCAGTAGCATACGCTGGTGATTGCATTATGTAGATGGTAATATCCATTTTTTTCTGACTTTATATCCCTCAGAAAAGACATGTCACAACAAACCCTGTAACATCAGCAACTTTCTCAGTGTATAACAGCAATATTTCATGTATGGCTATGTATTTGGTCTTCTGTCCAGCAATTATGTCAAACTTTGTCCAGATGTTATACAGTATTAGGTGGATAGGTGTACTAGTCTATAATTATTTAGTGCTGTAATTCCTGCTGAGGCGAATGGCTGGGAAACATGTTGAAGTCTGTACATTCAAGAGGTAGATGTATAGGAAATGCTCTTGGATGGCCTTGTAACATATTTTATGTGGGAACAGTAACACATGTTTTAAAACTAGGCTGTTAGAATATGTCAGACGTATTACTGATAAGAACAATGTCAGTTCTATAGCTGAGGGGAATGGCTGGGAAACATGTTGAAGTCTGTACATTCAAGAGGTAGATGTATAGGGAATGCTCTTGGATGGCCTTGTTACATATTTTATGTGGGGACAGTAACACGTGTTTTAAAACTAGGCTGTTAGAACATGTCAGATGTATTACTGATAAGATATATATCAGTTCTGTAGCTGAACATTTGAATAAATCACACCATGGGGACAGTAGTGGGTCTCAAGGTACTGTTTCTGAAAACGTCTGTTCATCTGTGTGATGAAACATTCATAAAAGGACAATTGTTATGTACAGACATCAATATATTAATAGTAACTGTAATACTTTATCACATAGGAGGTTAAATGATGAGTGTAATTGGAGGCTGTGTATTCAATTATGTAATAAGGTGTTCATTGCTTCATAGGATTAAGGCATGTATTTATGGTGATGTGTACCCCTGGAAGGCTTTGGCCAAGAGATTAGAGTATAATAAAAATGTGTGACTTACTGACTGGGTGTATTTTTCTTTGCTATGTTCAGACATTTTATTTGTTTTGCTAAGAGATTGTTGTATGTCTGGCCATTGTGTATGGCCTATCATGATTTTGTAGCAGTGTACTCTTCACTCATTTATTTGGACTGTGGTGGGGTGCAGATGTGAGTGTCATGGCTGCTTTTGTATCCAGCTGAGCATGCTGCTCCAGTTGTGGGTGGTATATATATATATATATAAATATATATATATATATATATATATATATATATATATATATATATATATATATATATGTGTGTGTGTGTGTGTGTGTGTGTGCATGTGTGTGTGTGTGTGTGTGTGTGTGTGTGTGTATGTGTGTATATATATATATATATATATATATATATATATATATATATACATATAATATGTATTATATATGTATATGTATATTTTTGTATATATATATATATATATATATATATATATATATGTGTGTGTGTGTGTACACATATGTACACCTCAGTATTTATTGTTAATATAGCTATATATTGTTGTACACATATATGGATTTACTTACATAGCTCACTCTCTCTCTATGTTTGTTTCTATTCAGATATATATGTATATATATATATATATATATATATATATATATATATATATATACTAATCCTTCCTAATTGTACACTTTTCTCTTCCCTATTGTAAACTGGCTGTAAAGAAGGGTATGTTAGAGATAACAACCTCAAACACTACAGCTAAGCTGGCTTCCTGGTAAAATGCATATGCTGTGGTGTGTAAGGTCCTGGGTTCAAGATCTGCAATGGTTGTTTATTTTGTTGCTACACAGAACAAGTACTGTTGGATACAGAGTGATTAAGGTAGTTTTGAGCAGCTATGAGCGGGTTTATGCTGGTTTGCCTGACGGTAAGTGGTGCTAACGTATGGTTAAATGAATAGGCACTTACACCATGTAGGCTTCTCTTACCAGTGTGCAAATCTGCTTGGCATTTACATTTAAGCAATGCTTACACCTGCTAAGCATAGCTTAGCCTTGGTAGCCAGTGATCACTTTCCAGACTGATAAAATAGCAAGGTAATTACATATTTAATAATTGTACTTAATTCCCTGTACATAATATGCTTCTATATGCTGTCATTACAGCAGCAAGGGGTGTGAGTATACTTTATGGGACACCTTGATATACATGGGTAGTACCACAATCTGTTCTGTTTTGATTTGTTTTATACATGGGTAGTATCCCAAGTTATATGCAGTCACACTTGCATGTTACACAAGCTACATTGCACTGGTTGACAGAAATAGTTTAAGACATATGGTATCATTGTGTTAGTACTTTTGACAGTGCTTTTTCAAGTAAGAGTAGATTGCAGATTGTAGTACTGGAACCATACACCCCTGCATGCAACACTGGCCCCTGAGTACTAAGTATCATGTTCAACATGTTTGAGCTGTATGCTTATATGTGTCTCCTATTGGATATTGATCTTATATGGAGATATTAACTGTAGGCTACTATGTCCTTTGGACATGTCCTTGGGGACTACTGTCATGTAGTATATGTGTGTTTATAGGTTCATAGGTAGGTACAAGGATATCAGCCCAAGGGCCTAAGTAAGCCTAGCCAATAAGGTTATCTGGCTTACACCACTCAAGAAAGTTAATTTCCTGTGCCCCTGTTGAGCAGAGGCACAGAAATAATCCCCAGGGTGTATTTCCTATTTCCCATCCACTCATCAAGATTTTTCCTTAAGAGTGCTAATGAGGAGCTTTGTTTGATATAGATAGGTAGTTTGTTCCAGACTATAGGAAGTCTCTGGGACAGGTATCTATCCCTCCAGCATGTTCTGGTTATTGTGCAGACAAGGTTTAGGTCCCTAGAGTATATAGCTCGGAGGGATTGGGATTTCTTTAGGTGTAGCATGTCCAACAGCTCTGGGTTTAACATAGCTTTATATGTTAGGCAGAGATCTCCTCAGAATAGATGATATGCTACAGAGTAAACCTGGAGTTTTTTGAGAAGGTCAGTGTAGGGCATCTGTTTGAGGCCAGTAGTCCTCTTTGTGAGGTACTTCTGTGGCCTTTCCAGCTGCTGCAGATGTCTTGTGAGGTACATTCCAAAAGAGTGTTGTACTCTATAATGGGTCTAATGAGTGCCGAGTAGAAGGGATCAATGACCTCTTTTTTTCCTGGATGAGAACCCTTTTGTGATGAGGTGTGCCACATAGAAGGATTTCTTGACTTCTATGGCAATGAGATTATCAAAGGAGAGACTACTGTCCACCTGGGTCCCAAAGTCTCTTAGCACACATTTGGCATTAAGTAGACTGCCATTTATGTGGTAGTTCATGGGTACAGAGTTTTTACCAAAGGGGATGACAATGCACTTTTTGGCATTGAGCTTGAGGCTATACCTCTGACACCAGGCATCTGTCTCAGTGAGGCCCTTCTGTAGGATGTCCACATCATTTGGGGACTTGACTATGGGTCCTAGTTTGCAGTCATCTCTGAACTTCATTAGCCAGAGGCCTTCTGTGTTAGCCTGTACTTCAGAGGAGTAGATACCAAACAGAAGAGGTCCCAGGACTGAACCCTGTGATACTTCACTTGTCACTGGCTTGAAGTCAGATTTGGAGTCTGCAACTTTTATGGTGTGGGTTCTGTCAGTGAGCCAGTTGGCAATCCTTCTTGTGATGTAGTGATTTGTACCTAGTTTGGTGAGTTTAGCTATAATTCCAGAATGGGGGATGGTGTCAAAACAAACCAACAGCTGTTCAAAGTTCAGAGCACAAAAGACAAGCGACAGTTGAATATAAAAACCTTTATAAAACACAAAGCTTTCGGGACAAACACCCTTCTTCAATGATTAACATAAGGTTCATTGAAACAGTGATTTAAATACACACCCAAAAGACATCATATGACCTGCAGCCAAGGTCATATGACAAAAACGTCATCAAAAATATTGTATACAAATGGGTCTACTTTGTTTCATAGAATGGCATTTCGTCGAACTTTCATTTCACTGAAAGTTCATTACATCGACAAGCATTTTAGGTGGGGGGCTTCTCCCCCCACACCCCCCAATGTGGGGGGCTGTGCCCCCCACCCCCCTAACTATATATATCAACTGCAGGGTCGCACAACATTGGGGAAGGGGGCAAATGCTTGTCGATGTAATGAACTTTCAGTGAAATGAAAGTTCGAAGAAATGCCATTCTATGAAACAAAGTAGACCCATAAAAATACATAAAATATTTTTCATATAAGAAACTGTATACAAAAACATATATATAAAAAACATGTATATAAAAAATCATGTATATAAATATATGTATATATATACACAAACATTATTTTATTTTATTTTAACTTAGTATGCTGTAATTTTACCAATAGAGGTTTCAAGGAAACAGCTGTATTCAAGCCTGGATGAGTATCAGCTGACAAGCGCATGATCCACTCATACTCCCTTATGTCTAACAAATTACTTATAGCTCCACCTCTAAGTGGTTTATACACTAAGTCCATAACTCTAAACTTAAACTTATGATCTTCTCCATGTTCTCTAATGTGCTTGCAAAGTGCATTATTTTCACTTCCTCTCCTGATTTCTGACTTATGTTCTATAATGCGTTTTTTCAATTTACGTGTTGTTTTCCCTATATAGAAGGAAGGGCAGGCAACACATGTTGCCAAATAAACCACATTATTAGTAACACATGTTGCCATGCCATGAAATACAAAAGACCTTTTAGTTTTTGGATGTTTAAATACATTATTCGAACTCAAGTCAGTACTACCAGCAAGGGCTATATCATTGCAACAGCTACAGTTATGACAGCAAAAGGTTCCTGTTCTAGTCCCTTCAAGTTTATTTTTGATATTATTCTTAAAATCTTTATAATACAATAAATTCTTTAGGGATTGTTTGTTCCTATAGGCAAAAAAGGGTCCACTACCTACCAAAGCCCCTATGTCTTCTTGTGCCAAAAGCACTTTCCAGTATTTATTTATTATGTTCTTAACCATATATGACTTTGTGCTATATGAAGTAATAAACCTCAACTTCTTGTCCCCAGGTAAAGCAGTTAATGTATTAACCTCTGTATCTAAACTAAAAATAGGTCTATAAATAGTATTCCTATTATTTACTACATCCTTCCTTACTGTGTCCAATAATGATTGAGAGTAACCACTACTAATAAATTCATCACAAGCCTCATTGATCTGTTTTAAAAAAAACTGCATCAGCAGTATTCATCCTACTAACACGCATAAGTTGTGCTTTTACTATACCTGGAAATACATGAGGAGCATGCATACTAGATGCGTGTAGGTATCTACCAGAGGATACCTCTTTCTTATATATAGATGTAACAATAGTGTTATCTTGTAATGTCAAATTGACATCTAGAAAGTTTATATGAGTATCAGAATATTCCATTTTAAACCTTAAGAAACAGGTAGTACTATTAAGATAATAATAATATGTATTCACTACCATGCAGAGAAAAATCTACATATTATCTGCTATGCAATGAAAAACTATGAATTTAAAAAAGAAATTGATTTGTTGTATGAATCCTATAATATGACTATCCTAGATGATAGTTATAATAAATTATATACACATGATCAGAGACATCATGGATGTTATACATCTGAGTTTATTAATATTGTCTCTATGTTTTGGAAGTATTTTAGTACTTTTGATAATGTTAAATCTTGGTTTTTAGTTAGTCTAAAATTCTCATATAAAAGGGAAGAAATATCAGTTTAATTATCCAATAGAAACTATTGGAACATGTCAGGGATATCATTAATAACAAAACTGAAAGCCCTGTTGCTAGACATTTTTGAAAATCATTACAACAATGTTTAGAACAATTACCTGACTATAAATATGAACAGTCAAAAATTAAAAAAAATGTTTTTATATAAAGAAACTATATATATATTAAATTTAAAACCTTATTTTAATTGGAAAATGCTGCTAGTTTAATTGATTTTTAATTAATTGATTGTTTAATTGTTTTTAATCAGTGGATTTAGTTTGTATATAAATGATGTGTTTTACTTTTATTCTGGTAATTGAAGGCTAAGGTTGGTGAATCCAAGTTTATTGTTGTTTTTTTCGAGTAGTACTATTAAGATGGTCAACAAATTCTATAAGTTCAGATAGAGAGCCTCCCCAAATAAAGAAACAATCATCCACAAATCTTTGGTAGAAGCTAATATTATTATTCACGTAACTCACCCCATCAAACATATGTACTTTTTCCCACTCATGTAACACTATATTAGCATAAGTGTTTGCAACAGGTGTACCCATTGCTACACCTGTTAACTGCAAATAATATTCTTCATTAAACATAAACACATTATTTCGTAGAACAACATCAAGTAACATACATATATTTTCAATGTGTCTGACTGTAAAGGAAGAATAAAGTGTTAAAAATTGACGTATGGATTCAAGGCCTAAATCATTGGGGATAACGGTAAATAATGAAGTAATGTCCATTACTACCATGTATAAAGGTCCTTGAGTTACATCAAGTTCGGTAATTTTTAACTGCCAATGTTTTAATTTGTTCAAAAAATCAACTGAGTCCTTTAATACAGCATTACAATGAGATAATAGGGGATGTAACTGTTGTTGTAAATACAGGGAAATAGGCTCTGTGGCCCATCCATTACCCGAGACAATTGGTCTCATCGGGGGATTTTCTCTTGATTTATGAACCTTGGGGATACCATAAAGTTGAGGTGTTACAGGGCAGGGAACAGTAAAAAAATGAAATAAATCTAAAGAAATATCGTTTGATAACTGTAATTCATATATACACATATTAATATATGCTATACATTTTTTCACATCTGAATATGATATTCTTTTATATGCTGTAACATCCATTAACAGATTCAAAACAGATTCAAAATATTTATCCCTATCCATAATTACAACAAGACCCCCTTTATCTGCTTGTTTAATTATAATGTTAGGGTTCTGTTTCAAATCTTCTAAAGCCAAAAATTCTGAATATGTCAGATTATAATTCTTAACAGTGTTATTACTAACATAAACATTCCTTAAATCATTCTCACAAAGATCATTAAAGGCAGTTAGAATTGGTATATTATTTGGTATGAATATACTGCATCTCTTGCATACATTCATATCCTGTGTATCACTTCTAAAAATAAGTTTCAAACTTATTGATCTAAGAAACAGTTTCAAATCAGTGAGGACATTAACAATATCATCACTACACGCGGGAATAAACCCCAGTCCTTTTTTTAAAAGCGAACAATGTTCAGTTGTTAACTTAATAGAAGATAGATTTAATATACCTGCCTTTATCTCTTGGCTAGTTTCACTTGTTTTAATGGACTAGAGTTTTTTCTTTTATTGTCCAAATACGTTGATGGAGATCTCCTCGTCGTTGTTCTTCCCCTCGACGTGGACCTAGAAGCAACATTGCGTTCCTTTACTCTCTCTGCATGCTGGAGCTGAAAAGGTTTACCAAAAAAGTTCAAAGTACTTTGATTAGGCTTCCTCGCCTGTTCAGTAATAACTGAACCATTTTCTAATACTGAACTGTTCGTAGAAACGCTATTCAGTCCACTTTCTCTCACCATTGTAACTAATGCATCCCCAGTCAGATCAACCAACGTCGTGCATGTGACGTCATCACGATGCTTCTCAGGAGCTTCCTCAAGGGCGCCAGCATTGAAAGTGATAGTACTTGTCTCAACAAAAGCATTTAAAGTATCCAACGAACCCGTATATTTATTCGGATTCTTAGAAGAAAATGTACTAGCAGATTTATTTCTATAGTTCCCTGGAGATTCATTTTTCGGCCATGAGAAGATATTACCAGATTGAAAGTCCTTAATGTCTCTGATTAATTTTCGTTTTTTCACTGCTTCCAATCTATCATCAAGTGCTGATAATCTATCCATCATTAGCTGATAGGTTGGTAACATGTTCTCAGAACAAGGTAGTGCAAATAAATCATCCTCCATAGCAATTATTTCTTTCTTTAAGTCCAGCTCTATATTTGTAAAATGGTCATTCATTAGAACCATATAGTCATGGCTCAACTTAAGATTTAAACATTGCCATTTCTTCAATAATTCAGGGTATGTATTGCCATAAGAAGGCATTTTCAATACCCTGAGTCCACGAGGCACCACACCTTTTTCAATATAAGCAGAAAAACTGAACCGTTGCCATTGAAGGCGTTTGAAGGCACCCACCTTCCTTTCCAAAGCATATAGCATGCGTTCATATTCAAATAAATTCACATTTGGTGTAACTGGTACTTTGTCAGTGGTAATTGAGGCTTCAGTAAAAACTTTTAAGAGAGGATTCACCTCCCTTTCAAACTGGAACTTCAAACGATTCAAGGATTCCATTCAGGCTGCAGCAGGCTTAGACAAAATCCAACTATCCAGCAACAGATAGCCAAACAAACCAACAGCTGTTCAAAGTTCAGAGCACAAAAGACAAGCGACAGTTGAATATAAAAAGCTTTATAAAACACAAAGCTTTTGGGACAAACACCCTTCTTCAATGATTAACATAAGGTTCATTGAAACATTGATTTAAATACACACCCAAAAGACATCATATGACCTGCAGCCAAGGTCATATGACAAAAACTTCATCAAAAACATTGTATAAAAATACATAAAATATTTTTCATATAAGAAATTGTATACAAAAACATATATATATAAAACATGTACATAAAAAATCATGTATATAAATATATGTGCATATATATATATATATATATATATATATATATATATATATATATACACAAACATTATTTTATTTTATTTTAACTTAGTATGCTGTAATTTTACCAATATAGGTTTCAAGGAAACAGCTGTATTCAAGCCTGGATGAGTATCAGCTGACAAGCGTATGATCCACTCATACTCCCTTATGTCTAACAAATTACTTATATCTCCACCTCTAAGTGGTTTATACACTAAGTCCATAACTCTAAACTTAAACTTATGATCTTCTCCATGTTCTCTAATGTGCTTGCAAAGTGCATTTTTTTCAATTCCTCTCCTGATTTCTGACTTATGTTCTATAATGCGTTCTTTCAATTTACGTGTTGTTTTCCCTATATAGAAGGAAGGGCAGGCAACACATGTTGCCAAATATACCACATTATTAGTAACACATGTTGCCATGCCATGAAATACAAAAGACCTTTTAGTTTTTGGATGTTTAAATACATTATTCAAACTCAAGTCAGTACTACCAGCAGGGGCTATATCATTGTAACAGCTACAGTTATGACAGCAAAAGGTTCCTGTTCTAGTCCCTTCAAGTTTATTTTTGATATT